>NW_027182279.1:39634820-40184647 GCF_029961685.1 Aristolochia californica | reverse complement strand
TACATACTTCATTCACTTAACAATTTTGGATAAGTAGAGTGAATTCAAATTCACTTTCACCATCCTTGCCATTATAGCCATGGAAATCCCGATGAATGCATAACCATCATAAGAAACCATATCCAATAATGGGGCCTCACCACTCCCTAACATGTACAACGTAACTTTAAGAAGTAATGCCTGGAGGAACCATCCAAGGAGTCCTGTTGTAAATTGCATACTCAAAGCTTCAGGAGTAAACCTGTGGAGGATGACAAGAGAAGACAGATGTAAAATAGAGACTTGAACGTTTTTTTGAACTTGGAAAGAGACTTGAATATAACAAATGAAGAAAGTAAAAGTATTTTTGCACTTACTTTCCAAGAAGGCCCAAAAAAAGGCCAGCAAGAACTACATAAGTCCCAAAACCCATAAAGGGAATGTACAAGTCAGGAGCATTTATATCATAGATAGGAGGTTTGTAGGAGAGTCTACCTCCCACTGGCTCTGTTATCCTTGTCCAGTGACCCTAAATGAAGCAAATAAATTGATAGCAGTTTTAATAAATAGCCTATCAGGATGTCGGTTACTTTCTTGAAAGTGAACAAAAGATAGGATGCAGAAGCAGCCATGAAAATTGTCGATCACGCTGTCTGTACTAATCCTAAAGTCTGTTGCACCAACAATTCAAGGTTGAAGAATGTCCCATGACATTTCGACAAACAATCCAGAAAAAAACTGACCTCCAAAGCCTCGTTGAGAAGACCAAATTTCATTTCCATCAGAATATCAATCTTGCCAAGGCACACAAGACCAATAACCTTTTTGGTTGACTACTGAACATACTTCCTCAGGTCATTAATTAACAATCAATAGTACAAAGATAAGTTTGAACACATTGCTTACTCTATGTAGGAACGGGAACAAGATCACCTTCAACTTGTTCCTCACATGCTGGTCATTCACTTGAAAGTAGTACTGGGGATCAGAGAAGTACCTGCTTATCTGGCCAGAAAGCACTTGTAAGAAAATTTACAACTCCTATAATAACTATAACATAAAAAACAATGTATTCGTGTTTATGGGTAATTGAAGCACTTCTCCACCTCTTCACAAACAAAACTAACATTTCGTCATGCCGTCTTTTACCAGTCCAACGATTTAGCTGAAGGATAGTTTAAAAAACATACTGACAACTTATGATAAGATAGATCAAAACACAATTTGACAAGCTCTAGTTTGTCCATGATAATCAGCTGATTGATCCCAATGTCCCCATTTCAGTTAGTTATAATGGTTTTAAGTCAGGACCATCAACCAACTTGTTTTTGCAAATTGATCACTAGAAGAAGTCAAAACTGAAAGACATGGAGACTGATCAACTTTTGAAAGTAAATTCCTCTTGTGTTTTGTGAGTGCCTGTGGATCTATCCATGGGTACCCTTATATAGCCATGGTACATATACTTCGAATGTCCATACATTGCTTTGCACATACTGAGAGCTTGAACCCAAAATTCGTTCACCATAAGCTCCTAATCCACCTCGGATGAGTCCTGATCCAGCATCATAGAAGGTATTCCCAAAGGGGTTAGGCTGAGGATTCAATGGGGGGCCCTGCATGCGAGCTTGGCTTCCCATATTCTCATACATTTCTGTAGACAGTTCCAAATGGAGAAGAGGTCAGTTTAACCATGATATGGACAACATAGATTGAAAAAAAACCTGTAAATTCAACAGGAAAAAAGTCTCATTTCGTTCGAGACAAGGGAAAAGAAAGAAGGGAACAAAGCTATGCCAAGAAAAAAAAAGAACTCACACTGAGAAACTAAAACGGATTCTTTTCTTTTAAGATGTGATAAAATTTCATGAATCACGACAGCAGCATCTCAACTGTACTGGATCCGTTGTACCACTCCACCTCCATTCAGCATTAGGAGACTCATTTTTAAAACTTCAAAAAAATCTCTATCTCAATTAACTGTATTACCACCTGAAGTCACATTCTTCTGAAAACTATCTATACAAGCCCTTAAAAACTAAGAGAGAATTCGTCTTCTATGATCCAGATGAACATTGTCCTCTGAATTTATTGAACCAGCATATCACACAATACAAGCACATATTTTAGCTCTCTCGATACCTTAAAATGGTAAGAGATGGTATGTTAGGATCTTGATGTTATCTCAGTGATAAAGAATTACTTAAACGAAATGCAGAACAAATTGAAGCACTCCATCTGCCGCAAACTCATCCAATAAAGACGAAATAACATACGAAAGCATGGATAATCGAAATAGAGTTTAGCATCCTAGAAGAAAAGCACACACCGTACATACACTACATTGCGAATTCTTTTGACGAAAATTTTGAAAATCTGCATGCGTAGTCTTTTTAGGCTACACAGTTCACTTGTATATAAATACAATCCAGCGCGTTGTGTAAGTGGAATAACAGTGCAACCAATTGGAGTCATTCAGCAAGGAACAAAAGTGAAAAACCCCTATAAAATTGAAAAACTTGTCACCGCACCACATCCTTGCGCTTAAATCAAATGACAAAACGACGCACACAAACAAGATCAGCGAAGAACTTCGAAAAAGAAAAAGAAAGGATCCGAAAAAATATTGAGATATATTACATAATTCCGCAATCCAAGCTTCAAACTCTGCAAAAGAAAGAGATCGGTTTACCTCCGGATCGGTAATCCTAACGAACAAATAGATCATGAAAGCATCTATCACGAAAAAATATCGAAAAAAATTGAGGAGAAATTACCTCGAACAGATGTCCTCGTCCGACGTCTGCGGCGAGGATTTTTGTCCGTCGCCTGCAGACAGAGAGAAGGAAGGAAGTGGTCCGATCCAGGAGGATGCGGGGAGACGCAGAGAGACGGTGAAAGTTGTGAACGCGTGAGATCTATGCAGAAGAGTGAGAAATTTGTAATTAAAAGAATAAAATTGGACCGTCCGATCAATATTGATGACGGCACTAAGAAAGCCCCGTAGAAATTGGAAACTACTGTTCCTCTCAAATTATTCTTACCAAACGAATTTGGAAAGCGCAGTTCCAAATAATTCTTACCAAACGAATTTGGAAAACACACAGTTCCAATGCAATTATTCTTACCAAAGCCAGCGTGGATGAATTTGGAAACTGCAGTTCCAATGAGTTTACTTAGCTTTTGGGTATAAATAAGGGACCTAACTCAACTTATCTCTCATCTCAAAACTTAGCATTGGTGTGTGCACGAGGGTACTCATGGAGGTTGTGACGACAAGACTTGCTCGAGCGGTCATTGGGCTCTTGATTGGAGTGGTGTTTGCTGGATGGATGCTTCTGTGGGTAATATACCCAACAAGCTATTACATGAAGTGGCAGGTTATGATCACTGCTCGAGTCGATTCCACATATTTTGGGACAGAAGGTATTGTTCTTCTGCAGATACAATGCTCGTTTGCTACTTTTTTCGTTTCAGTTTCTTTAAAATCTTTCTTTTCTTTTCTTTCTCGAACAATTTTTACTTGTTATTGCAGGGGCGGACCTATTGACGTTCGTGTTACCTGTTCTGTTCATGTCTGTTTTGGGGTGCATCTATCTCCATCTTGGCAAGAATATTAAATCGTGCCAAAAGAAGAGGTATTTAATTCATCTTTGCCTTCCCTTTCTTTGTTTTTTTCCCTCTATGGATCAATAGTTGTATTGAATGGAAAAGAAATCCATAGCGGAATACTATTTGATTGAATCTAAATGTATTCTCATTATTTAATTGCAGTACTGGGGCTAAGAGTAGAGCCAACAGTCTTCTTTCTCTATGGAGACGACCAGTGCTAGTGAAGGGTCCTCTTGGAATCGTTTCAGGAATAGAGCTGACCTTCTTCGCCATGTTTCTTGCACTGCTTGTCTGGGCTTTGACAATGTATTTACACAGCAGCTATGCCAAGATGAATGCTACATCTGCTCACCATCAGGGCGAGAAACTGTAAGAGATCTAGATCAGTATCATATTGTGTTATTTATTCTAACCCGTAAGAGAAGTTGTAAGATGACTGATTTTGGAATGTATGATCAGGTGGGAAGCGAAGCTAGAAAGTGCAGGTCTCCGATTAGGCCTCGTTGGAACTATCTGTTTCTCCTTTCTCTTCTTCCCCGTTACTCGAGGATCGTCTCTGTTGCCATTGGTGGGACTCACCTCGGAGGCCAGCGTCAAGTATCACATATGGCTTGGACATATCGTCATGGCCCTCTTCACTGCTCATGGATTATGTTACATTGTCTATTGGGCTGCAAAAAAACAGATTTCTCAGGTACATATATCTGACATCTCGATTTCTTTTTTTGAATATCTGCACAAATTCTATCGATCGAGTCGACTCCATGATGATTCCTGACTTTTTTTTGTCGTTGTTTCAATGGAGCAGATGTTGAAGTGGGATATGATCGGAGTGTCGAATGTTGCAGGCGAATTAGCTTTGATTTGTGGGTTGCTCATGTGGGTTACCAGTTCTGGAAGGGTGAGACGAAAGATGTTCGAGGTCTTCTACTACACGCACCATCTCTACTTTCTCTTCTTCTTCTTCTTCATAGTCCATGTCGGCACCTCCTTCTATGGCCTTGCCATTTTTGGACTTATTCTTCCTGGCATATACCTCTTCTTGGTCGACCGCTGCTTGCGCTTCCTGCAATCTCGACAACGAGTTCGATTGCTCGCCGCCCGTCTCCTCCCTTGCGAAACACTCGAGCTCAGCTTCTCCAAGAGTCCAGGGTTGAGCTATTCGCCTACGAGCATAATGTTTGTAAATGTGCCGAGTATTTCCCGCTTACAGTGGCACCCTTTCACAGTCACCTCCAATAGCAGCTTGGAACAAGATAAGCTCAGTGTCGTCATCAAGAGTGAAGGAATCTGGTCACAGAAACTATATCAGATACTCTCTTCTCCATCTCCGGTGGATCACTTGGATGTTTCAGTTGAAGGACCTTACGGATCACCTTCTTCTACCAACTTCTTCAGGTAACTGTATGAAATTTTGTGCTCCATAATCCAATTTTGTCCGTTAGTATGGCTTCATCCATTAATTATCTTATTAACCTTGTGAATTTTTCTTCAAACTATAGGCACGACAAGCTTGTGATGGTAAGCGGAGGCAGCGGGATCACTCCATTCATATCCATCATTCGAGAATTAATCTTCCAGAGCTCAACACTCGAGCAACAAGCAGTACTACCACAAGTGCAGTTGGTTTGTATCTTCAGGAACTCAAAACAACTCTCCATGACCGACCTCCTCCTACCTCTCGCCGGAACTGGGTGTGATATGTCCCGCCTGCGGCTGCTAATCGACGCCTATGTAACTAGAGAAGGACCCAACAGTGAAAACAACAAGCAAAAACATCTCCAGCGAACCTTGTGGTTCAAGACTAACCCGTGTCATGCCCCGGTCTCAGCTGTTTTGGGTCCCAACGGCTGGCTTTGGCTTTCCGCAATCATCTCCAGCTCCTTCGTTATGTTCCTGATATTGCTGGGGATCACCACACGTTATTATTTCTACCCAATTGACCACGACACTAACATGATCTTCCCTCACATCTCAAGATCGTTGCTCAACATGTTGTTCATCTGTTTATTCATAGCTGTTGCATCTATTGCTGCGGTTCTATGGAATAAGAAGCGAAGTGCCATGGAAGCGATGGTCATCGAAGATGGGTCGTGGTTCAATAATGGTGACAGAGAATTGGAGAGTCAGCCTCATCAGTCACTCAGTCAATCCATCAGAGTTCACTACGGCAAGAGACCGGACATTGAAAGTAAGCATATACATAACCAAACTTTAATTTGTTGTTTCTTTTCTAATCCTCTCATGGTAATGACGACTGAAGCTCGGATTTAATTTCCATGGCAGAAATACTATTGGCGTCATGTGATGAATCAAGCGTTGGAGTATTAGCCAGCGGACCAAAGGGGATGCGGCAACGTGTGGCAGCGATCTGTTCTGCTGGTTTGGCTGATAACCTGCATTTTGAATCCATCAGCTTTAGCTGGTAACGAGGGATCAGAAGGGTCCCATTGATGAGATGAAAATACTAAGCAAACCTTGAAGTAAAGCTAGATTACTCTTGAAGAGCTTATTAACAAAATGTGGAATAATCTGGTTCTATCTTGTAGGATGCCTTAGACGGTGACCTTTATTTAACATTTCCATGCTTTGATTTTTTTATTCCTTTCCACTTCCCAACTTAGAATGAGTTTAGGAGAGATGTTGTAACTAATTTTATTTTTATTTTGGTGAATAGAGGCAAGGTTTACAAACTTTTCATTATTAATCTTGTTCATGTTCCTCTCTCTCTCTCTCTCTCTCTCTAAGCAACCTTTTATACATTAAGAACTCATTAACCAGTATATATGTTAATTCCGTCAATGAAAATTATATATTTGAAATTATGAATTAAGTCGAAACTAATGAGTGGTTGTTGGTGTTTTTCATTAAAAATTATTTTATAATTTATATTAATTAATTAACATTATTATCGATGTTATAAAACCCAATAATAAATTGGGCCAATCTAATCCTAATCAACTGTGTTTGATTACTGGTTAAACTAGTGTCGATGTTACTTCAAAACAATAAAAATATATAATTAAATTGATAGATTTTTTTCCTTAATCTTTCTTGGTTCAACCATAGAAGCTCAAAACCTAACCCAATATGGTGATTGTGTCCAATCTGACCCTAACCAATTGGGTTTAATTATCGTTTTACCAATATTGACATCACTTCAAAATGGAGTAAAAATATATATGTATATTGAGACGATAAATACTATCATTTTATTGAATTGCAATGAAATATAATTTTTGTTTTAATTTGTAGACCATTGCTATGGAATGTTTTTCATGCAACAAGGAAAAAATTCCCAACATGAGGAGGAGGAATACAATGAAACCGTCATTTGGATTTTTTTAATTTGTATTTATGTGTTGTAGGACAAGTCACCATATTTTCAAATTTGTTATAGTTGTCTTAGTTACTAGGTTGGATAGTGAAGGGAAGAGTCGTAGGACCATTAGTTTGACCAGACATAATTATAACAATAATGTCGAGATGATAATTTAATATAGAAACAAAAGATTAACATAAAACGTAAAAAATAGGAGCATAATAAGAATTATATCCTCATCCTTAGAACTTTTCTAAGATAGCCCTTTCTCACTTATTTGCTTCATAATAAAACAACTTCCAATATGAGGAATAAGCATTGGGTAGTATACTTTCTCTGCTCAAAAAATCATTTCCTCCTAAGGAGTCTTTGCTTTACAACTATCACGAGACTAAAAACATTCTACGTGAATAGAATTTCGTTATGAATAGATACATACTTGAGTTGGAAATGGTACCTTCTCGTAGCGAAATTGGAAATTTCTCCTAGAAAAATCCCCAAGGAAAAAAATTGGGAATTTCATTAGTAGAAATTCAATTTTCCCGTTCCCCCCCTCCCCAATTTTGTTCTCTTTTCCCACAAGGAAAAAGGAGAAGAAGGAAAAAGAAAAGGAAAAAAAAGGAGGAATTAATAAAGAAAAAAAATGAAGAGAAGGAAAAAATGGTAAACATGAAACATAAAAAAAGAAAAAATAAAAAGAAAAAAGGAAAGAAGGAGAAGAATGAATAAAATGGAAAAAGAAAAGAGAAGAAAAAAAGCTCTCACACAGAGAAGTGAAAAATTCACTGGGAAAGGGTACCCTCCAAAAAAAATTGGAAAATTCATTAGAAAAGAGTACCCCCTCCTAGCAAATTTCCCAATTTCCTCAGGAGAAATTTAAATTTCTCATTTTTTCCTATTTTGTTCTTTTCTTCCACAAGGAAAAAGGACAACAAAGAAAAGAGGAAAAAGATAAAATCAAAAAAGGAGGAAGAAAAGGTGAAAAAATAGAAGAAAATAAGGGAAGGAAAGAAAAAAATGAGAAAAAGAAAAAAAAAAAAAAAGGAAAGAAGGAGAAGAATGAGAAGAAGGGAAAAAAGAGAAGAATTAAACAAATGAAAAGCAAAAAGAGAAAAAAAGAAAAAGAAAAAAACCATCCCAACAAAATTGGGAAACTCACATAGAAGAATTTAATATACTATTAAAAGTAATAAATAGGGTATTTTATTAATAAAATAAGACAAACTTTAGTGTAATATAAAATAATAAAATAATTTTGAAAATAAATTATTCATGGTTCAGTTTTGATAGCGTGGGCGGTGAGAGGAGAAGGAAGAAACACGAAAGCAAGGGAGGATGAGGATGAGGCCGAGTTGTGGCGAGAGGTCGAGCAAGAGGGAAGGGAGCAAAGACAAGGTCAAGCAATAGTGAGTGAGAGGACAAGGACAAGGGTGAGCAACGACGAGAGGGAGGGGGGCAACGGTGAGGTCGAGTAGTGATGAGAGAGAAGGATACGGAGAGCATCGAGTGAGCGAATGAAAGTGAATTCAAAGGGTAAACCCTTAGATTTCCCTTTTTACTCATTTTACACTGGAGCAAGTGAAAGTGAATTACATACTTCATTCACTTAACAATTTTGGATAAGTAGAGTGAATTCAAATTCACTTTCACCATCCTTGCCATTATAGCCATGGAAATCCCGATGAATGCATAACCATCATAAGAAACCATATCCAATAATGGGGCCTCACCACTCCCTAACATGTACAACGTAACTTTAAGAAGTAATGCCTGGAGGAACCATCCAAGGAGTCCTGTTGTAAATTGCATACTCAAAGCTTCAGGAGTAAACCTGTGGAGGATGACAAGAGAAGACAGATGTAAAATAGAGACTTGAACGTTTTTTTGAACTTGGAAAGAGACTTGAATATAACAAATGAAGAAAGTAAAAGTATTTTTGCACTTACTTTCCAAGAAGGCCCAAAAAAAGGCCAGCAAGAACTACATAAGTCCCAAAACCCATAAAGGGAATGTACAAGTCAGGAGCATTTATATCATAGATAGGAGGTTTGTAGGAGAGTCTACCTCCCACTGGCTCTGTTATCCTTGTCCAGTGACCCTAAATGAAGCAAATAAATTGATAGCAGTTTTAATAAATAGCCTATCAGGATGTCGGTTACTTTCTTGAAAGTGAACAAAAGATAGGATGCAGAAGCAGCCATGAAAATTGTCGATCACGCTGTCTGTACTAATCCTAAAGTCTGTTGCACCAACAATTCAAGGTTGAAGAATGTCCCATGACATTTCGACAAACAATCCAGAAAAAAACTGACCTCCAAAGCCTCGTTGAGAAGACCAAATTTCATTTCCATCAGAATATCAATCTTGCCAAGGCACACAAGACCAATAACCTTTTTGGTTGACTACTGAACATACTTCCTCAGGTCATTAATTAACAATCAATAGTACAAAGATAAGTTTGAACACATTGCTTACTCTATGTAGGAACGGGAACAAGATCACCTTCAACTTGTTCCTCACATGCTGGTCATTCACTTGAAAGTAGTACTGGGGATCAGAGAAGTACCTGCTTATCTGGCCAGAAAGCACTTGTAAGAAAATTTACAACTCCTATAATAACTATAACATAAAAAACAATGTATTCGTGTTTATGGGTAATTGAAGCACTTCTCCACCTCTTCACAAACAAAACTAACATTTCGTCATGCCGTCTTTTACCAGTCCAACGATTTAGCTGAAGGATAGTTTAAAAAACATACTGACAACTTATGATAAGATAGATCAAAACACAATTTGACAAGCTCTAGTTTGTCCATGATAATCAGCTGATTGATCCCAATGTCCCCATTTCAGTTAGTTATAATGGTTTTAAGTCAGGACCATCAACCAACTTGTTTTTGCAAATTGATCACTAGAAGAAGTCAAAACTGAAAGACATGGAGACTGATCAACTTTTGAAAGTAAATTCCTCTTGTGTTTTGTGAGTGCCTGTGGATCTATCCATGGGTACCCTTATATAGCCATGGTACATATACTTCGAATGTCCATACATTGCTTTGCACATACTGAGAGCTTGAACCCAAAATTCGTTCACCATAAGCTCCTAATCCACCTCGGATGAGTCCTGATCCAGCATCATAGAAGGTATTCCCAAAGGGGTTAGGCTGAGGATTCAATGGGGGGCCCTGCATGCGAGCTTGGCTTCCCATATTCTCATACATTTCTGTAGACAGTTCCAAATGGAGAAGAGGTCAGTTTAACCATGATATGGACAACATAGATTGAAAAAAAACCTGTAAATTCAACAGGAAAAAAGTCTCATTTCGTTCGAGACAAGGGAAAAGAAAGAAGGGAACAAAGCTATGCCAAGAAAAAAAAAGAACTCACACTGAGAAACTAAAACGGATTCTTTTCTTTTAAGATGTGATAAAATTTCATGAATCACGACAGCAGCATCTCAACTGTACTGGATCCGTTGTACCACTCCACCTCCATTCAGCATTAGGAGACTCATTTTTAAAACTTCAAAAAAATCTCTATCTCAATTAACTGTATTACCACCTGAAGTCACATTCTTCTGAAAACTATCTATACAAGCCCTTAAAAACTAAGAGAGAATTCGTCTTCTATGATCCAGATGAACATTGTCCTCTGAATTTATTGAACCAGCATATCACACAATACAAGCACATATTTTAGCTCTCTCGATACCTTAAAATGGTAAGAGATGGTATGTTAGGATCTTGATGTTATCTCAGTGATAAAGAATTACTTAAACGAAATGCAGAACAAATTGAAGCACTCCATCTGCCGCAAACTCATCCAATAAAGACGAAATAACATACGAAAGCATGGATAATCGAAATAGAGTTTAGCATCCTAGAAGAAAAGCACACACCGTACATACACTACATTGCGAATTCTTTTGACGAAAATTTTGAAAATCTGCATGCGTAGTCTTTTTAGGCTACACAGTTCACTTGTATATAAATACAATCCAGCGCGTTGTGTAAGTGGAATAACAGTGCAACCAATTGGAGTCATTCAGCAAGGAACAAAAGTGAAAAACCCCTATAAAATTGAAAAACTTGTCACCGCACCACATCCTTGCGCTTAAATCAAATGACAAAACGACGCACACAAACAAGATCAGCGAAGAACTTCGAAAAAGAAAAAGAAAGGATCCGAAAAAATATTGAGATATATTACATAATTCCGCAATCCAAGCTTCAAACTCTGCAAAAGAAAGAGATCGGTTTACCTCCGGATCGGTAATCCTAACGAACAAATAGATCATGAAAGCATCTATCACGAAAAAATATCGAAAAAAATTGAGGAGAAATTACCTCGAACAGATGTCCTCGTCCGACGTCTGCGGCGAGGATTTTTGTCCGTCGCCTGCAGACAGAGAGAAGGAAGGAAGTGGTCCGATCCAGGAGGATGCGGGGAGACGCAGAGAGACGGTGAAAGTTGTGAACGCGTGAGATCTATGCAGAAGAGTGAGAAATTTGTAATTAAAAGAATAAAATTGGACCGTCCGATCAATATTGATGACGGCACTAAGAAAGCCCCGTAGAAATTGGAAACTACTGTTCCTCTCAAATTATTCTTACCAAACGAATTTGGAAAGCGCAGTTCCAAATAATTCTTACCAAACGAATTTGGAAAACACACAGTTCCAATGCAATTATTCTTACCAAAGCCAGCGTGGATGAATTTGGAAACTGCAGTTCCAATGAGTTTACTTAGCTTTTGGGTATAAATAAGGGACCTAACTCAACTTATCTCTCATCTCAAAACTTAGCATTGGTGTGTGCACGAGGGTACTCATGGAGGTTGTGACGACAAGACTTGCTCGAGCGGTCATTGGGCTCTTGATTGGAGTGGTGTTTGCTGGATGGATGCTTCTGTGGGTAATATACCCAACAAGCTATTACATGAAGTGGCAGGTTATGATCACTGCTCGAGTCGATTCCACATATTTTGGGACAGAAGGTATTGTTCTTCTGCAGATACAATGCTCGTTTGCTACTTTTTTCGTTTCAGTTTCTTTAAAATCTTTCTTTTCTTTTCTTTCTCGAACAATTTTTACTTGTTATTGCAGGGGCGGACCTATTGACGTTCGTGTTACCTGTTCTGTTCATGTCTGTTTTGGGGTGCATCTATCTCCATCTTGGCAAGAATATTAAATCGTGCCAAAAGAAGAGGTATTTAATTCATCTTTGCCTTCCCTTTCTTTGTTTTTTTCCCTCTATGGATCAATAGTTGTATTGAATGGAAAAGAAATCCATAGCGGAATACTATTTGATTGAATCTAAATGTATTCTCATTATTTAATTGCAGTACTGGGGCTAAGAGTAGAGCCAACAGTCTTCTTTCTCTATGGAGACGACCAGTGCTAGTGAAGGGTCCTCTTGGAATCGTTTCAGGAATAGAGCTGACCTTCTTCGCCATGTTTCTTGCACTGCTTGTCTGGGCTTTGACAATGTATTTACACAGCAGCTATGCCAAGATGAATGCTACATCTGCTCACCATCAGGGCGAGAAACTGTAAGAGATCTAGATCAGTATCATATTGTGTTATTTATTCTAACCCGTAAGAGAAGTTGTAAGATGACTGATTTTGGAATGTATGATCAGGTGGGAAGCGAAGCTAGAAAGTGCAGGTCTCCGATTAGGCCTCGTTGGAACTATCTGTTTCTCCTTTCTCTTCTTCCCCGTCACTCGAGGATCGTCTCTGTTGCCATTGGTGGGACTCACCTCGGAGGCCAGCGTCAAGTATCACATATGGCTTGGACATATCGTCATGGCCCTCTTCACTGCTCATGGATTATGTTACATTGTCTATTGGGCTGCAAAAAAACAGATTTCTCAGGTACATATATCTGACATCTCGATTTCTTTTTTTGAATATCTGCACAAATTCTATCGATCGAGTCGACTCCATGATGATTCCTGACTTTTTTTTGTCGTTGTTTCAATGGAGCAGATGTTGAAGTGGGATATGATCGGAGTGTCGAATGTTGCAGGCGAATTAGCTTTGATTTGTGGGTTGCTCATGTGGGTTACCAGTTCTGGAAGGGTGAGACGAAAGATGTTCGAGGTCTTCTACTACACGCACCATCTCTACTTTCTCTTCTTCTTCTTCTTCATAGTCCATGTCGGCACCTCCTTCTATGGCCTTGCCATTTTTGGACTTATTCTTCCTGGCATATACCTCTTCTTGGTCGACCGCTGCTTGCGCTTCCTGCAATCTCGACAACGAGTTCGATTGCTCGCCGCCCGTCTCCTCCCTTGCGAAACACTCGAGCTCAGCTTCTCCAAGAGTCCAGGGTTGAGCTATTCGCCTACGAGCATAATGTTTGTAAATGTGCCGAGTATTTCCCGCTTACAGTGGCACCCTTTCACAGTCACCTCCAATAGCAGCTTGGAACAAGATAAGCTCAGTGTCGTCATCAAGAGTGAAGGAATCTGGTCACAGAAACTATATCAGATACTCTCTTCTCCATCTCCGGTGGATCACTTGGATGTTTCAGTTGAAGGACCTTACGGATCACCTTCTTCTACCAACTTCTTCAGGTAACTGTATGAAATTTTGTGCTCCATAATCCAATTTTGTCCGTTAGTATGGCTTCATCCATTAATTATCTTATTAACCTTGTGAATTTTTCTTCAAACTATAGGCACGACAAGCTTGTGATGGTAAGCGGAGGCAGCGGGATCACTCCATTCATATCCATCATTCGAGAATTAATCTTCCAGAGCTCAACACTCGAGCAACAAGCAGTACTACCACAAGTGCAGTTGGTTTGTATCTTCAGGAACTCAAAACAACTCTCCATGACCGACCTCCTCCTACCTCTCGCCGGAACTGGGTGTGATATGTCCCGCCTGCGGCTGCTAATCGACGCCTATGTAACTAGAGAAGGACCCAACAGTGAAAACAACAAGCAAAAACATCTCCAGCGAACCTTGTGGTTCAAGACTAACCCGTGTCATGCCCCGGTCTCAGCTGTTTTGGGTCCCAACGGCTGGCTTTGGCTTTCCGCAATCATCTCCAGCTCCTTCGTTATGTTCCTGATATTGCTGGGGATCACCACACGTTATTATTTCTACCCAATTGACCACGACACTAACATGATCTTCCCTCACATCTCAAGATCGTTGCTCAACATGTTGTTCATCTGTTTATCCATAGCTGTTGCATCTATTGCTGCGGTTCTATGGAATAAGAAGCGAAGTGCCATGGAAGCGATGGTCATCGAAGATGGGTCGTGGTTCAATAATGGTGACAGAGAATTGGAGAGTCAGCCTCATCAGTCACTCAGTCAATCCATCAGAGTTCACTACGGCAAGAGACCGGACATTGAAAGTAAGCATATACATAACCAAACTTTAATTTGTTGTTTCTTTTCTAATCCTCTCATGGTAATGACGACTGAAGCTCGGATTTAATTTCCATGGCAGAAATACTATTGGCGTCATGTGATGAATCAAGCGTTGGAGTATTAGCCAGCGGACCAAAGGGGATGCGGCAACGTGTGGCAGCGATCTGTTCTGCTGGTTTGGCTGATAACCTGCATTTTGAATCCATCAGCTTTAGCTGGTAACGAGGGATCAGAAGGGTCCCATTGATGAGATGAAAATACTAAGCAAACCTTGAAGTAAAGCTAGATTACTCTTGAAGAGCTTATTAACAAAATGTGGAATAATCTGGTTCTATCTTGTAGGATGCCTTAGACGGTGACCTTTATTTAACATTTCCATGCTTTGATTTTTTTATTCCTTTCCACTTCCCAACTTAGAATGAGTTTAGGAGAGATGTTGTAACTAATTTTATTTTTATTTTGGTGAATAGAGGCAAGGTTTACAAACTTTTCATTATTAATCTTGTTCATGTTCCTCTCTCTCTCTCTCTCTCTCTCTAAGCAACCTTTTATACATTAAGAACTCATTAACCAGTATATATGTTAATTCCGTCAATGAAAATTATATATTTGAAATTATGAATTAAGTCGAAACTAATGAGTGGTTGTTGGTGTTTTTCATTAAAAATTATTTTATAATTTATATTAATTAATTAACATTATTATCGATGTTATAAAACCCAATAATAAATTGGGCCAATCTAATCCTAATCAACTGTGTTTGATTACTGGTTAAACTAGTGTCGATGTTACTTCAAAACAATAAAAATATATAATTAAATTGATAGATTTTTTTCCTTAATCTTTCTTGGTTCAACCATAGAAGCTCAAAACCTAACCCAATATGGTGATTGTGTCCAATCTGACCCTAACCAATTGGGTTTAATTATCGTTTTACCAATATTGACATCACTTCAAAATGGAGTAAAAATATATATGTATATTGAGACGATAAATACTATCATTTTATTGAATTGCAATGAAATATAATTTTTGTTTTAATTTGTAGACCATTGCTATGGAATGTTTTTCATGCAACAAGGAAAAAATTCCCAACATGAGGAGGAGGAATACAATGAAACCGTCATTTGGATTTTTTTAATTTGTATTTATGTGTTGTAGGACAAGTCACCATATTTTCAAATTTGTTATAGTTGTCTTAGTTACTAGGTTGGATAGTGAAGGGAAGAGTCGTAGGACCATTAGTTTGACCAGACATAATTATAACAATAATGTCGAGATGATAATTTAATATAGAAACAAAAGATTAACATAAAACGTAAAAAATAGGAGCATAATAAGAATTATATCCTCATCCTTAGAACTTTTCTAAGATAGCCCTTTCTCACTTATTTGCTTCATAATAAAACAACTTCCAATATGAGGAATAAGCATTGGGTAGTATACTTTCTCTGCTCAAAAAATCATTTCCTCCTAAGGAGTCTTTGCTTTACAACTATCACGAGACTAAAAACATTCTACGTGAATAGAATTTCGTTATGAATAGATACATACTTGAGTTGGAAATGGTACCTTCTCGTAGCGAAATTGGAAATTTCTCCTAGAAAAATCCCCAAGGAAAAAAATTGGGAATTTCATTAGTAGAAATTCAATTTTCCCGTTCCCCCCCTCCCCAATTTTGTTCTCTTTTCCCACAAGGAAAAAGGAGAAGAAGGAAAAAGAAAAGGAAAAAAAAGGAGGAATTAATAAAGAAAAAAAATGAAGAGAAGGAAAAAATGGTAAACATGAAACATAAAAAAAGAAAAAATAAAAAGAAAAAAGGAAAGAAGGAGAAGAATGAATAAAATGGAAAAAGAAAAGAGAAGAAAAAAAGCTCTCACACAGAGAAGTGAAAAATTCACTGGGAAAGGGTACCCTCCAAAAAAAATTGGAAAATTCATTAGAAAAGAGTACCCCCTCCTAACAAATTTCCCAATTTCCTCAGGAGAAATTTAAATTTCTCATTTTTTCCTATTTTGTTCTTTTCTTCCACAAGGAAAAAGGACAACAAAGAAAAGAGGAAAAAGATAAAATCAAAAAAGGAGGAAGAAAAGGTGAAAAAATAGAAGAAAATAAGGGAAGGAAAGAAAAAAATGAAAAAAAGAAAAAAAAAAAAAAGGAAAGAAGGAGAAGAATGAGAAGAAGGGAAAAAAGAGAAGAATTAAACAAATGAAAAGCAAAAAGAGAAAAAAAGAAAAAGAAAAAAACCATCCCAACAAAATTGGGAAACTCACATAGAAGAATTTAATATACTATTAAAAGTAATAAATAGGGTATTTTATTAATAAAATAAGACAAACTTTAGTGTAATATAAAATAATAAAATAATTTTGAAAATAAATTATTCATGGTTCAGTTTTGATAGCGTGGGCGGTGAGAGGAGAAGGAAGAAACACGAAAGCAAGGGAGGATGAGGATGAGGCCGAGTTGTGGCGAGAGGTCGAGCAAGAGGGAAGGGAGCAAAGACAAGGTCAAGCAATAGTGAGTGAGAGGACAAGGACAAGGGTGAGCAACGACGAGAGGGAGGGGGGCAACGGTGAGGTCGAGTAGTGATGAGAGAGAAGGATACGGAGAGCATCGAGTGAGCGAATGAAAGTGAATTCAAAGGGTAAACCCTTAGATTTCCCTTTTTACTCATTTTACACTGGAGCAAGTGAAAGTGAATTACATACTTCATTCACTTAACAATTTTGGATAAGTAGAGTGAATTCAAATTCACTTTCACCATCCTTGCCATTATAGCCATGGAAATCCCGATGAATGCATAACCATCATAAGAAACCATATCCAATAATGGGGCCTCACCACTCCCTAACATGTACAACGTAACTTTAAGAAGTAATGCCTGGAGGAACCATCCAAGGAGTCCTGTTGTAAATTGCATACTCAAAGCTTCAGGAGTAAACCTGTGGAGGATGACAAGAGAAGACAGATGTAAAATAGAGACTTGAACGTTTTTTTGAACTTGGAAAGAGACTTGAATATAACAAATGAAGAAAGTAAAAGTATTTTTGCACTTACTTTCCAAGAAGGCCCAAAAAAAGGCCAGCAAGAACTACATAAGTCCCAAAACCCATAAAGGGAATGTACAAGTCAGGAGCATTTATATCATAGATAGGAGGTTTGTAGGAGAGTCTACCTCCCACTGGCTCTGTTATCCTTGTCCAGTGACCCTAAATGAAGCAAATAAATTGATAGCAGTTTTAATAAATAGCCTATCAGGATGTCGGTTACTTTCTTGAAAGTGAACAAAAGATAGGATGCAGAAGCAGCCATGAAAATTGTCGATCACGCTGTCTGTACTAATCCTAAAGTCTGTTGCACCAACAATTCAAGGTTGAAGAATGTCCCATGACATTTCGACAAACAATCCAGAAAAAAACTGACCTCCAAAGCCTCGTTGAGAAGACCAAATTTCATTTCCATCAGAATATCAATCTTGCCAAGGCACACAAGACCAATAACCTTTTTGGTTGACTACTGAACATACTTCCTCAGGTCATTAATTAACAATCAATAGTACAAAGATAAGTTTGAACACATTGCTTACTCTATGTAGGAACGGGAACAAGATCACCTTCAACTTGTTCCTCACATGCTGGTCATTCACTTGAAAGTAGTACTGGGGATCAGAGAAGTACCTGCTTATCTGGCCAGAAAGCACTTGTAAGAAAATTTACAACTCCTATAATAACTATAACATAAAAAACAATGTATTCGTGTTTATGGGTAATTGAAGCACTTCTCCACCTCTTCACAAACAAAACTAACATTTCGTCATGCCGTCTTTTACCAGTCCAACGATTTAGCTGAAGGATAGTTTAAAAAACATACTGACAACTTATGATAAGATAGATCAAAACACAATTTGACAAGCTCTAGTTTGTCCATGATAATCAGCTGATTGATCCCAATGTCCCCATTTCAGTTAGTTATAATGGTTTTAAGTCAGGACCATCAACCAACTTGTTTTTGCAAATTGATCACTAGAAGAAGTCAAAACTGAAAGACATGGAGACTGATCAACTTTTGAAAGTAAATTCCTCTTGTGTTTTGTGAGTGCCTGTGGATCTATCCATGGGTACCCTTATATAGCCATGGTACATATACTTCGAATGTCCATACATTGCTTTGCACATACTGAGAGCTTGAACCCAAAATTCGTTCACCATAAGCTCCTAATCCACCTCGGATGAGTCCTGATCCAGCATCATAGAAGGTATTCCCAAAGGGGTTAGGCTGAGGATTCAATGGGGGGCCCTGCATGCGAGCTTGGCTTCCCATATTCTCATACATTTCTGTAGACAGTTCCAAATGGAGAAGAGGTCAGTTTAACCATGATATGGACAACATAGATTGAAAAAAAACCTGTAAATTCAACAGGAAAAAAGTCTCATTTCGTTCGAGACAAGGGAAAAGAAAGAAGGGAACAAAGCTATGCCAAGAAAAAAAAAGAACTCACACTGAGAAACTAAAACGGATTCTTTTCTTTTAAGATGTGATAAAATTTCATGAATCACGACAGCAGCATCTCAACTGTACTGGATCCGTTGTACCACTCCACCTCCATTCAGCATTAGGAGACTCATTTTTAAAACTTCAAAAAAATCTCTATCTCAATTAACTGTATTACCACCTGAAGTCACATTCTTCTGAAAACTATCTATACAAGCCCTTAAAAACTAAGAGAGAATTCGTCTTCTATGATCCAGATGAACATTGTCCTCTGAATTTATTGAACCAGCATATCACACAATACAAGCACATATTTTAGCTCTCTCGATACCTTAAAATGGTAAGAGATGGTATGTTAGGATCTTGATGTTATCTCAGTGATAAAGAATTACTTAAACGAAATGCAGAACAAATTGAAGCACTCCATCTGCCGCAAACTCATCCAATAAAGACGAAATAACATACGAAAGCATGGATAATCGAAATAGAGTTTAGCATCCTAGAAGAAAAGCACACACCGTACATACACTACATTGCGAATTCTTTTGACGAAAATTTTGAAAATCTGCATGCGTAGTCTTTTTAGGCTACACAGTTCACTTGTATATAAATACAATCCAGCGCGTTGTGTAAGTGGAATAACAGTGCAACCAATTGGAGTCATTCAGCAAGGAACAAAAGTGAAAAACCCCTATAAAATTGAAAAACTTGTCACCGCACCACATCCTTGCGCTTAAATCAAATGACAAAACGACGCACACAAACAAGATCAGCGAAGAACTTCGAAAAAGAAAAAGAAAGGATCCGAAAAAATATTGAGATATATTACATAATTCCGCAATCCAAGCTTCAAACTCTGCAAAAGAAAGAGATCGGTTTACCTCCGGATCGGTAATCCTAACGAACAAATAGATCATGAAAGCATCTATCATGAAAAAATATCGAAAAAAATTGAGGAGAAATTACCTCGAACAGATGTCCTCGTCCGACGTCTGCGGCGAGGATTTTTGTCCGTCGCCTGCAGACAGAGAGAAGGAAGGAAGTGGTCCGATCCAGGAGGATGCGGGGAGACGCAGAGAGACGGTGAAAGTTGTGAACGCGTGAGATCTATGCAGAAGAGTGAGAAATTTGTAATTAAAAGAATAAAATTGGACCGTCCGATCAATATTGATGACGGCACTAAGAAAGCCCCGTAGAAATTGGAAACTACTGTTCCTCTCAAATTATTCTTACCAAACGAATTTGGAAAGCGCAGTTCCAAATAATTCTTACCAAACGAATTTGGAAAACACACAGTTCCAATGCAATTATTCTTACCAAAGCCAGCGTGGATGAATTTGGAAACTGCAGTTCCAATGAGTTTACTTAGCTTTTGGATATAAATAAGGGACCTAACTCAACTTATCTCTCATCTCAAAACTTAGCATTGGTGTGTGCACGAGGGTACTCATGGAGGTTGTGACGACAAGACTTGCTCGAGCGGTCATTGGGCTCTTGATTGGAGTGGTGTTTGCTGGATGGATGCTTCTGTGGGTAATATACCCAACAAGCTATTACATGAAGTGGCAGGTTATGATCACTGCTCGAGTCGATTCCACATATTTTGGGACAGAAGGTATTGTTCTTCTGCAGATACAATGCTCGTTTGCTACTTTTTTCGTTTCAGTTTCTTTAAAATCTTTCTTTTCTTTTCTTTCTCGAACAATTTTTACTTGTTATTGCAGGGGCGGACCTATTGACGTTCGTGTTACCTGTTCTGTTCATGTCTGTTTTGGGGTGCATCTATCTCCATCTTGGCAAGAATATTAAATCGTGCCAAAAGAAGAGGTATTTAATTCATCTTTGCCTTCCCTTTCTTTGTTTTTTTCCCTCTATGGATCAATAGTTGTATTGAATGGAAAAGAAATCCATAGCGGAATACTATTTGATTGAATCTAAATGTATTCTCATTATTTAATTGCAGTACTGGGGCTAAGAGTAGAGCCAACAGTCTTCTTTCTCTATGGAGACGACCAGTGCTAGTGAAGGGTCCTCTTGGAATCGTTTCAGGAATAGAGCTGACCTTCTTCGCCATGTTTCTTGCACTGCTTGTCTGGGCTTTGACAATGTATTTACACAGCAGCTATGCCAAGATGAATGCTACATCTGCTCACCATCAGGGCGAGAAACTGTAAGAGATCTAGATCAGTATCATATTGTGTTATTTATTCTAACCCGTAAGAGAAGTTGTAAGATGACTGATTTTGGAATGTATGATCAGGTGGGAAGCGAAGCTAGAAAGTGCAGGTCTCCGATTAGGCCTCGTTGGAACTATCTGTTTCTCCTTTCTCTTCTTCCCCGTCACTCGAGGATCGTCTCTGTTGCCATTGGTGGGACTCACCTCGGAGGCCAGCGTCAAGTATCACATATGGCTTGGACATATCGTCATGGCCCTCTTCACTGCTCATGGATTATGTTACATTGTCTATTGGGCTGCAAAAAAACAGATTTCTCAGGTACATATATCTGACATCTCGATTTCTTTTTTTGAATATCTGCACAAATTCTATCGATCGAGTCGACTCCATGATGATTCCTGACTTTTTTTTGTCGTTGTTTCAATGGAGCAGATGTTGAAGTGGGATATGATCGGAGTGTCGAATGTTGCAGGCGAATTAGCTTTGATTTGTGGGTTGCTCATGTGGGTTACCAGTTCTGGAAGGGTGAGACGAAAGATGTTCGAGGTCTTCTACTACACGCACCATCTCTACTTTCTCTTCTTCTTCTTCTTCATAGTCCATGTCGGCACCTCCTTCTATGGCCTTGCCATTTTTGGACTTATTCTTCCTGGCATATACCTCTTCTTGGTCGACCGCTGCTTGCGCTTCCTGCAATCTCGACAACGAGTTCGATTGCTCGCCGCCCGTCTCCTCCCTTGCGAAACACTCGAGCTCAGCTTCTCCAAGAGTCCAGGGTTGAGCTATTCGCCTACGAGCATAATGTTTGTAAATGTGCCGAGTATTTCCCGCTTACAGTGGCACCCTTTCACAGTCACCTCCAATAGCAGCTTGGAACAAGATAAGCTCAGTGTCGTCATCAAGAGTGAAGGAATCTGGTCACAGAAACTATATCAGATACTCTCTTCTCCATCTCCGGTGGATCACTTGGATGTTTCAGTTGAAGGACCTTACGGATCACCTTCTTCTACCAACTTCTTCAGGTAACTGTATGAAATTTTGTGCTCCATAATCCAATTTTGTCCGTTAGTATGGCTTCATCCATTAATTATCTTATTAACCTTGTGAATTTTTCTTCAAACTATAGGCACGACAAGCTTGTGATGGTAAGCGGAGGCAGCGGGATCACTCCATTCATATCCATCATTCGAGAATTAATCTTCCAGAGCTCAACACTCGAGCAACAAGCAGTACTACCACAAGTGCAGTTGGTTTGTATCTTCAGGAACTCAAAACAACTCTCCATGACCGACCTCCTCCTACCTCTCGCCGGAACTGGGTGTGATATGTCCCGCCTGCGGCTGCTAATCGACGCCTATGTAACTAGAGAAGGACCCAACAGTGAAAACAACAAGCAAAAACATCTCCAGCGAACCTTGTGGTTCAAGACTAACCCGTGTCATGCCCCGGTCTCAGCTGTTTTGGGTCCCAACGGCTGGCTTTGGCTTTCCGCAATCATCTCCAGCTCCTTCGTTATGTTCCTGATATTGCTGGGGATCACCACACGTTATTATTTCTACCCAATTGACCACGACACTAACATGATCTTCCCTCACATCTCAAGATCGTTGCTCAACATGTTGTTCATCTGTTTATCCATAGCTGTTGCATCTATTGCTGCGGTTCTATGGAATAAGAAGCGAAGTGCCATGGAAGCGATGGTCATCGAAGATGGGTCGTGGTTCAATAATGGTGACAGAGAATTGGAGAGTCAGCCTCATCAGTCACTCAGTCAATCCATCAGAGTTCACTACGGCAAGAGACCGGACATTGAAAGTAAGCATATACATAACCAAACTTTAATTTGTTGTTTCTTTTCTAATCCTCTCATGGTAATGACGACTGAAGCTCGGATTTAATTTCCATGGCAGAAATACTATTGGCGTCATGTGATGAATCAAGCGTTGGAGTATTAGCCAGCGGACCAAAGGGGATGCGGCAACGTGTGGCAGCGATCTGTTCTGCTGGTTTGGCTGATAACCTGCATTTTGAATCCATCAGCTTTAGCTGGTAACGAGGGATCAGAAGGGTCCCATTGATGAGATGAAAATACTAAGCAAACCTTGAAGTAAAGCTAGATTACTCTTGAAGAGCTTATTAACAAAATGTGGAATAATCTGGTTCTATCTTGTAGGATGCCTTAGACGGTGACCTTTATTTAACATTTCCATGCTTTGATTTTTTTATTCCTTTCCACTTCCCAACTTAGAATGAGTTTAGGAGAGATGTTGTAACTAATTTTATTTTTATTTTGGTGAATAGAGGCAAGGTTTACAAACTTTTCATTATTAATCTTGTTCATGTTCCTCTCTCTCTCTCTCTCTCTCTCTCTCTAAGCAACCTTTTATACATTAAGAACTCATTAACCAGTATATATGTTAATTCCGTCAATGAAAATTATATATTTGAAATTATGAATTAAGTCGAAACTAATGAGTGGTTGTTGGTGTTTTTCATTAAAAATTATTTTATAATTTATATTAATTAATTAACATTATTATCGATGTTATAAAACCCAATAATAAATTGGGCCAATCTAATCCTAATCAACTGTGTTTGATTACTGGTTAAACTAGTGTCGATGTTACTTCAAAACAATAAAAATATATAATTAAATTGATAGATTTTTTTCCTTAATCTTTCTTGGTTCAACCATAGAAGCTCAAAACCTAACCCAATATGGTGATTGTGTCCAATCTGACCCTAACCATTTGGGTTTAATTATCGTTTTACCAATATTGACATCACTTCAAAATGGAGTAAAAATATATATGTATATTGAGACGATAAATACTATCATTTTATTGAATTGCAATGAAATATAATTTTTGTTTTAATTTGTAGACCATTGCTATGGAATGTTTTTCATGCAACAAGGAAAAAATTCCCAACATGAGGAGGAGGAATACAATGAAACCGTCATTTGGATTTTTTTAATTTGTATTTATGTGTTGTAGGACAAGTCACCATATTTTCAAATTTGTTATAGTTGTCTTAGTTACTAGGTTGGATAGTGAAGGGAAGAGTCGTAGGACCATTAGTTTGACCAGACATAATTATAACAATAATGTCGAGATGATAATTTAATATAGAAACAAAAGATTAACATAAAACGTAAAAAATAGGAGCATAATAAGAATTATATCCTCATCCTTAGAACTTTTCTAAGATAGCCCTTTCTCACTTATTTGCTTCATAATAAATCAACTTCCAATATGAGGAATAAGCATTGGGTAATATACTTTCTCTGCTCAAAAAATCATTTCCTCCTAAGGAGTCTTTGCTTTACAACTATCACGAGACTAAAAACATTCTACGTGAATAGAATTTCGTTATAAATAGATACATACTTGAGTTGGAAATGGTACCTTCTCGTAGCGAAATTGGAAATTTCTCCTAGAAAAATTCCCAAGGAAAAAAATTGGGAATTTCATTAGTAGAAATTCAATTTTCCCATTTCCCCCCCAATTTTGTTCTCTTTTCCCACAAGGAAAAAGGAGAAGAAGGAAAAAGAAAAGGAAAAAAAAGGAGAAATTAATAAAGAAAAAAAATGAAGAGAAGGAAAAAATGGTAAACATGAAACATAAAAAAATAAAAAATAAAAAGAAAAACAGAAAGAAGGAGAAGAATGAATAAAATGGAAAAAGAAAAGAGAAGAAAAAAAGCTCTCACACAGAGAAGTGAAAAATTCACTGGGAAAGGGTACCCTCCAAAAAAAATTGGAAAATTCATTAGAAAAGAGTACCCCCTCCTAGCAAATTTCCCAATTTCCTCAGGAGAAATTTAAATTTCTCATTTTTTCCTATTTTGTTCTTTTCTTCCACAAGGAAAAAGGACAAAAAAGAAAAGAGGAAAAAGATAAAATCAAAAAAGGAGGAAGAAAAGGTGAAAAAATAGAAGAAAATAAGGGAAGGAAAGAAAAAAGAAAAAAATGAAAAAAAGAAAAAAAAAAGGAAAGAAGGAGAAGAATGAGAAGAAGGGAAAAAAGAGAAGAATTAAACAAATGAAAAGCAAAAAGAGAAAAAAAGAAAAAGAAAAAAACCATCCCAACAAAATTGGGAAACTCACATAGAAGAATTTAATATACTATTAAAAGTAATAAATAGGGTATTTTATTAATAAAATAAGACAAACTTTAGTGTAATATAAAATAATAAAATAATTTTAAAAATAAATTATTCATGGTTCAGTTTTGATAGCGTGGGCGGTGAGAGCAGAAGGAAGAAACACGACAGCAAGGGAGGATGAGGATGAGGCCGAGTTGTGGCGAGAGGTCGAGCAAGAGGGAAGGGAGCAAAGACAAGGTCAAGCAATAGTGAGTGAGAGGACAAGGACAAGGGTGAGCAACGACGAGAGGGAGGGGGGCAACGGTGAGGTCGAGTAGTGACGAGAGAGAAGGATACGGAGAGCATCGAGTGAGCGAATGAAAGTGAATTCAAAGGGTAAACCCTTAGATTTCCCTTTTTACTCATTTTACACTGGAGCAAGTGAAAGTGAATTACATACTTCATTCACTTAACAATTTTGGATAAGTAGAGTGAATTCAAATTCACTTTCACCATCCTTGCCATTATAGCCATGGAAATCCCGATGAATGCATAACCATCATAAGAAACCATATCCAATAATGGGGCCTCACCACTCCCTAACATGTACAACGGTACTTTAAAAAGTAATGCCTCCAGGAACCATCCAAGGAGTCCTGTTGTAAATTGCATACTCAAAGCTTCAAGAGTAAACATCTGTAGGATGACAAGGGAAGACAGACGTAAAATAGAGACTTGAACGTTTTTTTGAACTTGGAAAGAGACTTGAATATAACAAATGGAGAAAGTAAAAGTATTTTTGCACTTACTTTCCAAGAATGCCCAACAAAAAGCCAGCAAGAACTACATAGGTCCCAAAAGCCATAAAGGGAATGTACAAGTCAGGAACATTTATATCATAGATAGGAGGTTTGGAGGAGAGTCTGCCTCCCACTGGCTCTGTTATCCTTGTCCAGTGACCCTAAATGAAGCAAATAAATTAATAGCAGTTTTAATAAATAGCCTATCAGGATGTCGGTTACTTTCTTGAAAGTGAACAAGAGATAGGATGCAGAAGCAGCCATGAAAATTGTCAATCACGCTATTTGTACTAATCCTAAAGTCTGTTGCACCAACAATTCAAGGTTGAAGAATGTCCCATGACATTTCGACAAACAATCCAGAGAAAAAATGACCTCCAAAGCCTCGTCGAGAAGACCAAATTTCATTTCCATCAGAAATACCAATCTTGCCAAGGCACACAAGACCAGTAACCTTTTTGGTTGACTACTGAACATACTTCCTCTGCTCATTAATTAACAATCAATGGTACAAAGATAAGTTTGAACACATTGCTTACTCTATGTAGGAACGGGAACAAGATCACCTTCAACTTGTTCCTCACATACTGGTCATTCACTTGAAAGTAGTACTGGGGATCAGAGAAGGACCTGCTTATCTGGCCAGAAAGCACTTGTAAGAAAATTTACAACTCCTATAATAACTATAACACAAAAAAACAATGTATTCATGTTTATGGCTAATTGAAGCACTTCTCCACCTCTTCACAAACAAAACTAACATTTCGTCATGCTGTCTTTTACCAATCCAACGATTTAGCTGAAGGATAGTTTAAAAAACATACTGACAACTTATGATAAGATAGATCAAAACACAATTTGACAAGCTCTAGTTTGTCCATGATAATCAGCTGATTGATCCCAATATTCCCATTTCAGTGAGTTATAATGGTTTTAAGTCAGGACCATCAGCCTACTCTTTTTTGCAAATTGATCACTAGGAGAAGTCAAAACTGAAAGGCATGGAGACTGATCAAGTTTTGAAAGTAAATTCCGCTTGTGTTTGTGAGTGCCTGTGGATCTATCCATGGGTGCCCTTATATAGCCATGGTACATATACTTCGAATGTCCATACATTGCTTTGCACATACTGAGAGCTTGAACCCAAAATTCGTTCACCAAAAGCACCTAATCCACCTTGGATGAGTCCTGATCCAGCATCATAGAAGGTATTCCCAAAGGGGTTAGGCTGAGGATTCAATGGGGGGACCCTGCATGCCAGCTTGGCTTCCCATATATACATTTCTGTAGACAGTTCCAAATTGAGAAGAGATCAGTTTAACTATGATAAGGAAAACATAGATTGAAAAAAAACTGTAAATTCAGCAGGAAAAAAGTCTCATTTCGTTCTAGACAAGGGAACAAAGCCATATAAAAAACTCACACTGAGAAACTAAAACGGATTCTTTTCTTTTAAAATGTGAAAATATTTCATGAATCATGACAGCAGCATCTCAACTGTATTACCACCTCCATTCAGCATTAAGAGACTCATCTTTAAAACTTCAAAGAAATATCTATCCCAATTAACAGTATTACCACCTGAAGTCACATTCTTCTGAAAACTATCTATACAAACCCTTAAAGACTAATAGAGAATTTGTCTTTTATACATTGTCTTCAGAATTTATTGAACCAGCATATAACACAATACAAGTACATATTTTAGCTCTCTCGATACCTTAAAATAGTAAGAGACAGTATGTTAGGATCTTGATGTTATCTCAGTGATAAAGAATTACATAAATGAAATGCAGGACAAATTGAAGCACTCGATCTGCCTCATCAAATAAAGACAAACTACATACGAAAGCATGGATAATTGAAATAGAGTTTAGCATCCTAGAAGAAAAGCACACACCGTATATACACTACATTGCGAATTCTTTTGACGAAAATTTTCAAAATCTGCATACGTAGTCACTATAGGCTACGCAGTTCACTTGTATATAAATACAATCCAGCTCGTTCGGTAAGTGGAATAACAGTGCAACCAAATGGAGTCATTCAGCAAGGAACAAAAGTGAAAAACCCCTATAAGATTGAGAAACTTGTCACCGCACCACATCCTGACGCTTAAATCAAATGACAAAACGACGCACACAAAGAAGATCAGCGAAGAACTTTCAAAAAGAAAAAGAACGGATCCGAAAATATATTGAGATATATTACATAATTCCACAATCCAAGCTTCGAACTCAGCAAAAGAAAGAGATCGTTCTAACCTCCGGATTGGTAATCCTAACGAACAAATAGATCATGAAAGCATCTAGCATTAAAAAATATTAAAAAATATTGAAAAAAAATTGATGAGAAATTACCTCGAACAGATGTCCTCGTCCGACGTCTGCGGCGAGGATTTTTGTCCGACGCCTGCGGACAGAGAGATGGAAGGAGGTGGTCCGATCCAGGAGGATGCGGGGGGGCAGAGAGACGGTGAAAGTTGTGAACGCGTGAGATCTGTTCACTTGTGCGAGGAGCTAATCTGAGAAGAGTGAGAAATTTGTAATTAAAAGAATAAATTTGGACCGTCCGATCAATATTGATGACGGCACTAGGTTCGGATTATAACTAACAAGTTAATAGATAACCACTCTTCCACTAATGATTTCCTGTTAGAAATCTACTATTAATTAAACAGTTACTAGAATATTTCGAGACCCAAAAAAGCCTGTATGGGCGTTTGGTCTAGTGGTATGATTCTCGCTTTGGGTGCGAGAGGTCGCGAGTTCGATTCTCGCAACGCCCCCTACTGCCACCATTGGTCCTTCAAATCAAATCTGGTACACCAATGATGGCAGTAAGTTTTAGTTACAAACTTTGATTCAAAGTTAGTTTTTCCTATAAATGAATAAGGAATTGGAGGAAGATGTATGCTTAGAGCCTAACTCAACTTGTTTTTCTTCTCCGACTTAAGTTGCCATTGCGCTCTTGATTGGAGTGATGTTTTCTGGATGGATACTTTTGTGGATAATGCCTGTAGGGGTGGCATCGAATCGAGCGCTCGAGCTCGGCTTGGTTCGATTCAACTTATTTGAGACTCGTTTGGTTCGATTCAACTTATTTGAGACTCGTTTGAGTTAACGAGTCAAGCTCGACCGAACCACGGTTAGGTTCAAAAGTTCGCGAGTCAACTCGTTAACTTAACGAGGGACCGGGAGTCGTCTTCGAGTTCGACTTTGATTTCTTCCTCCCCTCTTCTACCGTCGCCTAGCCCTTCTCTTTTGTTGTTGTGGCCGCTTTCGTCGCCGTTGACAGTTGCTCGCCGGCCGCCTTCGTAGTAGACTCCCTTACCCCCGCATCGTCTCGGTAGTCGCTACCTGCGCCACTGCTTTCGTCGCCACCATTTCCATTGCAGTCGTCAGCCCCGACAACAGCTCCTTGCCAGCGTCACTAGACCCCCCTGCCCCCTGCGTCATCTCAGCAGAAAACCAGAGACCAAAGTTAGGGGGAAAATAATTTTTCCCCCCTATGTGGGTGAAGACTTCGTGCGAGATAAAAAAAATTGTTTCTTGAACTTCGGCTGTCTCTTTCTCATGGCTCTTGAAGATACTCAAATTATTTGAGGTACTCTCTTAATGCTAACTCCACTCAAGTTTTCCAGAAGAACAGATTGGTAGTATTTCAAAACTACTGATGAATGAATCTATGCTCAGAAGAAAAAACAAAAATGGGCATACGATTAAGTCATCCAAAACCATTTTTCTTAAATTTTTTCTTTGTCTCCATGATCAAGTTTTCCGGTCCTTGAATCAAAATGATCTGATTGAGTACAAATGGACAAAACTAACGTTGCTTTTCAAAGGAATGTTTTTGTGTTTGATTATTGAATAAAGTTTATGCATATGTATGCAACTTTTACGAATAATTTTATGCATAGTGTTTAGGGTATGCATAATTTTATATACAATTTATTTGACTTGTATTTTATTCAAAGTTTTAAATGTAGGTTGGAGCTCGAACTCGGTTAAAATTATTGGACTCAAGCTCGATTATAATTTTAGGCTCAAAGCGAGGCTCGGCTCGAGATCGAGTTCAAAATATTTAAATCAAGCTTGGCTCGAACATAGGCAGGTTCAGGCTCTGCTCCATTCGATGTTACCCCTAGTAATGACGACTGAAGCTTGGATTTAATTCCCATGGCAAAAATAATATTTGAGTCATGTGATGAATCAAGCGTAGGACTATTTTCCAATGGGTCGAAGGGGATGTAGCAACGTGTGGCAGCGATCTGTTATGCTGGTTTGGCTGATAACCTGCATTTTGAATCCATCAACTTTAACTAGTAACGATAGATCAGAGGGGCCCCATTTATGAGTTGAAGGAGGAGATTATAAAGTTAGCACAATGGAGCACTACCATGTCTCCAACTTTGTAACTCTTATACGCTTATGAATTGAGTTCACTGATTGTTTTTTTTCATGGAATTTTTCTATTATTTACCTTTTGTAGTTTCTAAAGGTTTTTAAGTTCTAAGAACAACCTACTTGAGAGTACTTTGTGTTAGAAAACCGTAATCTTAAATCCATAATCTAGAATTTATATCATGTCAGAATATTAGGATTCTGGATAAATACCTAGATCCATTCCAAACGATCACTTGTTGCGGAATTTTGTAGCAATCAACGAAGGAATTCTTGGTTTTGTGATCTTCCTCAACTAAATTTCCTTAGTTCCTCAATGGGACCTTCGTTTCTCTTCCGGATGGGGAGAAGGAAACTGTATGTGATTTAGTATATTAGAGACCATAACCATAACGTGTCTCCTTATATAGGGTTCCCATTATTCCATATGGTATGTACTCAATTAGCCCATATTCCTTAATGGGTTTAACAAAATTAGATCACTTAATTTTAGCCCATTCCATTAAAAAATAGAAAATATAATTGAATAATAAATATGTTACCCAAATTAGAATAGGAAACGTGAATTTCCTAACACTTTGAAGCAGTAACAATGCTTAATCAATCTAAGTATTTTTTTTAATAGATTGATTAGCCTAGCCAACCATTATATGATGCTATCTTTTATTTTTCTTGTCTAAATAAGACAAAAATAAGATTTTTTACAGGGGATCGTCAACTGCAAAGCTGCTACTATTTTTTTGCAATAAGTGATTCTTGTTACAACCAAGATTGTTTAGGATGGAGTACCAGTTGATCGTACTTCTTTATCCTCAGAATTTACCATGTATCTTCTTCAACTCTTCCTCTTTTTCCCCGAATCTTGTTTTTTGAGTGTTTTAGTCTCTTCTTATTACTTCGTGGTCACTAGTTTGTTTCTCTGCTTCTATGGTTCTCTGTTTATTTCTTTTCTCTACTTAACTAGATCTGCTTCTTCTCCGATATGATCTTGGTCAGAGCAGACTGTTGAGAAACATTGTCTGGTCCTTTTTTGGTTATTGGGTTATGCTTTATTCTATCTTCAGCTTTGCATATTCATTGCCAGCTCTATTGATTTTATCTTTAGCTTTCCCCGTATATTTTTAGTCACCTCTGCTTATTTTGTCTTTGGCTTGCATAATTACACTCACCTCAGCATCTTTTGTCTTGGTTCAAGACTTTTTGGGGTTTCCTTTTGGGAGTAACTTAAACTCATTTGATTTTGTTCTTTTCATTGTTATCCCTTACATTAGCTTCAAATGTTTTGCTGCCTTATTTCAGTTCAGTGTTGATTTGTAGTCCTGTTCTTCTATTTTTTGTTCGCATGAGTAATACTTTTAGAGGTTTAAAAGGGCTGAATAGATGGCCTAGATGAAACTAATGTAATGCAAGAGAAGCATCAGCAAAAATTCTCTGAAAACTAACTTTGGTTTTGTGAAGTTTCTTCTTAATTATGTCAAACCCGAAATAAGATATTCTATCTCAAGCCTCTTGCTGATATTATTCTTCTTGGTGGCCGTATGTGGGATTTCTGAATCTTCTATAATCTTGGGTAAACTCAAGCTTGGTGTTCTTTGTCTTCTTTTTATGTATTCCAGGTTCATCCAGTGCTAATGCTCATTGGATTTGTTATCATTGGAAGTGAAGGTAAAGACTGTCAAACAACTCATTTCTAAACTTTCTTAATGAATCATAGTTTCCTCTCTCCTATCCTTCAAATGTCTATTTATCATTTGATGCAGCTATAATCAGTTACAAGGCTCTCCCATTCAGTAGAGGTGAAGAAGTTGATTCATCTTGTTCTTCATGCCATTGCTCTTGTACTTGGGATTGTTGGTATATATGCTGCTTTTAAGTACCACAATGAGAGAGGAATTGCCAACTTGTACAGCTTGCACTCCTGGCTTGGACTTGGTACCATTTTTTTATATGCTATTCAGGTATGGAAATGTAAATTACAGAGCCAGTTGGAAATAACTGTCTTGCTAGTTAAACACAAGAGAAATAGTAAGATTTTTTAGGCTAGATGCCTCCATGAAATTTTCACCTATTCACTCAGGTAGAACACTTCAGTTGGAAACTGTCCCCTTAAATTCCTTCATAGTGAAAGTAGACATGGTGATGGATCAACACAACTAAAAAACTTTGGTACATTTAGTGGTCTTCCAGAGATCATCTCTATGAAATTTTAGGGTGGTGCAGCAGTTGCTTTGTCCTGGAGAAAAGGCACCAGGCCTTGATCCCCTTCTGTAACCTTTTCTTAACCCAGTTTTCATTAGGGGAGAAAGAGTCTGCCCCGACGATTCCTCTCAAAAAAGTGATTGTCTTTCAATCAATTCGACGTAGTCTTGGTTACAGCCTTTGATATGGGTAGAAGGTCTCAAGGGATCTTACTTAGTTACTTAGTGGATTAGTACTTTCACTGTACAGTGACAGAGCAGAGGAATTGCTCTTCTTATAGACTGGAGCATGGCATTACTAGTAGGCTGTGGATGTAATAGGAAACAAAACAAAACTCTTGCACTTTAATTATCTTTTAAAAATATTTTAAAAATTGTCTCACTCTGGTTTATGGTTTTGCTTTTGAAACTCCAGTGGATTTTCGGCTTTGCTGTTTTCTTCTTTCCCGGCGGCACACCATCTCTCCGAAGGGGAGCTCTCCCTTGGCATGTGTTTTTTGGACTATTCGTCTACCTCTTGGCCCTGGCCACAGTTGAATTAGGGTTTTTGGAGAAGCTCATTTTTCTGCAGAACAGTGTTCCCTGAAGCTTTTCTTAGTGAGCTTCAACGCCATTGCTGTGGTATTATTTGGAGCATTCGTCATGGCCACCATTTCTACAGTTCATGTTGAGGACCCACATAGCTATAGTCCACTCTCAGATAGTTGAAAAGTGATGATAGGTTGATAAAGTTGTAAGTGTAGTTATTTATGCTTGTTTCAAAGTGATGATAGGTTGATAAAGTTGTAAGTGTAGTTATTTATGCTTGTTTCTAGAGCTTGTTAATAGTACTGTTTATCAAATATGGTTCTTCCCACTTCTCTGTAACCATGAACAAGATGGTATGAGTTTACTAAGAAGATGTATTCATCATCATCATCTGCTGCTGCGGCTGCTTCATTAGACTTCATTAAAATTTATATACTAGCAGGGTGTACTTTTCATGTGATCATCAATTTTGATACTAACACTTTAATGTTCTGAATCTGGTTTCTCTCTTCTTCATTCAAGAGATTCTCTGAGAGTCTTTGGTGGCAAGAGATCAAAAAATGGAAAAGCAGCTGGCTTTGACAAAAAGAAAATAATGAGAATTGAATGAAATTGAATAACGATGGCATTCAAAAATAAATGGGAAGGAGAGATGATGTAGAAAGTGGGTGAAGGATGTCATATTGGAGAAAAAACAGCAATTAAAGTAACAGATTTATAAAGGAGAAAAAGACATTGGAAGACAGTAACACTTACGGAATAAGCTATCGACTGAGGCAAAAACCACTACGGAATAAGCTTTGACGTCTCCATACAAGAAAGACATTATCAAGTTAGTACAAGGAAGCACTGCCATGTCTCCAACTCTGCAACTCTTATACTGCTTATGAATTGATTTTACTGATTGCTTCTTTTTCATGGAATCTTCTTTTTATTTACCTTTTTAGTTTCTGAAGATTTTTAAGTTCTAAGAACAATGTTTAACCTATCTTAGACATGCAATCAATAAGATGAGATTTTGTTCAACACATAATCTAATATGGGAGAAAGGAATTCAAGAAGAAAATAAAGGAAGACTTGCATTCAACAATATATTAATAGATATCATAGAATTCCAAAAAAAAAGCCACATTTATGCTTCTCCATAAATTAGATAATCAGTTGTCAATGTTCATAAGTTGAGGTCACCAACAATGCTACAACAACTCCGTTTATCCGATTGTAACATGGTAGTTTTCTGGAGATGTCTCTCACCTCCAAAAAACTATGATCCGATTGGAAAATCTAATTTCCTTATGAAGTATTAGAAATGGAAAAACAGAAAAAGAAAGCAAAAGAAAAGGGAGAGAATGAGTGAATATTAATTCTGATGGAAGTGCCAAGAGGAAAATTCAAGATATTTATTCTCAATTTTTTTTTGTTAGGGTTCATATCTAAACCATTAAAGTAAATATTTACAAGGATCGAATTCAAGCCACTCTCTTGGAGAAAACCCCTACCAAAACAAAAACCGCCAAGTTTTATATCTACTACTCGAAATTCAAAAAGCTTTCCAATTAAATTAATCAATACCCGGTCTTCAATCTTATTATTCATTATCGAAACCAATTTTTGAACTTGGCTGGATTTGAATTTTTGCTGATGGAAATGAACACAAAACCACCAATTAGGATTTTGGACTAAGGACTTGAGATAGCGAATTGCTATGTGGCAGCCGATAGAGACACAACCACCGTAGGAAAATGAGGCAAATCGGCTGTCGTAAACCACCTCAAACACCATGTGGACTGCTTCAATGATAACCTCGAGATGGAGGTCTAACAGAATTAAAGATTCTCCTTTTTTTTGGGACAGAATCAATTGAATGCGGTGGCACTCCCACGTCGAAACTATCAATCTGGAGTGACAGTACTAGTGTATCGATGGTGAAACAGATGGATACGATATCTCTCGATCTTTTGCTAGGAACCAGGTTTTGACAAGCAACCAAGAGAAGGGGCGATGTGGTGGAGGTGCATAGCGGTCGGGGTGATTCGAAGCATGAAACCCTTGGATTGAATTTTGAGAATCTTCTATACTTGATAAGCATTGAATGCGGAATGAAATATAATAAATCGAAGAGAAAGGGCGAGAGGTGTAAAACTTGAACGGAGGACGGAGTGAGTAAGCAGGGTGGGAATGAACGTGGAAGTTGTCAAATGCCAACCCAATACAACTCAAAAGACCGGTCTGTTAACTGCGGAAAGCCAAGTACCTAACACATCAGTAGTAAACGGAACCACCTAGCTTTGACACCATGTCAAATGCCTAGCCAATACAACCCAAAATACCGGTCTGTTAAGTACGGAAAGCCAAGTACCGAACCCATCAATGGTGGACAAAACCACCGCCAACTTTAACACCCACCATTCTTGTTCCTTACCAAACAATACCATGTCAAGAGGCTGCCCAATATAACCTAAAAGACTAGTCGTTTAAGTGTGGAAAACCAACCTAATCAAAAGAGGTGGACCGGAACCACCTCTCACACCCACCCCACCCCTTACCGCTCCCCGTGGGATTCGAAGGTGGGACGTGCCGGACCTGGCTCTGATACAATGTAAAGAGGTTGACCAATACAATCTAAAAGACTAGTCGTCTAAGTGCAGAAAACCTCTGCAAGAAGTTACACGCTTTTCCGCTCGGGTGAGAAAGAAAAAATAAGAAAGCGGGGTGGAATTTGGAAAGTGCAGTTGCACTCTAATTATTCTTACCAAACCCAGCGTGGGGGAATTTGGAAACTGCAGTTCCAATGCAATTATTCTTACCAAACCATCGGGAGGAATTTGGAAAGCACAGTTCCAATGCCTTTACTTAGTTTTTAGTATAACTAAGGGAAGAATTAGAGGAAGAGGCATGCTTAGGAACCTAACTCGCTTCGCTCTCATCTCCAACTTGGCATTGGTGTGTGTGCACGAGGGTACTCATGGAGGTTGTGGCGACAAGACTTGCTCGAGTAGCTATTGCGCTCCTGATTGGAGTGGTGTTTGCTGAATGGATGCTTCTGTGGGTAATATACCCAACAAGCTATTACATAATCAGTTGTTAATGTTCCAAAGTTGAGGCCACCAACAATGCTACAACAACTCCGTTTCTCCGATTGCAACACGGTAGTTTTTTGGAGATGTCTCTCACCTCCAAAAAGCAATTATCCGATTGGAAAATCTAATTTTCTTATGAAGTATTAGAAATGGAAAAACATAAAAAGAAAGGAAAATAAAAGGGAGATAATGCGTGAATATTAATTTTGATGGAAGCGGCAAGAGGAAAATTCAAGATATCTAGTCTCAAAATTTTTTCGTTAGGGTTCATATCTAAACCATTACAGTAAATATTTACAATGATCGAATTCAAGCCACTCTCTTGGAGAAAATCCCTACAAAAACAAAAACTGCCAAGTTCTATATCTACTACTCAAAAAAAAAAAAAATTACAATTAAATTAATCAATACCCGGTCTTCAATCTTATTATTCATGATCGAAACCAATTTCTGAACTTGGCCATATTTGAATTTCTGCTGATGGAAATGAACACGACACCATGAATTAGGATTTTGAACTAAAGACTTGAGATAGCAAATCGCTATGTGGCAGTCGATGGAGAACACGACCACCGTAGGAGAATGAGGCAAATCGGCTCTCGTAAACCGCTTCAAGCACCATGCGGACTGCTTCAGTGATAACTTCGAGATGGAGGTCCGATAGAATAAAAAATTCTCTTTTTTTATTTGGACGGAATCAACCAAACGCAGTGGCACTCCCACGTCGAAACTATTAATCTGGAGTGACAGAGCTAGGGTATCGATGGGGAAACGGATAGATACGATATCGCTCGATCTTTTGCCAGGAACCAAGTTTTGACAAATGGCCAAAAGAAGGGGCGATGTGGTGGAGATGCATATCAATCGGGGGGATTCGAAGCATGAAACCCTAGGATTGAATTTTGACAATCTTCTAAACTTGATAAGCATTAAATGTTGAATGAAATATAATAAATCGAAGGGATAGGGCGAGAGGTGTACGAAGGACGGATTGAGTAAGCAAGGTGGGAATGAACGAGGAAGTTACACGCTTTTCCGCTCGGGTGAGAAAGAAAAAATAAGAAAGAGGGGTGGAATTTGGAAAGTGCAGTTCCACTCCAATTATTCTTACCAAACCTAGCGGGGAGGAATTTGGAAATTGTTGTTCCAATGCAATTATTTTTACCAAACAGTGGGGAGGAATTTGGATATTGCAGTTCCAATGCAATTATTCTTACCAAACCGCTAGGAGGAATTTGGAAAGTGCAGTTCCAATGCTTGTACTTAGTTTTTGGTATAAATAAGGGAGGAATTAGAGGAAGTGGCATGCTTCGGAACCTAACTCGCTTCTCTCTCATCTCCAACTTAGCATTGGTGTGTGCGCACGAGGGTAGTCATGGAGGTTGTAGCCACAAGACTTGCTCGAGTGGCCATTGCACTCCAGATTGGAGTGGTGTTTGTTGGATGGATGCTTCTGTGGGTAATATACCTAACAAGTTATTACATAATTAGTAGTCAATGTTCCAAAGTTGAGGCCACCAACAATGCTACAACAACTCCGTTTCTCCAATTGCAACACAGTAGTTTTTTGGAGATGTTTCTCTCCTCCAAAAAGTAATGATCCGAATTTGAAAATCTAATTTGCTTATGAAGTATTAGAAATGGAAAAACAGAAAAAGAAATGAAAAGAAAAGGGAAAGAATGAGTGACTATTAATTCTGATGGAAGCGGCAAGAGGAAAATTCAAGATATCTAGTCTCAAAATTTTTTGGTTAGGGTTCATATCTAAACCATTAAAATAAATATTTACAATGATCGAATTGATGCCACTCTCTTGGAGAAAACCCCTACCAAAACAAAAACTGCCAAGTTCTATATCTACTTCTCGAAATTCAAAAAGCTTTAAAATTAAATTAATCAAAACCCGGTCTTCAATCTTATTACTCATGATCGAAACCAATTTCCGAACTTGGCCGGATTTGAATTTCTACTGATAGAAATGAACACGACACCACCAATTAGGATTCTGGACTGAGGACTTGAGGCCGATGGAGAACACGACTACTGTAGGAGAATGAGGCAAATCAATTATCGTAAACCACCTCAAGCACCATGCGGACTGCTTCAGTGATAACCTCAAGATGGAGATCCGACAAAATCAAAGATTCTCCTTTTTTTTGGACGGAATCAACTGAAGGCAGTGGCACTCCCACGATGAAACTATCAATTTGGAGTGACAGAGCTAGGGCATTGATGGGGAAACGGATGGATAGGATATCGCTTTATCTTTTGCCATGAATCAGGTTTTGACAAGCGGCCAAGAGAAGGGGCGATGTGGTGGAGGTGCATAGCGGTCGGGGGGACTCGAAGCATGAAACCCTAGGATTGAATTTTGAGAGTCTTCTATACTTGATAAGCATTAAATGCGGAATGAAATATAATAAATCGAAGGGAAAGGGCGAGAGGTCTAAAACTTGAACGAAGGATGGATTGAGTAAGCAAGGTGGGAATGAACGTGGAAGTTACACGTTTTTCCACTCGGGTGAGAAAGAAAAAATAAGAAAGAGGGGTGGAATTTGGAAAGTGCAGTTCCACTCCAATTATTCTTACCAAACCTAGCAAGGAGGAATTTGGAAACTGTTGTTCCAATGCAATTATTCTTACCAAACCTAGCAGGGAGGAATTTGGAAACTGTTGTTCCAATACAATTATTCTTACCAAACCTAGCAGGGAGGAATTTGAAAACTATTGTTCCAATGCAATTATTCTTACCAAATAGCGGGGAGGAATTTGGAAACCATACTTCCATTGAGTTTACTTAGTTTTTGGTATAAATAAAAGAGGAATTAGAGGAAGAGGCATGCTTCGGAACCTAACTTGCTTCTCTCTCATCTCCAACTTAGCATTGGTGTGTGTGCACGAGGGTACTCATGGAGGTTGTGGCAACAAGAATTACTCGAGCGGCCATTGCGCTCTTGATTGGAGTGGTGTTCGCTAGATGGATACTTCTGTGGGTAATATACCCAATAAGCTATTACATAATCAGCTGTCAATGTTCCAAAGTTGAGGCCACCAACATTGCTACAACAACTCCGTTTCTTCGATTGCAACACGGTAGTTTTTTGGATATGTCTCTCACCTCCAAAAAGCAATTATCCGATTGAAAAATCTAATTTGCTTATGAAGTATTAGAAATGGAAAAATATAAAAAGAAAGGAAAAGAAAAGGGAGAGAATGAGTGAATATTAATTCTGATGGAAGAAAAAATAAGAGAGCGGGTTGGAATTTGGAAAGTGCAATTTCACTCCAATTATTCTTACCCAACCCAGCAGGGAGAAATTTGGAAACTATAGTTCCAATGCAATTATTCTTACCAAACCACCAGGAGAAATTTGGAAAGCACAGTTCCAATGCATTTACTTAGTTTTTGGTATAAATAAAGGAGGAATTAAAGGAAGAGGCATGCTTCGGAACTTAACTCGGTCTCTCTCATCTCCAATCTAGCATTGGTGTGTGTGCACGAGGGTACTCATAGAGGTTGTGGCAACAAGACAAACTCGGGCGGCCATTGCACTCTTGATTGGAGTTGTGTTTCCTCGATGAATGCTTTTGTTGGTAATATACCCAACAAGCTATTACATGAAGTGGCAGGCTAAGATCACTGCTCTAGTCGATGTTACAGTTTGTGGTCCTGGGTTAAGTACTTTTTTTTCCACACCTAACAGACCGGTCTTTTGGGTTGTATTGGCTAGGCATTTGACATAGTATCAGAGCTGGGCACCACGTTTTGCGTTTGAATCCGGACGGAAGCGGCAGGGAACGGAAACGGTGGTTGTCAGAGTTAGGTTGTTCCCATAAACCTGGGTTAGGTTCCATCTACCCTTGGTCCATCCAGGTTAAGTACTTGGTTTTCCGCACTTAACAGACCGGTCTGTTGAGTTGCATTGGCTAGGCGTTTGATATGGTATCAGAGCCAAGCACCGCGTTCGAATCCCGAAAGGGGCGACCTAGTTTCCATACTAGTGTGGGCCGTCGTGGATGTCGACTTGGTATGGTATGTGTTAGAGTTTGTCGTCCTGGGTTAAAAACTCTGCCTTTTGCACTTAACAGACTAGTCTTTTAGGTTGTATTGGCTAGGCATTTTACAGTCGATTCGACATATTTTGGGACAGAAGGTATTGTTCTTCTACATATATAATGCTCGTTTGCTACTTTTTTCATTTCAATTTTTTTAAAATCTTTCTTTTCTTTTCTTTCTCGAACAATTTTTACTTGTTTGTTGCAGGGGCGCACCTATTGACGTTCGTGTGACCTGTTCTATCCATGTCTGTTTTGGGGTGCATCTATCTCAATCCTTGCAAGAATATTAAATTTTGCCAAAAGAAAAGGTACTTAATTCATCTTTTCCTTCCCTTTCTTTGTTTTTCTTCCTCTATAGATCAATAGTTGCATTGAATGGAAACGAAATCCATAGTGGAATACTATTTGATGGAATCTAAATGTATTCTCATTATTTAATTGCAGTACTAGGGCTAAGAGTGGAGCCAATTGTCTTCTTTCTCTATGGAGACCACTAGTGCTAGTGAAGGGTCCTCTTGGAATCATTTCAGGAACAAAGCTGATCTTCTTAGCCATGTTTCTTGCACTGCTTGTCTAGGCTTTGACAATGTATTTACATAGCAGTTATGCCAACATGAATGTTACATCTGTTCACCATCGGGCCGAGAAACTGTAAGAGATCTAGCTCAGTATCATATTGTGTTATTTATTCTAATCCAAAAGAGAAGTTGTCAGATGACTGGTTTTGGAACGTATAATCAGGTGGGAAGAGTGTAGGTCTCCGATTGTGCCTTGTTGGAACTATCTGTTTCTCCTTTCTCTTCTTCCCCATCACTCGAGGATCGTATCTATTGCCATTCATAGGACTCACCTCGGAGGCCAGCGTCAAGTATCACATATGGCTTGGACATATCGTTATGGCCCTCTTCACTGCTCATGGATTGTGTTACATTGTCTATTGGGCTGCAAAAAAATAGATTTCGCAGGTACGTACATCAGACATTTGGATTTCTTCTTCTGAATATTTGCACAAATTCTATCAATCGAGTCGACTCCATGATGATTCTTGACATTGTTTTTTTTTGTTGTTGCAATTGAGCAAATGTTGAAGTGGGATATGAATGGAGTGTCGAATGTCGGCACCTCCTTCTATGGCCTTGCCCTTTTTGGGCTTATTCTTCCTGGCATATACATCTTCTCGGTCGACCGCTGCTTGAAATTCTTGCAATTTCGACTACGAGTTCGATTGCTCGCAGCCCATCTCTTCCCTTGAAAACACTCGAGCTCAGTTTCTCCAAGAAGCCAGGGTTGAGTTATTTACCTGCGAGCATAATATTTGTAAATGTGCCGAGCAGTTCTCGCTTACAGTGGCACCTTTTCACAGTCACCTCCAATAGCAGCTTGGAACAAGATATGCTCAGTGTAGTCATCAAGAGTGAAGGAATCAGGTCACGAAAATTATATCAGATACTCTCTTCTCCATCTTTGGTGGATCACTTGGATGTTTTAATTGAAGGACCTTACGAATCACCATCTTCTACCAACTTCCTCAGGTAACTATATGAACTGTTGTACTCCATAATCCAATTTTGTCTGTTAGTATGGCTTCCTCCATTAACTATCCAATTAACCTTGAGATTTTTTCTTCAAACTACAGGCACGACAAGCTAGTGATGGTAAGCCGAGGCAGTGGTATCACTCCATCATTTGAGAATTAATCTTCCAGAGCTCAACACTCGAGCAACAAGCAGTACTACCACAAGTGCAACTTGTTTATATCTTCAGGAACTCAGAACAACTCTCCATGACCGACCTCCTCCTACCTCTCGCCGGAACTGGGTGTGATATGTCCCGCTTGCGGTTGCTAATCGACGCCTATGTAACTAGAGAAGGACCCAACAATGAAAACAACAAGCAGAAACATCTCCAGCGAACCTTGTGGTTCAAGACTAACCCGTGTCATGCCCCGGTCTCAGCTGTTTTGGGTCCCAACGGCTGGCTTTGGCTTGCCGCAATCATCTCCAGCTCCTTCGTTATGTTCCTGATATTGCTGGGGATCACCACACGTTATTATTTCTACCCAATTGACCACGACACTAACATGATCTTCCCTCACATCTCAAGATCGTTGCTCAACATGTTATTCATCTGTTTATCCATAGCTGTTGCATCTACTACTGAGGTTCGATGGAATAAGAAGCGAAGTGTCATGGAAGCGATGGTCATCGAAGATGGGTCGTGGTTCAATAATGGTGACAGAGAATTGGAGAGTCAACCTCATTAGTCACTCAGTCAATCCATCAAAGTTCACTACGACAAGAGATCGGACATTGAAAGTAAGCATATACATAACCAAACTTTAATTTGTTGTTTCTTTTCTAATCCTCTCATGGTAATGACGACTAAACCTCGGATTTAATTTCCATGGCATAAATACTATTGGAGTGATGTGATGAATCAAGCGTTGGAGTATTAGCCAACGGGCCAAAGGGGATGCGGCAACGTGTGGCAGCGATAACCTGCATTTTGAATCCATCAGCTTTAGCTAGTAACGACGGATCAGAGGGGTCCCATTGATGAGATGTAAATACTAAGCAAACCTTGAAGTGAAGCTAGATTACTCTTGAAGAGCTTGTTAACAAAATGTGGAATAATCTGGTTCTATCTTGTAGGATGCCTTAGACGGTGACCTTTATTTAACATTTCCATGCTTTGATTTTTTTATTCCTTTCCACTTCCCAACTTAGAATGAGTTTAGGAGAGATGTTGTAACTAATTTTATTTTTATTTTTTTATTTTGGTGAATAGAGGCAAGGTTTACAAACTTTTCATTATTAATCTTGTTCATGTTCCTCTCTCTCTCTCTCTCTCTAAGCAACCTTTTATACATTAAGAACCCATTAACCAGTATATATGTTAATTCCGTCAACGAAAATTATAAATTTTAAATTATGAATTAAGTCGAAACTAATGAGTGGTTGTGGGTGTTTTTCATTAAAAATTATTTTATAATTTATATTAATTAATTAACATTATTATCGATGTTATAAAACCCAATAATACATTGGGCCAATCTAATCCTAATCAATTGTGTTTGATTAGTGGTTAAACTAGTGTCGATGTTACTTCAAAACAATAAAAATATATAATTAAATTGAGAGATTTTTTTCCTTAATCTTTCTTGGTTCAACCATAGAAACTCAAAACGTAACCCAATATGGTGATTGTGTCCAATCTAACCCTAATCAATTGGGTTTAATTATCGTTTTACCAATATTGACATCACTTCAAAATGGAGTAAAAATATATATGTATATTGAGACGATAAATACTATCATTTTATTGAATTGCAATGAAATATAATTTTTGTTTTAATTTGTAGACCATTGCTATGGAATGTTTTTCATGCAACAAGGAAAAAATTCCCAACATGAGGTGGAGGAATACAATGAAACCGTCATTTGGATTTTTTTTATTTGTATTTATGTGTTGTAGGACAAGTCACCATATTTTCAAATTTGTTATAGTTGTCTTAGTTACTAGGTTGGATAGTGAAGGGAAGAGTCATAGGACCATTAGTTTGACCAGACATAATTATAACAATAATGTAGAGATGATAATTTAATATAGAAACAAAAGATTAACATAAAGCGTAAAAAGTACGAGCATAATATAAATTATATCCTAATCCTTAGAACTTTTCCAAGATTGATCCTTTCTCACTTATGTGCTTCAAATCCAAACAGCTTCCAATATGAGGAATAAGCATTGGGTAATATACTTTCTCTTCTCAAATAAGCATTTCCTCCTGAGTCCTTGCCTTACAACTATTACGAGAGTTAAAACCTTCTACATTAATAAAATTTCGTTATGAATAGATACATACTTGAGTTAGAAATGACACCTTCTCGTAATGAAATTGGAAATTTCTCCCAATAAAATTCCCAATGAAAAAAAATTGGGAATTTCATTAGAAGAAATTCAACTTTCCCATTTTTTTCCCAATTTTGTTCTCTTTTCCACAAGGAAAAACGGAGAAGAAGGAAAAAGAAAAGGAAAAAAGGAGGCAATAAAGAAAAAAAATGAAGAGAAGGAAAAAAGGGTAAAAATGAAAAAAATAAAAATAAAAAAAGGAAAAAGGAACGAAGGTGAAGAATGAAGAAAATGGAAAAAGAAAAGAGAAGAAAATAACCTCTCACACAGATAAGTGAGAAATTCACCGGGAAAGGGTACTCTCATAAAAAAATTGGAAAATTCATAAGAAAAGTGTATCCCCTCATAGCAAATTTCTCTTTTTTTTCCAATTTTGTTCTTTTCTTCCACAAGGAAAAAGGACAACAAAGAGAAGAGGAAAAAGAAAAAAGCCATAAACGAGGAAGAAAAGGGGACAATATATAAGGAAAAAAGGGTAGCAAAGAAAAATGAAAAAAGGAAAAAAAGAAGAAGAGAGAAAACAAGTAGAAGAATGAGAAGAAGGGAAAAAAGAGAAGAATTAAACAAATGAGAAACAAAAAGAAAAAGGAAAAAACAGCGCCTGCAAAATTGGGAAATTCACTGGGAAAGGGTACCCTCTCCCAACGGATTTCCCAATTTTGCAAGAATAGGTCAAAAAACTCATTTTACTTAATATTTTTAAGATCCAGGATTTCTGTTTCTTCTTCCCCTGAAGGTTAGCACCCATAACTTAAAAAGTCCTGAAAAATCTTTGGAGCTTCTTTTTATTAGTGATGTGATAAAATGGCAAGCCATATAAAAACCAAGCTTTCATGTGATATGCTGTGGGGTGCATATAATGTAGGGTGGCATTTTGGCAATGGGATTGGTTAACAAAAACTAGATGTTAATAGGATTGACCTGAACCTGGGTTAGAAATGTAGACCTTATCATGAACCCTTCAGAGTTTCCTGGATGCTGCATGCAGAGACATCCTGTATGCGTTTTGATTGAAGAAAAAACAAACTCAATGCTTTCAAAAAGAATTACCTTGTCTAGCTTCTAAAGAATAAAACTGGTTTGAGGGTATCCCCGATTGTTTGTCATGTTGGGCAGCAAAACCTCATATCTTATTTGTTGATTCACATTTCGCCTTCTTTCCACAGATCACCATTTCACATGTAAGTTTGAGAGATAAATTTTCAGTTTAGCTTATCAAACTTTCTTATACTAAATACCTGAACACATTGCTTCTGAAGATCCAGGATTGCTGTTTCTTCTTAGTCATTTAACCTGAGATTCGTTGGATATAGTGGAGGGTGTGCCTTGGCTATTGTTCTGGCTCCCATCGATCACATGCGCGTTGGTGATCCTCTCAGCTACTTCTTTCTCCATCAAGGCCTGATCCTTCATGGCTTTCACCATATCCTTCATCGTCCTTTCTTCCCGTTCAAGTTGCTTGTTCATTATTATCTCAGCCTGCTTGTCAATTGGCTTGAAATACTCTTCAATAGCTACTTCCTGACAAAAATGCAAAGCTGTATATGACTAAAACTGCTATTGAAACTCTCACTAAACGAAAATTACTATGAGATAGGTTATCAGGGCAATTTATTAATAGAAGACAGAGGGCCAACTCTGTAATCTCGTGGTGTCCTCAATAGACCCAATTATTTGTTTACGAATTTCTTTGCTTTGTGAATTAAACAGCCAAGTGATAATATTGGACCAGATTAAAAAGGAGCTGGGTTAATACCAAGCATCATCCAGTTTGTCCAACTGTCTGGCTACTTGCTACTTACTATCTTATGAACAACAGCTTGTGGTACATTCCTCTTTGAGGAATACGAAGTCATAAGGTGAAAATAGAACTTACAGTTTCTTCAAGTTTTTTGTTGAGTGTTTGCATCTCCTCAACCATACGACGAACTTCTGCCAAGATGGTCTGTTCAGGAATCTTTCTCAATGCCATCTTCCTTGCTTCAGCCTAAGCAAACAAAAAATAATAGAAGGATCACATCAAAGCACTTCAACAACTACATAAGTATATTTAAGAATAAAAAAGGAAAAATAGGTCATGAACATTTAAAAAGAAAAGCTACAATAACATTGCAGAGAAGAACACTCAAACTATACACATCTCTACCACTACACATGATTCTTCGTATGCAAAAAAAAAGAACCTTTCCTGCACAATATAAAAACAAAGAAGGCCGCTTCAGAATGAGGGATAGACTTCCCATACATATAATGTACATTAATTAGCAGAATGCTAATTGACTCCTGAAAAAGGCAGCTGTCATTTGCATAAGATGTAAATGGCATCTCGTGAGACATCAGGAAGTTGGTTCTGGATGAACAATAGTTATGCCTGCCTCAACTAGAATGCAACATAAGATAGATGAACTATAATTGTATCAGCTTTAACTAGAATGCAACATATGACACACTGCATTACACTTGTTCATCTTTTGGAATGATAGTACAACATGCATGGATAATGCATGATGCACTAGAACAGAGTTGTAACTGTGTTGTCGCATGGAATATGTGGGCTAACCAAATTTGTCAATGGCAAAATTTTGCAGTAACAGAATAAATCCATCAAACAAATAGTAGTATGAGAGAAACTTGTAAATATGTGGAACTTCTGGAGCTAATAATGAAAGAAAAAAAACTAAATTTAGCTTGGCATACTGAGCAGGTTGTGCACATGACAGTATTTTAGTCATTTAGTGGAAGCTAGTAAGGTTAATTAGTTGCTTTCATATGTGCTTCTATTCAGTTAATAAGCCTGAAACTTGTCATTTTGTAAAAGAACAAGAAGCTGCAGTGTTTAATATTCTCGAGCTTGACCTCTTTCAAATTACGAATCTTGAATGTCAGTAACAACTTTTCTTCAATTTCTATGTCCATTTAGGTTGGATTCAATAACCCTAGGACAAAACCACAGAGATTCTTCAATGCTATCAGGAAACCAACCAAGAGAAAGCCTCCATCTTATTTCAACTTATTTTGAAAAAAAAACGCATGGCTGCAAATTAAAAAGAGCACATGGCTCCCAGTGGCGCTCCTGCCACTGCACACACCAACGGCACATAACTAAGAACCTTTACCCCTCTAGCACCCTCAGAGGTAATTTAAAATGTCAGCAGACTTAACCCTCCTAAGCCCCCTAGGAAAAGGTAGCAGCAGCGGACAATTGTAGTGCCAATTTTCTAATTGTTAAACTTTTTCAAACCCAAAACGCAAAGTTGGTCTGCTTAACTCAAAGGACTTTAAGTAGAGTAAAAAGGTCGGGCCAACCATAGCCAAATGTTACCAGAACAAAAGTCTGATCATAAAAGCATGTATAAATGTCAGCAAAAGAGAAGTCTGAAAGGTAATTCCTAGATCAGTGGAAGAAAAACAAAGAACTTCATTTTGTCCAGTGAGAAAAGAAAAATAATCTCAAAATTTCAAGGTTATTGCAACTAAAAATGTTAAGACAAGAGCGACTGAAATGCTCACCTACCACTTCAATTCGCTTTTGGATTTGCAATCGGTATGACCTAATCCTTCTCTCTTCATATCCAGAAAGCACCCTGATAACGAATAATGCTTTCCTTCCAAATTCCAAGAGTTTGTTCATGTCTAAGCTTATAATCTGCAAGATAAAAGTAATAAACGGAAGAGAGTCATAATTTGGCAGTAAAAAATGAAGCAATTTCAGGATTTGAATTCAATTCAACAGGACTCAATCAGTTTCAGCCATAAAATTTAACACCGGACATGTTTCAAGGACCTAGATGCCAAATCCCACGGATTTTCAACAGTCCAGCACACCCATGCACTTTTTCAGTAACTGAAGCTTTCAAACTTTCGTTTCTCATAGCACTGCATTTACCAAATATAACACACAGAACAAAAAGAAACCGAAAATTAAAATTTTCAGAGTTTTCTTTGCAGTCAGGAGAACAGGCCTTCAAAGATCAGAAAGGATCATTACGGGAAAGAAGAACTGTAAATAAGAAGTGGTTCTGTAAATCGTTGATGAACACTGTCGAGTACGCCAGGAGAAGCTTTGATATGGAAGAACAGATCGATGGGGGATAAACTTACCAGGAGAGTTCTCCGGGAGGAGCTCTGGTCGCCGGGAGGAGAAAACTGGAAGGAGGACCTCTGGCTGCCGGTCGTGGTCGAGATGGGGAGTAAGAGGAAACAGGGAGGAGAGGGAAACGGAGAAATTTTAGGTTTTAAAGAGGAAGCTGACGACGCGCCATGTGGACAAACTTTGCTGAGGTGGAATGATTATCGATCCGACGTGGATTTGAAATCCGGTTGCTGGTAAATGTCTCTTTGTCCTATATGATGACTGGTTTTGGAATGGGTGATTAGGTTGTATGAGGCAGGCTAAATACTTAGGCTTACTAGTAATGCATCTAAGACCACTTTAAGGCCTCTTTGTGAAAATGTATGCAACTTATCAACAATTGAAATGTGCTTGATTTGCAAGTAATCAAATGAAGTTTTTTTCTCTGAGCAAAGTGGTAGTTATTTCTTATGTTAATACTGCGAAAATGTAAAACTGGATTACGACATAAGTATGTGGCACTAAGATAGTCACAAAATAATATCGGAATTCAAGATGTATAAATGTTGAATATAAGTTATTTCAACACATGGCATGGTATTTAGCCTGGTAGATCGAGAAACAATTGTTGGTTACTTTGTTGACCAGGAGACAATGTTGGGACTGAGGAAAATGGTGTAACTTGTGGTAGACCTTCTAGTCAAGAGACGATCTCCCCAGTCTGAGTCAAATTAGGTGAGAGCTAAATCTTGTTCAATTGTCCTTTATACCTTAAGTGTTCTTGTAATTAAGGTGAAGTAAAACCATGCACGAGGTGCTTATTTTATGCCAACAATGCTTCTATATTGTTTGGGATTATCGTGTTAGTAGTAATAGGTGGAACTGAGAAAACCATGCATGAGGTGCTTATTTTATGCCATAAATGGCTTTGTTAAACTGACAAACATGAATTGGTTGAGATGTGTCAAACCTAGGGGCTGGCACATGTAGGTTTTTTCTTAAAGGACTCCATTTAAGAAAATAGTGTTAATGTCAAACTGAAGTAAGGACCAATTATTGGTATAGGGCAAGAGTAAGAACTACTTTGATGGTCCAATTGCGAACAATAGGACCGAAGGTTTAGTCAAAATCTATTATGAGCAACTTACATGTTAATTATACCATTTGTGTGGTATTTTGTTGTAAAAACCCAATGTGACCTTACAAGTGTGTGTCATGTTCTTGGGGGGACTAGATCCTAAGTGTGATTTTTAACAAGTGCATTATACTCTTGTTTGGGATGGTTGAGGATGAATGAAACCATGAGATTTGATACCATGAGAAGAATTCAAAATCTGAACTCTTTCCAATGATGTCCACCTCTATATTATGCTGATTAAGAGAGATCCCGATTGAGAGATAATCTCTCTTAACATCCTCCACATCCTTGTTCATGTCCTCTTGCTTCCTCTTCAATGAGATTCTCTTTGAATAAAACTAGCTGCACATTTGAAGGTTAACAACCCTCCCCTCTCCGCTCTCCCCCCTTTTAGCTTCCTATACATGAGTGTAGTGTCAGAGAGGAGCCCTGACTGGCATGCCCATCAAACGCCGATAAAAGGTCATTCACTGGTCACACTCAACGGCCAGATCAACCTGCTTCCTATTCACCGCACACTGAGACATCTCTTTCGGTACTGCTCACCATCTGCTTCAATTTTGTATTTATTTGTTTCCATGCTGTCAGATTCAAAGCTCAAACCCATTCAAATCCATGCAACATCGTCTGCTCGTCTCCGAAAGCGGCACTCCCTCGTACCCAACTTGGATACAGTCCCCATGTGCTGAATCTTCGCTTTTTTCTCATCCTTGTTCCGACCCATTTTCCGCCGCTTCCTCGGCTGCATCTCTGCCTCTCTGCGATACTCGATTTCTGTTTTCTGGGTCTTCGTGGAGGCGTTGCCATGGGGAGGGGGAAGATAGAGATTAAGAGGATCGAGAACTCCACTAATAGGCAGGTGACGTACTCGAAGAGGAGGGGAGGGATTATGAAGAAGGCGAGGGAGATCAGTGTTCTGTGTGACGCGCAGGTTTCGTTGGTCATCTTCTCCAGCACGGGGAAGATGTCCGAGTTCTGCACTCCCTCCACCACGTATTCTCTTTTTTTTTGTCCTTGGCAATTTCGTTGCTGTTTATTTTATTTTTTGGGGGTTTTGTTTGTTGGGTCTGAAATGTTTTGCTGTTTACGTGTTGAAGACTGGTGAAGCTGTTGGATCGATATCACAAGCAAGCAGGGAAGAAGCTATGGGATGCTAAGCATGAGGTGCCCTTTTCCCCTTTCATTCATTAAGTTTCCTCAAATTGCACCCGATTTTTTTCGGCTTTCCTTTTTGTTTTGTTTTTTTCTTTTTTTGGTGGTTTGGCTAAAAAGAAAAAAGTTGAGATCTTGGACACTGAGCTTGATTAGGCTTCCATCTTCCATGGGGAATGCCAGATCAGGGCTTGTTTCTGTTTGATCATCTGGCTGCTAGTTCATCCTTTCCATAAGCTCAGTAAGCTATATGTAAATATTGCAGTGCAAAAACGCCACTACCTAGCACATTCGAACATTTTACTGATATGACAAGAGAAGATATTTGATTAGTTATGATCTTTCTCAGCTGAAAAATATTTGTCATTGATTATACAAGGTTTGTTTGGATGCAGTACCTGAGCAATGAAGTGGACAGAACCAAGAAAGAGAATGATAACATGCAGATCAAGCTGAGGTTTGTAGAGAGATTGAGATTCTCTTCGTCTACTGAAATTTAGAGAATGAGTTCTTTCTATTAAACATGAAGTCTTAGTGGGTTTCACCCATTTGTAGGTATATGAATCATAAACTGTTTCTTCTCAAAGGGAAAAGAGAGAAAAACAAGAGACAGATGACCCTTTCACGCTGATATGAAAGCTAGGGATATATTCACGGGATTGAACCAAATTTCTTGGTTTCAGTACCTTTTTCATTTGATGCTGTTTTGGAAGAATATTTCTTCTCTATGAACTAGTTTACACATGTAGGCACTTGAAAGGTGAAGATATAAATTCCCTCCCACTGAAAGAACTCATGGCAATAGAGGAAGCACTTGAGGAAGGAGTTGCCGGTGTTCGTGCAAGGCAGGCAAGTTTAGCCAAATCTCTGTATTGGTTCCTAACTTTATTTTGAGCTGATAATTAAGATGATCTCATGATTTCATACTAACACTATTTGTTTGCCCTTGTTGTGATTTATTTCCATTTGATAGATGGAAGCTTTAAAGATGCATAAGAAGAACGTAAGCACTGGTCATTGTTCATTTTCATTTCTGGAAGAGTGATTTTAAGACTTGTATCAAAAGAACTAATGCTTGTCATACCTAGTCTCCTTATAAAAATTACTGTAAATTGTCGGACAAGACACCCATTAGGCAATGGTGAGTAACACTCTGAAAAGGCTTGTAACTAGATCAAGTAAACAGACACTTGGAATCTCCTCTCAGATGTTGGAATACTAGCAGCAAAGTTGTTTCCTGGGGAAGTACAATTTTGGAGACAAAACTGTCATTCTACAAAATTTTACTGGATTTTTTAAAACTTTAAAACATGATGAATTGATAAGGTATAACCAATTGAGGGGTGAAAAAAGCTGCTTGGGTCATTAAAAAATAGCTCTGAAATTTCATTAAATACTTGTACTACTAAACCTCTCAGTTCTTCAGCATCACCTACAAAGTTTGTTGATCCTTGTGATCCACCAAGGGGAAAAAAATAGAAATGCATGGAAAAGTTATTAAAAATGGCTCTGCAATTCCATTAAATACTTGTACTTCTCTACAACTCAGTTCTTCAGCATCACCTGCATAGTTTGTTGATCCTTATGGCTTAAGGCTTTTGTAAGGCTTTCCTGTAACCTTATGACAGCCTTGGGGGAAATCCACACAAGTTTCCAGATGCTGGGGCAATAAGAAGATACTCTCTGTGTAATGATGCCTGTTGCACTTTCTTTTGCAGGGAAGGAACTTGGAAGAGGAGCACAAGCGCCTTAGCTATATCTTGGTATGCCTTTACATTTTTGTCCCAATAGACTGATTAAACTTCCCTTATCTCATGAATTAGTGATGATTTTACTGTCCTAAGGCCAGATTGTCCATCCTATGGTCTTTGATAGTGTGTGATATGGTCTTCCAAATAATCTTAATACTTCTGTGCTTAGTGCTCTTTCCTTTCATGTTTTAAGTTCTTAAATAAACAAACCAACCAGTGATGTTAACAATTTATATGAGAAAAATGGTGGAGAAATTAGGGTTTTAGATCTCTCTCTCACCTATTTATAACTTAAACAGTAATCAATTGTATATACATGTCCCTAATCCCCCTTAAACTCTAGGAAACTTTTTTTAAGGGAACAACATTTTTCTAGAAAATAAGAAAAACTATGGCCCCGTTAGTACCCTTGGTTGAAAATTTATATCCCAGAAAAAACTAGAAATGTTTCTTGTAGATAAAATCCTATTAATGTCTTACTAGGAAATTACAAAGAAAATTAATATCCAATCTCATACATTACCATACTTATCCGATAATTTTTAGTAAAGTAAATTGTCACATACAAAATTGCCATGAAATTTTTCTTTGTGCTAAAAGTATTACAACGTAAATTGTCAAATACTTATTCAAAAAAATTTCATATCGACCCATCTTGGTTGAAAAATTATATAATTTTTCTGGTAAGAATTTCCAGCTAGAAAAATGTTTATTTGAAACAACAGTACTAATGGTCCCTGAAAACATGTTTCTACTAAAAATACATTTTCATCATCTCCTGGAAAAGATACTAACAGGGCCTACATAAACTTTAAATTATAACTTCTAACAGACAAGATATATACATGTAAATCAAGTATTAAATTGCATGAGTTTTCCTTTTGACAGCATCAACAAGAACTGGCAATGCATGGGAATCTGAGAGAACTTGCTAATGAGTATCCAGAAAGAGAAGGATTACACATCACAGATTCCTTACAACTTTTGTGCACAACCGATCCAGCCCAATCTTCATCAGAAGAAGTAGGGATTGCCCGGAGAGCCATGCTCCATTTTGCCAACAGGATAATAAACAGACTTTGTCTTGGTAGGTTGACTACTTTATGTGATAGTGGGACTATGTTTCGTTACAACTGTTACCTAGTTTTCTGTTAACAATACTTATTATTAATAGATTAACAGCATTTCAAGGTTGTCCCAGTCAAATTGGGACTATGAATGGTTATTAATTAGAAGCAGAACACAGTAGAAAGCTACAGAGAAGCCCTGATAACAATAAAATAAGAAGGATTTCACAACTTTGAACTAACAGCACAGGGCTTACAGCCATTACAGTTTTGAAAAAACAAACTGGGTTTCACATTGATGCAGAAAGAGAAGAGGAAGAAGATCAATCACGTTGCCATGGTTGTTATTCAAAGCTTTCCATTACAAAAAATGGTCGAGTTATTGGATCCTTGAACTTGGTAGTATTCACTGAGCAGTTGATTTTGGTTTCTTCACTATCAAAACACTACAATGAGCATGATGTGCACAGTAGTCGCTTACACTCCCAAGAACAGCCCTACAAGACAATTAAGAACATGGTTCATATCAAAATTAGCCTGAAAATAAGAGATGCTGGTTCATATCAGGTCTTGGACTCTGGATTTCACTCAGCCAATGAAGTTCGTTGAGGTTGCCCAAGTTAGGTCAATTTTGAGTATCATTCCTATACTTAAGTTTTCGTTGTTTCGGCTGAAGAACACCCATGTTTTCTTGAGCCATTCTTTGCATAGGGATAATACTCATGTAAGCAACAGCTCATGAAATCAAAGGGGATTGCAATTCTTTACTCATTTTCACTAACTATTATTGGGAATAATAATGGCCAAATTCTCATTTTCTATTCTTTTCTTTTCTAGGGTTCCAAACCCTAAAAGGAATGAAATTTTCAAACAGATTATTCCCATGAATGAGACCCTTTTGAATATAGTAGGAATGGTTCATTACCTTTTGAAGGCACCATAGCCATGGCTGCCAACCACCAGCATTTCAGCTTTGTGCTTATCCACAGCTTTGCACAACAGCTCCCTTGCATCTCCCTCCATCATTTGCACTTCGAAATCTTTGAACTGCAATTGAATAAAAAAAAAAAAAGTTACTGCTTTGAAAACCTGAATGACAAACAGATTATAAGCTACCAACACAAATGCTCACCGATTTCTTTTCACATATCTCAGCAGCCATCTTGCCCACAGAGGAAGCCATTAGATTGATATCAGACTCCACCCTTGTGATCATATCACCAGAACCTGCAACAAACAGATCATGATCCAAAGCAGGACGATAAACATCATTTGAAACATCATCCCATACTACAAGATTTTTCTCCTTTTCACATTACCAGGGCCTGCAAGTCGCACGACTTGAGAAGCAGGAGGCTTGATATGGAGCAAGATGATCTTGAAGAAAGAGGTTTCACTGGAGCCTTTCATGGGTAAAAGAACATGGTCGAGAGTCCACTCCAACGAGTACGAGCTCTCTGCGCTGTCGTCTACTCCGACCAAGATTATCTTCTTTGATGCATCCGCCATTGTTGCAGAGATCCGAGCTAAATGGAAGAGGAAAACGAATGAATTAGATGTATATTTAAGACAAATCTCTTCGAGGGTCTTCTCGTTCTTGCCTTGTTTCTCTTGTTTCAAATCTCTGAGCTAATAAAGAAACTCACAGGAGCAGCAGTTGGGGAGTATCTGGCTCAACTTCTGTTTCGGATGCTGCTTAGTTTTTTCAGGAGATCGGATCCTTTACATGACACATGTCCTTCACCATCGGAGACTCAATCTGTTACTCCTCCTTAACATTAGTGGCTTTTTTAGGAGAACTTGGATAAAAATAAGCCACCTCTATAATCTTCCTGGTTTAACTCGTTCTCACTCGAGGCGGTTTTCTCTCCTTCTCTTTCACACATTTTGCAGAAACTTCTCTCTTTGCTATTCTCTTTGACGCAGCCAGTCCCTTAAGGTTTGAGCTCAAATGAATAATTAAACCATTGATAAGAGTGGTTGGTGTTGCTTCATCTCCAATGAATAATTCTGGGTTTTCATGCTAAAATGGCTTGAATGATCTCGCCGGAGAAGAAGAATTCATGATTTAACAGCAAATGATTTCTTAACAGATGCAGTTTACTTTTTTTTTTGGGGAATTTTTTAGAGAAATATGCTTTCAAAAGAGAAGCTCACAATAATTATAAAGAGACATATAAACATTAATTAGAAAATCAAAGATGAGTACCCTAGGGGGTTAGTACCGCAAGGGTTCAAGTGAAAGTGATTATCTGGTTCATTAACTTCAACCCGTTAGTGCCGCACCTGGAGTCGAGTTCAAGTGGATGAACCAGTTCACTCACTTGAACCCCACCCACTCCTGAGTAAAATGGGTGAATCAGGATTCCCACCAAAATCCTGGTTCATCTACTTGAACTCATTGCTCAATGCTCTCTCGCCTCTCTGCCCTCCACGTCCCATGCTCTCTCGGCCCTCGCTCTCGAGCTTCCCTCTCTCCCATGCTCCCTTTCAGCCCTCTCTCTCGCCTCTCTGCCCTCTACGTCCCGTGCTCTCTCGGCCCTCGCTCTCGAGCTTCCCTCTCTCCCATGCTCCCTTTCAGCCCTCTCTCTCGTCTTTGTCTTAAACTTCCCTCTCGCCTCTTTGCCCTTTGCATCCCATGCTCTCTCGAGCTTCCGTCTCTCTCGTGCCCGCCTCCTGTGCTCCCTCTCAGCCCTCTCTCCTATCTCTGCGCCTCGAGCTTCCCTCTCACCTCCGGTGCTCTCTTAATGTCCAATGCTCTTTTTCGATTTCCCCCATTTTGGCTTCAATTTCTCCCGTTCTGCTTCGATTTCGTACAATTTGCCCCATTTGGCTTCGATTTTTCCAAATTTCAGAAGATAATTTTGGGCCGGGTTTGTAGTCAATTAAACTAATAATAATATTTTTAATTGATTAAACTAAAGAATTATTTTTTTATTTTTTTAAGAAATTTTTATTTTTTATAATTAATTAAAATAATAATTTTATTTTTTATGTATTTTTATTATTAACTTATACTATATTAAAATCTATCTCATGTAATTAATAAAATAATATATTTCTTTACTTATTACATCCAGTACTGTTATTACTATATTACATTAGTAATTTAAAAGTGGTAATTAAAATATTATTAAAGTAAGCATTAGATCAAGTATTTTTGTTTAATTATTCTATTTTTATGTTAAAATATATCTTATGTTATTAATAAAATAATATATTTATTTTGTTACTTTTTATTTATCTATTTTTTATAATTAATTAGTGCACAATTAATCGTCACAAGTAATTATTGTATTAATTTATAATAAAATACAATTATTTATTAATGAAATATATTATTTAATTAATTAGTATATCAATATATTTTAATACCACATTAAATTATTTATTAGTATAGTAGCCATGTTTTTTTTACTTAATTATTTGTTTAAGTATATGTTCTATTTATGTATATTATAAAAAGTTACTCATTCTTTTGTTTACACTATATTTTTCATTTTGGGCACTAACACTGGAAACTGTTTTCCAATGCACTTTACATCTACCACAACCTAACCCCTCCCAAATCCGGGTCAATTCGTTGACTAACAGGTTGACCTAGAGAGAGAGATGATTAATAATGAAAAGTTTGTAAACCTTGCCTCTATTCAAAAACAAAAACGGAGACAACATCTCTCCCAATCACGTTTAAGTTGGGAGCTGGAGAAGAATAAAAAAATTAATGAACAATATAAGCAAAGAAATGCTACAAGATGGTGGCAATCTAAGGCATTCCCTGTTTAGTGACTGCATCTATGACCCTCGCTTGCCGCTCCGACATGCCGCTACCGGAGAGTGTTGGTGCGTCGGTGCCACCACCGCCACGGCCTCTCGGCATGTTGGCCGCGTCTACATGGCCAACGGCACCATAACCAGCCATCTTGTACTCCTCAAGGCCAGAGTACTTGACATAGGGGCTGCTTTCCAAAGGCAGCTCCACCTTCTCCCGGTCTTCCCTTTTCAATTGCTCACTCGCCATTTCTGATATCTCTTCTTCTGATCACTTGCCATTTTTTCAGTTGTTACTTATATAGCTTTGTTATGAATGAGTTGGTTGGGAAGTGGAGATTCTCGGCAGTTTAGACCAAGTCAATTGAAAGGGAGGGTTTTAACCAATTGATTGACCAAGTCCAAGGATTTATTCGGAATACATATTAATCCTTCAAGATAGAAATAGAACGGATTGTATTATTGGGTTTTATAACATTGATAATAATGTTAATTTAATAATATAAATTAGTTAATGATTTTTTTATATGAAAAAATACCCTCAACAACTTATTAGTTTCTTCTTAATTTATAATTTCAAATATATATTTTCATTGACGTAATTAATATATATATATTGGTTAATGGGTTCTTAATGTATAAAAAGTTGCTTAGAGAGAGAGAGAAACAAGATTAATAATGAAAAATTTGTAAACCTCTGAAAAAAAAAAGTTATTACATCTCTCCTAAATTCATTCTAAGTTGGGAGATGTAGAGGAATAAAAAAAATCAAAGCATGGAAATGTTACTTCCCGCTCCGACATGCCGCTACCAAAGAGTGTTGGTAGATTGCCACAACCTATTAATCCTACAAGATAGAACCAGAATTTCACATTTTGTTAACAAGCTCTTCCAGAGTAATCTAGCTTCACTTCAAGGTTTGCTTAGCATTTTCATCTCATCAATGGGGCCCCTCTGATCCTTCGTTACCAGCTAAAGCTGATGGATTCAAAATGTAGGTTATCAGCCAAACCAGCAGAACATATCGCTGCCACACGTTGTCGCATCCCCTTTGGCCCGCTGGCTAATACTCCAATGCTTGATTCATCACATGATTCCAATAGTATTTCTGCCATGGAAATTAAATTCGAGTTTTAGTCGTCATTACCATGAGAGAGGATTAGAAAAGAAATGGCAAATTAAAGTTTGGTTATGTATAGGCTTACTTTCAATGTCCGGTCTCTTGCCGTAGTGAACTCTGATGGATTGACTGAGTGACTGATGAGGCTGACTCTCCAATTCTCTGTCACCATTATTGAACCACGACCCATCCTTGACGACCATCGCTTCCATGGCGCTTCGCTTCTTATTCCATAGAACCGCAGCAGTAGATGCAACAGCTATGGAGAAACAAATGAACAACATGTTGAGCAACGATCTTGAGATGTGAGGGAAGATCAAGTTAGTGTCGTGGTCAATTGGGTAGAAATAATAACGTGTGGTGATCCCCAGCAATATCAGGAACATAACGAAGGAGCTAGAGATGATTGCGGCAAGCCAGAGCCAACCGTTTGGACCCAAAACAGCTGAGACCGGGGCATGACACGGGCTAGTCTTGAACCACAAGGTTCGCTGGAGCGGTTTCTGCTTATTGTTTTCACTGTTGGGTCCTTCTCTAGTTACATAGGCGTCGATTCGAAGCCGCAAGCGGGACATATCACACCCAGTTCCGGAGAGAGGTAGGAGGAGGTCAATCATGGAGAGTTGTTTTGAGTTCCTGAAGATACAAACGAGTTGCACTTGTGGTAGTACTGCTTGTTGCTCGAGTGTTGAGCTCAGGAAGATTAATTCTCGAAAGATGGATATGAATGGAGTGATCCCACTGCCTCCGCTTACCATCACAAGCTTGTCGTGCCTGTAGTTTGAAGAAAATTCACAAGGTTAATCAGATAATTAATGGATGAACACATATTAACCGACAAAATTGGATTATGGAGCACAACAGTTCATACAGTTACCTGAGGAAGTTGGTAGAAGAAGGTGATCCGTAAGGTCCTTCAACTGAAACATCCAAGTGATCCACCGGAGATGGAGAAGAGAGTATCTGATATAGTTTTTGTGACCAGATTCCTTCACTCTTGATGACGACACTGAGCTTATCTCGTTCCAAGCTACTGTTGGAGGTGACTGTGAAAGGGTGCCACTGTAAGCGGGAAATACTCGGCACATTTACAAACATTATGCTTGCAGGCGAATAGCTCAACCCTGGACTCTTGGAGAAGTTGAGCTCAAGTGTTTCACAAGGGAGGAGACGGGCGGCGAGCAATCGAACTTGTTGTCGAGATTGCAGGAATCGCAAGCAGCGGTCGACCAAGAAGAGGTATATGCCAGGAAGAATAAGCCCAAAAATGGCAAGGCCATAGGAGGAGGTGCCGACATGGACTATGAAGAAGAAGAAGAAGAGAAAGTAGAGATGGTGCGTGTAGTAGAAGACCTCGAACATCTTTCGTCTCACCCTTCCAGAACTGGTAACCCACATGAGCAACCCACAAATCAAAGCTAACTCGCCTGCAACATTCGACACTCCAATCATATCCCACTTCAACATCTACTCCATTGAAACAACAACAGAAAAAAGTCAAGAATCATCATGGAGTCGACTCGATCGATAGAATTTGTGCAGATATTCAGAAGAAGAAATTGAGATGTCAGATGTACGTACCTGAGAAATCTGTTTTTTTGCAGCCCAATAAACAATGTAACACAATCCATGAGCTGTGAAGAGGGCCATGACGATATGTCCTAGCCATATGTGATACTTGACGTTGGCCTCCGAGGTGAGTCCCACCAATGGCAACAGAGACGATCCTCGAGTGACGGGGAAGAAGAGAAAGGAGAAACAGATAGTTCCAACGAGGCCTAATCGGAGACCTGTACTTTCTAATTTCGCTTCCCACCTGATCATACATTCCAAAACCAGTCATCTTACAACTTCTCTTACGGGTTAAAATAAATAATACAATATGATACTGAGATAGATCTCTTACAGTTTCTCGCCCTGATGGTGAGCAGATGTAACATTCATCTTGGCATAGCTGTTGTGTAAATACATTGTCAATGCCCAGACAAGCAGTGCAAGAAACATGGCAAAGAAGGTCAGCTCTGTTCCTGAAACGATTCCAAGAGGACCCTTAACTAGCACTGGTCGTCTCCATAGAGAAAGAAGACAACTGGCTCCATTCTTAGCCCCGATACTGCAATTAAATAATGAGAATACATTTAGATTCCATCCAACAGTATTCTGCTACGGATTTCTTTTCCATTCAATACAATTACTGATCCATAGAGGAAGAAAAACAAAGAAAAGGAAGGCAAAGATGAATCAAATACCTCTTCTTTTGGCAAGATTTAATATTCTTGCCAAGATGGAGATAGACGCACCCCAAAATAGACATGAACAAAACAGGTAACACGAATGTCAATAGGTCCGCCCCTGCAACAACAACTAAAAATTGTTTGAGAAAAAAAAAGAAAAGAAAGATTTTAAAGAAACAGAAACAAAAAAAAGTAGCAAACGAGTTATATTTGTAGAAGAACAATACCTTCTGTTCCAAAATATGTGGAATCGACTCGAGTAATGATCTTAGCCTGCCACTTCATGTAATAGCTTGTTGGGTATATTACCCAAAGAAGCATCCTCGAGCAAACACTACTCCAATAAAAAACACAATGGCTGCTCGAGTAATTTTTGTTGCAACAACCTCCATGTTTAATCGTGCACACACCACTGCTAAGTTAAGAGATGGGAGAGAAGCGAGTTAGGTTCCTTATTTATACCGAAAACCAAATTCCTCCCCGCTGGGTTTGGTAAGATTAATCGGAGTGGAACTGCAGTTTCCAATTCGTCCCCGCTTTCCATGTTCATCCTTCGTTCCCCGCTTTGGTAAGATTAATTGGAGTGGAACTGCAGTTTCCAAATTCGACCCCGCTTTCCATGTTCATTCCCACCGCTTACTCAATCCGTCCTTCGTTAAGTTTTACACCTCTCGCCCTCTCTCTTCCATCGATTTTCCACCACATCGCCAATTTCGAGAGCCGATCTGGAAACTCTAGTTCTCTGCCAAGACCGGGGGGGTTTCTCTCCCATCGACCTGTTCTTCGATTTGCTCTTCCATATCAGAGCTTCTCCTGGCGTACTCGACAGTGTTCATCAACGATTGACAGAACCGCAATTCCTCCCCTTCGATCTGTTCTTCCATAACCCTCAAGTGCCCCTTTCAGTAAACTAATTCCACTCTACTCGTTGGCAGCAGGTGAATTCTAAATTGCTTATTTTCCTTGTTTGCCTTTTTTGCTTCTGTGGCTTCTGGTTAGTGTGGCTTATGTGGCCTACTATGGCTTACAGGCTTAAGACTCATCTCTTTATAGTTTGAAACAGCTACATGGAAGGTAACCATACTTAGGAAATGAAATGTCTTTGGTTTGTCCAAAGCACCATGTAGTATCAAGTACAACTAGAAGGCTTCCCCTTGTTTGCGGATGGGTGTCTTTCTTTGAGTAGATTGGTCATTATGAATTCACATGTAACTATGAAAGGATAGGACATCTAACATGTTACATGGTTCTATCTGAGGATAGTTTTTTCGCTAAGATAGCAGGATAAAGGAGCCATTCTAGGTACCTGAATAATGTAAACTTGGGTTCCATTGGTTTTCTAATCACTATGGTTGCTTGTTAACTTTTCACCTCCAAACCCTTTGTCTTATTTGGGGTTGGTTCACGGTGTCTAATGAATTTCCATATATGTGTAGCATGTGTATAACATCATTAGAACAGAAATCCAAATGCTTGGTGAGCTGATGAACATGTCCATGGTTTAATGATTAAAGAAAATAACCCAACGCTTTTGATGCCGAAGTAGGCCAACCTTTGCATCAGAACAATTTGTTAAAAATATAATAGATGAATGTTATTTTATATCATAACTGTCTACTAAATCTCTATATCATTGGAACACAGAACTTGATAATACTTAGTGTTTCATTTTTTTGTAATATAATGTTTAGCTAATTTATTTACAGTTCTTCTTTCCCATAATGATCCTTTCTGATCTTTAAAGGCCTGTTCTCCTGACTGCAAAGAAAACTCTGAAAATTTTAATTTTCAGTTTCTTTTTGTTCTGTGTTTTTTATTTGGTAAATGCAATGCTATGAGAAACGAAAGTTTGAAAGCTTCAGTTACTGAAAAAGTGCATAGGTGTGCTGGACTGTTGAAAATCCGTGTGATTTTGCATCTAGATGCTTGAAACATGTCCGGTGTTAAATTTTATGGCTGAAACTGATTGAGTCCTGTTTAATTGAATTCAAATCCTGAAGTTGCTTCATTTTGTACTGCCCAATTATCACTCTCTTCCGTTTATTACTTTTATCTTGCAGATTATAAGCTTAGACATGAACAAACTCTTGGAATTTGGAAGGAAAGCATTATTCGTAATCAGGGTGCTTTCTGGATATGAAGAGAGAAGGATTAGATCATACCGATTGCAAATCCAAAAGCGAATTGAAGTGGTAGGTGAGCATTTCAGTAGCTTTTGTCTTAACATTTTTAGTTGCAATAACCTTGAAATTTTGAGATTATTTTTCTTTTCTCACTGGACAAAGTGCAGTTCTTTATTTTTCTTCCATTGATCTAGGAATTTCGCTTTCATACTTCTCTTTAGCTGACATTTATACATGCTTTTATGCTCAGACTTTTGTTCTGGTAACATTTGGCTATGGTTGGCCTGACCTTTTTACTCTACATGAAGTCTTTTGAGTTAAGCAGACCAACTTTGCATTTTGGGTTTGAAAAAGTTTAACAATTAGAAAAATTGCACTACAATTGTCCGCTGCTGCTACCTTTTCCTAAGGGGCTTAGGAGGGTTAAGTTTGCTGACATTTTAAATTACATCTGAGGGTGCTAGAAGGGTAAAGGTCCTTAGTTTGATCATCTTGTGATGTGCCATTGGTGTGTGCAGTGGCAGGAGCGCCACTGGGAGCCATGTGTTCTTTTTTATTTGCAGCCATGCTTTTTTTTTTTTTTCAAAATAAGTTGAAATAAGATGGAGGCTCTCTCTTGGTTGGTTTCCTGATAGCATTGAAGAATCTCTGTGGTTTTGTCCTAGGGTTATTGAATCCAACCTAAATGGACATAGGAATTGAAGAAAAGTTGTTACTGACATTCAAGATTCGTAATTTGAAAGAGGTCAAGCTCGAGAATATTAAACACTGCAGCTTCTTGTTCTTTTACAAAATGACAAGTTTCAGGCTTATTAACTGAATAGAAGCACATATGAAAGCAACTAATTAACCTTACTAGCTTCCACTAAATGACTAAAATACTGTCATGTGCACAACCTGCTCAGTATGCCAAGCTAAATTTAGTTTTTTTTCTTTCATTATTAGCTCCAGAAGTTCCACATATTTACAAGTTTCTCTCATACTACTATTTGTTTGATGGATTTATTCTGTTACTGCAAAATTTTGCCATTGACAAATTTGGTTAGCCCACATATTCCATGCGACAACACAGTTACAACTCTGTTCTAGTGCATCATGCATTATCCTTGCATGTTGTACTATCATTCCAAAAGATGAACAAGTGTAATGCAGTGTGTCATATGTTGCATTCGAGTTAAAGCTGATACAATTATAGTTCATCTATCTTATGTTGCATTCTAGTTGAAGCAGGCATAACTATTGTTCATCCAGAACCAACTTCCTGATGTCTCACGAGATGCCATTTTCATCTTATGCAAATGACAGCTGCCTTTTTCAGGAGTCAATTAGCATTCTGCTAATTAATGTACATTATATGTATGGGAAGTCTATCCCTCATTCTGAAGCGGCCTTCTTTGTTTTTATATTGTGCAGGAAAGGTTCTTTTTTTTTGCATACAAAGAATCATGTGTAGTGGTAGAGATGTGTATAGTTTGAGTGTTCTTCTCTGCAATGTTATTGTAGCTTTTCTTTTTAAATGTTCATGACCTATTTTTCCTTTTTTATTCTTAAATATACTTATGTAGTTGTTGAAGTGCTTTGATGTGATCCTTCTATTATTTTTTGTTTGCTTAGGCTGAAGCAAGGAAGATGGCATTGAGAAAGATTCCTGAACAGACCATCTTGGCAGAAGTTCGTCGTATGGTTGAGGAGATGCAAACACTCAACAAAAAACTTGAAGAAACTGTAAGTTCTATTTTCACCTTATGACTTCGTATTCCTCAAAGAGGAATGTACCACAAGCTGTTGTTCATAAGATAGTAAGTAGCAAGTAGCCAGACAGTTGGACAAACTGGATGATGCTTGGTATTAACCCAGCTCTTTTTAATCTGGTCCAATATTATCACTTGGCTGTTTAATTCACAAAGCAAAGAAATTCGTAAACAAATAATTGGGTCTATTGAGGACACCACGAGATTACAGAGTTGGCCCTCTGTCTTCTATTAATAAATTGCCCTGATAACCTATCTCATAGTAATTTTCGTTTAGTGAGAGTTTCAATAGCAGTTTTAGTCATATACAGCTTTGCATTTTTGTCAGGAAGTAGCTATTGAAGAGTATTTCAAGCCAATTGACAAGCAGGCTGAGATAATAATGAACAAGCAACTTGAACGGGAAGAAAGGACGATGAAGGATATGGTGAAAGCCATGAAGGATCAGGCCTTGATGGAGAAAGAAGTAGCTGAGAGGATCACCAACGCGCATGTGATCGATGGGAGCCAGAACAATAGCCAAGGCACACCCTCCACTATATCCAACGAATCTCAGGTTAAATGACTAAGAAGAAACAGCAATCCTGGATCTTCAGAAGCAATGTGTTCAGGTATTTAGTATAAGAAAGTTCGATAAGCTAAACTGAAAATTTATCTGCTCAAACTTACATGTGAAATGGTGATCTGTGGAAAGAAGGCGAAATGTGAATCAACAAATAAGATATGAGGTTTTGCTGCCCAACATGACAAACAATCGGGGATACCCTCAAACCAGTTTTATTCTTTAGAAGCTAGACAAGGTAATTCTTTTTGAAAGCATTGAGTTTGTTTTTTCTTCAATCAAAACGCATACAGGATGTCTCTGCATGCAGCATCCAGGAAACTCTGAAGGGTTCATGATAAGGTCTACATTTCTTACCCAAGTTCAGGTCAATCCTATTAACATCAAGTTTTTGTTAACCAATCCCATTGCCAAAATGCCACCCTACATTATATGCACCCCACAGCATATCACATAAAAGCTTGGTTTTTATATGGCTTGCCATTTTATCACATCACTAATAAAAAGTAGCTCCAAAGATTTTTTCAGGACTTTTTAAGTTATGGGTGCTAACCCTTCAGGGGAAGAAGAAACAGAAATCCTGGATCTTAAAAATATTAAGTAAAATAAGTTTTTTGACCTATTCTTGCAAAATTGGGAAATCCGTTGGGAGAGGGTACCCTTTCCCAGTGAATTTCCCAATTTTGCTGGCACTGTTTTTTTCTTTTTCGTTTTTTTCTCTTTTTGTTTTTCATTTGTTTTATTCTTCTCTCGTTTCCCCTTAGAAAAGTTCTAAGGATGAGGATATAATTCTTATTATGCTCGTATTTTTTACGCTTTATGTTAATCTTTTGTTTCTATATTAAATTATCATCTCGACATTATTGTTATAATTATGTCTGGTCAAACTAATGGTCCAATGACTCTTCCCTTCACTATCCAACCTAGTAACTAAGACAACTATAACAAATTTAAAAATATGGTGACTTGTCTTATAACACATAAATACAAATAAAAAATATCCACGTGACAGTTTCATTGCAAAAATTATATTATCATTCCATAGCAATGGTCTACAAATTAAAACAAAAATTATATTTCATTGCAATTCAATAAAATGATAGTATTTATTGTCTCAATATACATATATTTTTTACTCCATTTTGAAGTGATGTCAATATTGGTAAAACGATAATTAAAGTGATGTCAATATTGGTAAAACGATAATTAAACCCAATTGATTAGGGTTAGATTGGACATTATCACCATATTGGGTTTGGTTTTGAGCTTCTATGGTCGAACAAATAAAGATTTGAGGATAATAATCTCTCAATTTAATTATATATTTTTATTTTTTTGAAGTAACATCAACACTAGTTTAACCACTAATCAAACACATTTGATTAGTATTAGATTGGACCAATGTATTATTTGGTTTTATAACGTTGATAATAATGTTAATTAAATAATATAAATTATATAATAATTTTTAATGAAAAAACTCCCACAACCACTCATTAGTTTCTACTTAATTTATAATTTCAAATATATATTTTTCATTGACAGAATTAACATATATACTGGTTAATGGGTTCTTAATGTATAAAAGGTTGCTCAGAGAGAGAGAGAGAGAGAGAGAGAGAGAGAGGAACAAGATTAATAATGAAAAGTTTGTAAACCTTGCCTCTATTCACCAAAAATAAAAATAAAAAAATTAGTTACAACATCTCTCCTAAACTCATTCTAAGTTGGGAAGTGGAAAGGAATAAAAAAAATCAAAGCATGGAAATGTTACATAAAGGTCACCGTCCAAGGCATCCTACAAGATAGAACCAGATTATTCCACATTTTGTTAACAAGCTCTTCCAGAGTAATCCAACCCCTCTGATCCGTCGTTACCAACTAAAACTGATGGATTCAAAATATAGGTTATCAGCCAAACCAACAGAACAGATCGTTGCCACACATTGCCGCATCCCCTTTGGCCCGCTGGTTAATACTCCAACACTTGATTCATCACATGACTCCAATAGCATTTCTGCCATGGAAATTAAATTCGAGCTTCGATCGTCATTACCATGAGAGGATTAGAACAAAAATGGCAAATTAAAGTTTGGTTATGTATATGCTTACTTTCAATGTCCGGTCTCTCGCCGTAGTGAACTTTGATGGATTGACTGAGTGACTGATGAGGTTGACTCTCCAATTCTCTATCACCATTATTGAACCACGACCCATCCTCGACGACCATCTCTTCCATGGCACTTCGCTTCTTATTCCATAGAACCGCAGCAATAGTTGCAACAGCTATGGAGAAACAGATGAACAACATGTTGAGCAACGATCTTGAGATGTGAGGGAAGATCATGTTAGTGTCGTGGTCAATTGGGTAGAAATAATAATGTGTGGTGATCCCTAGCAATATCAGGAACATAATGAAGGGGCTTGAGATTATTGCAGCAAGCCAGAGCCAACCGTTGGGACCCAGAACAGCTGAGACCAGGGAAGAAGAGAAAGGAGAAACAGATAGTTCCAACGAGACCTAATCGGAGACCTGCACTTTCTAGCTTCGCTTCCCAACTGATCATACGTTCCAAAACCAGTCATCTTACAACTTCTCTTACGGGTTAGAATAAATAACACAATATGATACCGATCTTGATCTCTTACAGTTTCTCGCCCTGATGGTGAGTAGATGTAGCATTCCTCTTGGCATAACTGCTGTGTAAATACATTGTCAAAGCCCAAACAAGCAGTGCAAGAAACATGGCAAAGAAGGTCAGCTCTGTTCCTGAAACGATTCCAAGAGGACCCTTCACTAGCATTGGTCGTCTCCATAGAGAAAGAAGACGGTTGGATCCACTCTTAGCCCCAGTACTGCAATTAAATAATGAGAATACATTTAGATTCCATCAAACAGTATTCCACTACGGATTTCTTTTCTATTCAATACAACTACTGATCCATAGAGGAAGAAAACAAAGGGAAGACAGATAAATTAAGTACCTCTTATTCTGGCAGAATTTAATATTCTTGCCAAGATGGAGATAGATGCACCCCAAAACAGACATGAACAGAACAAGTAACACGAACATCAATAGGCCCACCCCTGCAACAACAAGTAAAAATTGTTCGAGAAAAAAAAAAGATTTTAAAGAAACTGAAACGAAAAAAGTAGCAAACGAGCATTACATCTGTAGAAGAACAATACCTTCTGTCCCAAAATATGTGGAATCGACTCGAACAGTGATCTTAGCCTGCCACTTCATGTTATAGCTTGTTGGGTATATTATCCACAAAAGCATCCTTCCAGCAAATGCCACTCCAATCATGAGCACAATGGTTGCTCGAGCAAGTCTTATCGCCACAACCTCCAATGGTACCCTCGTGCACACACCAATGCTAAGTTGGACATGAGAGAGAAGTTGAGTTAGGTTCAATGCTATGTTGGAGATGAGAGAGAAGCTGAGTCAGGTTCCGAAGCATGCCTCTTCTTCTAATTCCTTCCTTATTTATACCAAAAACTAAGTAAACTAATTGCAATGGAACTGCGCTTTCCAAATTCCTCCCCGCTGGGTTTGGTAAGAATAATTGCATTGGAACTGCAATTTCCAAATTCCTCCCTGTTGGGTTTGGTAAGAATAATTGCATTGGAACTGCAGTTTCCAAATTCCTCCCCGCTGGGTTTGGTAAGAATAATTGGAGTGGAATTGCAGTTTCCAAATTCCACCCCACTTTCTTATTTTTTTTTTCTCACCCGAGCGGAAGAGCGTGTAACTTCCACGTTCATTCCCCCACCCTGCTTACTCAATCCGTCCTTTGTTCAAGTTTTACACCTCTTGCACTTTCTCTTCCATTGATTTTCCACCTCCAACGTTTCCCTTAGATTTATTATATTTCATTCCGCATTCAATGCTTATCAAGTATAGAAGATTCTCAAAATTCAATCCCAATCTGGAAAATCTAGTTCTTTGCCAAAAGATCGAGCAATATCGTATCCATCCGTTTCCCCATCAATACCCTAGCTCAGTTCACTCCAGATTGACAGTTTTGACATGGGAGTGCCACATCGTTCGGTTGATTGTCGTCTAAATTTTTTTTTGAGACTAGATATATTGAGTTTTCCTCTTGCCACTTCCATCAGAATTAATATTCACTCATTCTCTCCCTTTTCTTTTCCTTTCTTTTCCCGTTTTTCCATTTCTAATACTTCATAAGCAAATTAGATTTTCCAATCAGATCAATGCTTTTGGAGGTGAGAGACCCTAACCATGTTGCAATCGGAGAAAATAGTGCAAAGATTTTCTCTTTCTAAATCCTGACAGGCCTTTGACAGGTACAACGGAGTTGTTGTAGCATTGTTGCTTTTGAACTTCAGAATGGTTAAAACTGTTGTGAATTATCACTTGATATTCTTATGTTTCTTGACCTTAGTGGAGAGACATGAATCTAGAAAAGTGGAAGCTATCAAGCATTACACCAAGGATCTCAAAGTTATTGATGCAAATGGTAAGGAACAGAGTGTACTTCCCTACAGAGAGAGAGATTAAAATTATGGGTGATAAGAGCCTCACAGATCCTTGTGTATGTCTTTGATCAGATTAGCATCTGATGACCCTCCGGTAGGTGTGTGGCTCATTTCTGCGATAGAACAAACACTATTTTATATCGAGTGAGTTTACTACAGAAACATCTAAATGTTAAACCACAAGATCCAAAGAAGTGGGTTATTGGTATTGGTGTCATTCAAGAAAGTTTGAATCAGGAGTGTCTTCCTCTCTGTACCGAACACATTAGTAATTTATACTTAGGTAACATAACTCTCCAAGATATAGACTCTGCTTCATGAGTGGATTTTCTTTAAATTCTATAGGCTTAAAACCAGATTCAGAACATTGAAGTGTTAGTATCAAAATTGATGATATCATGAAAAGTACACCATGCTAATATATAAATTTTAATGGAGTCCAATGAAGCAGCAGCAGCAGCAGATGATGATGATGAATACGTCTTCTTAGTAAACTCATACCATCTTGTTCATGGTTACAGAGAAGTGGGAAGAACCATATTTGATAAACAGTACAATTAACAAGCTCTAGAAACAAGCATAAATAACTAAACTTACAACTTTATCAACATATCATCACTTTTCAACTATCTGAGATTGGACTGTAGCTATGTGGGTCCTCAACATGAACTGTAGAAATGGTGGCCAAGATGACGAATGCACCAAATAATACCACAGCAATGGCATTGAAGTTCACTAAGAAAGCTTCAGGGCCATATTTATCCAGACCAGTGTTCTGCAGAAAAGTGAGCTTCTCCAAAAACCCTAATTCAACTGTGGCCAAGGCCAAGAGGTAGACGAAGAGTCCAAAAAACACATGCCAAGGGAGAACTCCCCTTCGGAGAGATGGTGTGCCACCGGGAAAGAAGAAAACAGCCAAGCCGAAAATCCACTGGAGTTTCAAAGGCAAAACCATAAACCAGAGTGAGACAATTTTAAAAATATTTTTAACAGATAATTAAACTGCAAGAGTTTTACTTCCTATTACATCCACAGCCTACTAGTTTGTACTAGTGACTTAGTAATGCCATGCTCCAGTTTATAAGAAGAGCAATTCCTCTGCTCTGTCACTGCACAGTGAAAGTACTAATCCACTAAGTAACTAAGTAAGATCCCTTGAGACCTTCTACCCGTATCAAAGGCTGTAACCAAGACTACTTTGAATTGATTTGAAGACAATCACTTTTTTGAGAGGAATCGTCGGGGCGGACTCTTTCTCCTCTAATGAAAACTGTGTTGTGTTAAGAAAAGGTTACAGAAGGGGATCAAGGCCTGGTGCCTTTTCTCCAGGACAAAGCAACTGCTGCACCACCCTAAAATTTCATAGAGATAATCTCTGGAAGACCACTAAATGTACCAAAGTTTTTTAGTTGTGTTGATCCATCACCATGTCTACTTTCACTATGAAGGAATTTAAGGGGACAGTTTCCAACCGAAGTGTTCTACCTGAGTGAATAGGTGAAAATTTCATAGAGGCATCTAGCCTAAAAAATCTTACTATTGCTCTAGTGTTTAACTAGCAAGACAGTTATTGCCAACTGGCTCTGTAATTTACATTTCCATACCTGAATAGCATATAAACAAATGGTACCAAGTCCAAGCCAGGAGTGCAAGCTGTACAAGTTGGCAATTCCACTCTCATTGTGGTACTTAAAAGCAGCATATACACCAACAATCCCAAGTACAAGAGCAATGGCATGAAGAACAAGATGAATCAACTTCTTCACCTCTTTACTGAATGGGAGAGCCTTGTAACTGATTATAGCTGCATCAAATGATAAATAGACATTTGAAGGATAGGAGAGAGAAAACTATGATTCATTAAGAAAGTTTAGAAATGAGTTGTTTGACAGTCTTTACCTTCACTTCCAATGATAACAAATCCAATGAGCATTAGCACTGGATGAACCTGGAATACATAAAAAGAAGACAATGAACACCAAGCTTGAGTTTACCCAAGATTTATAGAAGATTCAGAAATCCCACATACGGCCTCCAAGAAGAATAATATCAGCAAGAGGCTTGAGATAGAATATCTTATTTCGGGTTTGACATAAATAAGAAGAAACTTCACAATACCAAAGTTAGTTTTCAGAGAATTTTTACTGATGCTCCTCTTGCATTACATTAGTTTCATCTAGGCCATCTATTCAGCCCTTTTAAACCTCTAAAAGTATTACTCATGCGAACAAAAACATAGCAGAACAGGACTAAAAATCAACACTGAACTGAATTAGGCAGCAAAACATTTGAAGCTAATGTAAGGGATAACAATGAAAAGAACAAAACCAAATGAGTCTAAGTTACTGGCTAAAGTAAACCCCAAAAAGTCTTGAAACAAGACAAAAGATGCTGAGGTGAGTGTAATTAAGCAAGCCAAAGACAAAATAATCAGAGGTGACTAAAAATATACGGGGAAAGCTAAAGATAAAATCAATAGAGCTGGCAATGAATATGCAAAGCTGAAGATAGAATAAAGCATAACCCAATAAACAAAAATGAGCCAGACAAAGTTTCTCAACAGTCTGCTCTGACCAAGATCATATCGGAGAAGAAAAACTGATCTAGTTAAGTAGAGAAAAGAAATAAACAGAGAACCATAGAAGTAGAGGTACAAACTAGTGACCACGAAGTAATAAGAAGAGACTAAAACACTAAAAAAACAAGATTCAGGGCAAAAGAGGAAGATACATGGTAAATTCTGAACATAAAGATGTACGATCAACTGGTACTCCATCCTAAACAATCTTGGTTGTAACAAGAATCACTTACTGTAATAAAAAAAAAAAACTCAGAAAACGAACTCCTTTAAAAAACATTGTAAGTCAAAGTTGAAGTCTGTTAGAACATGAACATTACCCATTTTCAAAATTTACCAATCAACAAACTTACACGATCAAGCAGATTTTGGGAACTCTTAAGGGAGCGGATTTTAGTTCCCAATTGAACAAATAAATGGACAAAGACCAAGAACACAGAATAACACTTCAATCAAATTCCATCACCACTCAAGACCCACTGGAAAAACAGAGATAATTCAGACTACCCAGAAAATGAGCAAGCATACATTGAAGATAAGCTGTTTGTTGGTTGATGTGAAAGCCAATCCTCCCCGGTAATAGATGCACCAAACCAACACCAACACCGCCGAAGCTACCGCCAGCACATGGGAAACATAAGTGAACACCCGCCCATCGACGCCCAAAGCCATCTCTTCCCTCGTCTCTTGCCCCTCTTCTCGCCGGCTACCAAATAATTCGTCTTTCGCCTGCTTGAAACTCTGCAACTATTCGTCCTTACCCCGTTATCTAAATCCTTGCAGCCGATTCATTACCGTTCGATCGAGACGAAATCGATCGAAGGGTCAAGGTTTCTCCACGAGTTTAGTTGCTCGTGGCTAGCTGCTGCTCCGGATGTCGTGGGGTTCTCTGATCGCTTCGTCGCGCAGGGATGTCGTATTCAGCTGTCAAAATTCTCAACTTGGATGATGAGTCTTCTCCACCCTTTTCCGAGATTACAGTGACAAAGGCGGCTGGAGCCATGGCAGGTGGAGTGATTAAATTTGACTTACGTGGTAAAGAATCTTGTTTACTGATAAGTTGGTGGATTATCCGCCATGTTCGTTTGTTTTTCCCTTGCCGAGTTTTCAATTTCCATGTCTTCTTCTTTATTCCATGTTTGCTTAACTCAAGCCATACGCAGATACGGGGAGCATATCGGCCAATACGGAAGAACGTATCCGATAATACAATAAATACATATCGGATTTCAATTGATACATATAAAAATACCGGTATGCTCTCCTCTACGCCATATCTTACCCTTGAATAGGGGTGGGTGTCACATACCGGCTATCGATATCGGGTTACTTAAAGTCTAAAACACGAACTCGAGGGTGTAACATAATGTCACCTTCTAAACTAAATATATAACATAATATGTATTTGGTCATTATATAATATTTTTAACATTGGAGACATATTAATATAAATAACCATGTTTTTTTAGTAATTTTAAAAACAACAATTTAAAAAAAAAAAACTTTTAGATTAGTCTACACAAAATTGTCTGTACCAAGGATATTGTATCGCTAGTCGATACACCTCATATTGGTTGATAAAAGCCAATACATAGAGATTGTATTGGCTAATATGCCTGATATGTATTGGATTTTGAGGTCTCCGATATGTATCGAGAATCCGATATGCCCACTTGTGATCTATGTAGTTCTATGGTTAGAAGTAATTATCAATCCTTTTTTTGAATCAATTTTGAGACTTAGACCTTAGAATCTAAAACCCTAATATAATGCTTCCAAAATGTCTAGAAAATCATAAATTGAAAGGCAAATAACTTGAAAAGGTGACACAATGTAGTTGACATCATGAAAAGGTTGCAAATATGTCCTACTATTAATGATCCTCCAACCCTAGCTTTTGTGTTCTTATGTGAGCCACACAAGACCATAAATTTGGTGGGTTTGGTAAATCTATTAATTAACATACAAAGCCTATATTTCATTTTGTATCATTTTCAATTGACTTTATTATAGTTTTTTTCCTTCTTGTATTTGATATTAAATACCAATTAAATGAATTTGATTGGAAGATATTCGATATAAGGTATATTTATTTGATATTTGGTATTATATTGTACGATGAACGGGAATTCAGCTTCCACGTATATAAGATTCTAGAATAAAACAGTTGGAGGATATGCTACTTCGCTTTACCGACATAAAACCTAAGATCATTTTCATTAAAATGAACCAAGTATCAACTGTCCTGGTTACCAATAAGAAATTCAAATTAAAATTAAAAAATCAAGTATCGAAACACATAGTTTCTTTTTTCTTTCAGTGTTTGATGTGAACAAAAGCTGGTTTTACTCTGTTATATTGTGGGACCCACCATGAGGACGTAGGCTGGATTTACTCTATTACAATGTAGGGACAGACCATGGTGGCATGGTTCGTATCAGTGTTTCACATATAAAATAAAAATAAAGAATACTACAATTTTTTAAGATATGATGGAGTATTCCGAAACTATAATCCAGTAATTATCTTGGATAAAATACACAATATTTTAAAGAACAATATTGAAAGGTGCTCTAAGTTGTCTAGAGTCTATATCTAATATCGACAATGTCGATATTATCGATATGCCCAAGAAGAATCAATATTTTGAACTCGTATTTGTTTTCCGATAGAATAAGGATCAAATACACGTATCGATCGATACATGCAACCATGAATGTATAAAAGTTTGTAAGGTTAATATTGGGTGCTAATACTTATCATTCCATTTGGTATTTTAATAGTATCAACTTTGGTAGAGATTATTATACTATCATGTTGCATCTATGTTTTTAACTTGCATTATTTATCATGAGAAGTTGAGTTTTTGAACATGGACGACTTTCTCGTTTGGATTCATCTATCAATCAAAGGAACGTGGAATCTATACACGTGATTCACGTGAAGGTGGTGGCTACTTTTTGTTTTTTTTTTTTTTTTAACCCTAACGTCCCTATTTGTTACATGTAACACTGTACTCCTGTACCCGGAGCTCGAAATCGGGTATGTATCGGATGCATCGGGCAATACAATCCCCTGTATCTGCGTGTATCGGGTGCCCTACGATCCAATAAGTATCGGCTAGTTACTGATATTTATTGGTGAGACGAGGAACTTTGCTCCTTTACCATTCATGGGATTTATACGGGGTATCGGATGTTATGTAGTATGTAACAGTTAAGAAATAACGTATAATACGATACATATCGGTTTTTCCGAAACACCCACCTTAGGGTTGGATTGAGCTAGATTTGTTGCAGACCACCCAATTGTAAGAGAGAGAAAGAGAGACCTCTCAGACCCTATTAGAAAGAAAACTAATCATGAGTTCAAAAACCAGAAGAGAGAGGGAGAGAGAGGAAGAGAGAGAGAGAGAGAGAGAGAGAGAGAGAGAGAGAGTCATTTTTGACAAAATCTCAGACCTCAGCAGTAAGAAAAAAACTGATCAGTTTTCTGAGATGGGAAAACAATGTACTGAGAAATATCCAGAAAACCATCAATTCTTTGAGAGAGAGAAAGAGAAAGACCCAGTAGTTTCCACATATCTCAGGAAAATTAATCAGCTTCATGAGTAGTCAAAAACCAGAAGAGAGAGAGAGAGAGAGACATTTTTGACAAAATCTCAGACCCCAACAGTAAGAAAAAACTGATCAGTTTTCTGAGATGGGAAAACAATGTACTGAGAAATATCCAGAAAACCATCAATTCTTTGAGAGAGAAAGAGAGAGAGAAAAGGACCCAGTAGTTTCCACATTTTTCAGAAAAATTAGTCAGCTTCATGAGTTCAGAAAACAAAAGTAGTGATCAATAAACAGAAAATGAACCATCTAGAGAGAGAATCCTACTTGAAAGCATACCCTTCCCTAGGGAGAAAATATTTCCAAGAACTGTGATATATGAATAGCATTCCAGAAGTTGAAAACCAGGAAAAATGAACCCAGAAGAATTGAAGCAGCTTGCACAAGATTTGAATTCACAGAGAGTTAAAAGGACTGCGACAGTCAAGAGATAAACAAAATAATAACTGCAACAAGCAAAAGATCAGCAGAAGAACCATACTTATTCATCTCTCCATGATCAAGCCTTCCTTTGCACCACCACCATCTTCCCGGCAGCCGGAATTCGTCACCGTATCGACGAGAAAGTCGAAGATATCAGTCATCTCAACCGCCTCCGAGACGTCGTCTTTATGCAGCATCCTTCTCTTCCCCTTGAGGGTCACACTCCATGACCTCAACGTCAGCTCCTCGATGAAGAGCACACATGTCTTTGAGAAAATTATAGGCGCCTCGCCGGAGATCATCTTCACGTCCTTTCCGGATCTCTTCATGATCTTCTTAATCCTCGCCAGCGGTAACAAGTGTGGTCCGGTCCTCCCTGAGACGCCGCCGGAGTGGATACCGGAAAACATCCCCGCTTGTCTCATAGCCCTTGTATATATATATATATATATATATATATACGTATGTGTATGTATACTCAAAACAGAACCAGCTTTCTAGCGGGTGAATGCAGTTGAGTCGGAGGTGAGGAAGACTGTTCAGAGGTTTTTATAGGGAAGGGAGGGTGGCATCTAGGCCGGCCATTGACAACTAGAATGTAAGAAGTCATGAAATCTGAAACTGGCCTATTGATGTTGTCTTATTGTCTTGGAAGACAAATGGGTTTTTCTTTCTCTAAGTACAGGCAATTTTATTATCACTAGTTTGAGGGCTTTGAGTTTTCCTTTCTCATTTTATTTATTTATTTATTTACTTATTTTGCCCTTTTCAACACTATGAAAAGAGAAAAGATTTTCGTTGTTTTAAGTTGGGACCCAAAGGACAAGATTGAACTATCTCCAATGATTTTAGGTACCATTCAATGTTCTTCAATTATTTTATTTTTTATTATTATTAAAAGTTAGATAATCCTTCTTCAGTCTAATATACGTTATTATCGTAACATTTGTCGCATCGTTGCATCATTTTCATAAGGACCGTTAGTGTCACCATAGGAAAAACAAAATGAAGGAAAATCGTTTTTCTTTTACCAGTTTTCTCTTTAAAAAAAAAATTCTACTGGAAAATATTCCCTTTTGACTAGTTTTTTTGTGTTTGTGCTGCAATAGTATCAGAATGGTTTCATCCACTCTTGTAGGCGGTAGCTTTCCGCACCTAACAGATCTGTCTTTTGGGTGTATTGGCTAGTCGTTGTCAAGTAGGAGATAACGGAAAAAAATAGTTATAGTGTTTGCATTTACACTAAAAATAAATATATTTTTTATAAAAATAAAAATAAAATTAAAGTAAGAGATAAGTGATCTATAACCTTAGTTTCCTATTGGAGCAATAGGAACTCATTTTTCTATCCTTTTAAACATTTCTTAAAGATAAGAATAATCGAGATGTATCAAATGAAAAAAAATCCCCCAAAAATAGCACAAACATTGGAAATTTTGGTAAAATAAAAAAATTCACTAGATATTTTTTCTATATTTACTTTCTTATTGGCATAAACACACTCTTAAGTGGCGAGTGTATGAAGGATACGTCTTGGTTTTGAAAGTATCGATATGACACATGATATTAGATTTTCTTTATTTTCACCTGAGAGATGTTGATACAGTTCAATACTCGATATATATTAGATTTTAGGGATCCGATAGAATACATGATAGCAACATACCCATTAGCCCTAATTCACATTAAAATGTAAATGAACCACTTATAGGTACACTATTTCCCAAAATTATGAGGGATTAGATGTATATAATACATCAACTAAATATTTAATGATTAGTGAGATTAAAGGCCTTGTTAACATATGTCATTTTAGTAAAAATAGAAGCCTCATTTTGTCAGCTTTGAATGATCTCTAAAGACAAGGCCTTAAATTGCACTCTCTCCTTATTAAAAACCCATTTAAGAGATTAACTAATTAAATTAGAGTTGATTGATTGATTTGCTTCAACTTTGATTAATAAAGAATCATGGGGCAAGCTAAATTGATTGGATGTGACCATTCCAAATGAGAACTGATGGAAACCTTTTTTTAAGTACATTAATATAACCTTGACAAAGCTAGGTCTCATGTCACGACCACACTTGTATATAATATGTTTTTTTTTGTAAACCATCATAGAATTAGAATATACTCATAAATGCTTCAACTTCTAAAGCTTAGTTTATTTTGGTTTATGGGTCCAAACATATTTAGGCACAGAGTGATATCCTTAAGATAGTGGCACTACCAAAAAATAATCGATTTAAGTTTTAATTTAAATTTTAAATTATCATATGGTTTTGAATTAATTGAATTAAGTGTATTTTATAATCTTATCAAAGAAAAAGTATGCAATTTCAATGAGTTTGGATCTCTTTCCATTATCTAGAAGTTATATATATATATATATATATATATATATATATATATATATATATATATATATATATATGCAATATTGATAAATTTATTAAATTATAAAATAACATAAATACTACAAATTATGTAACGTATTAATTATACAGACAATCGATTATATTTAATGGGATATTCTTTAAATTATGTCATCCTATATATAAATATTAATTTTTAAATGTTTATGTGGAGGAGTTTAAAATTAATAACATTATCCTTTTTTTTAAAATACCCAACAAGGTAATCAGGTAACTGAATACAAAATAGTGTTTACAGATGTCTATTCTATTCAATAAATGGTATATGGGCAAAGGGGTAGATCCTCTCATACAGTCATACGAACAAACATTTTTTTTCATATTTGTTTTTTAAACTATCAAAAAATGGTACGACAGATAATTGAATAAAATTACCAAATCTCTCTTTCTCTCTCTAAAACACATCTAATGTACAAGTCAAATTAATTGAATCATAGGGCATATTCCTTGGGATATAATTAATTTTGGAGCATATTCTTTGTCCAATTAGTGATTCTATTTGGTCTAGCTTAGTTTTTATATGCACATATGATATTCCATTTTGGTCCACATAAGTAATGCAACATCCACCTAAAAACATATCAATAATGTATCTCACATCTTTTTTGGTAGGTCATCCACAATTGATCTACATAGTTCAATTCTCAATTAAAACCATAGTTTTCGACTGGCTTGGAAATTTGATTGGGTGACACAAGCAAGTCTCTTGGATTTGGTAGTGATCAAGTTAAAATGGGGGTCAAACTCGTCCCTTCTACAATGGGCAAGTCTCCCCTGAATCAAGCTAAGTTCAACCACTAGACTCATGAATCCCTGTCTGATTCACCTGGTTTGACTCGGAAAATCAGGATCTCGAGTCAGTTTCTAATTCCGACTTGGAAACTAATTAATGGAAGTAAAAACAAATTATAGGGGTTTTTTCGTAGTAATTTGAAACCAAATGGTTCATAGGAGTTTATGTCTAACACTTATCTCTTTGATCAACCTCATGGTTCAGACCCAACTTAACCATTTTATTATTTGCATAAATAAAACAATCAAACCTACTTTGATTGGGCCGTGGACTCGCCATGGGTTCCCCTTTAAAGCCCATTGTTAAGGCATTGGTAGGCCTAGTATTTGTCAAATAAGATCAAGAGAGAATAAGCCCAATGATGGTTGGCAGAGTCTAATACGCACCCGGCGCAGCTTAAAAGGTCGTTCAGAATATCCGCCATAATCGTCACTGCCAGTCAGAAGGCAGCGCCGAGAGGAAAAGAGAATCGTATCTCTATCAGCTCTGCTATAAAGGTGGTGTTATTCATGTTTTTTCGTTTCAGTTGGAGTATTTGTTTAGCAATATATGATTGTAGAGAACGGAAGATTTAGGTTTTACTGTTGGAATTGATGGAGAGGTGGTGTGTGGGAACGTTGTTCTGAATCCTTATCTTACAGTTGTTGAAGTTTTAGCTTTCAATGCATGCAAACTGAATCGTGGGCTGAATGTGAAGTGAATTACGCAATCTGAAATCCGATTAAGTAAAACTACTAACTGCTTGATTTTTACTTTTTTTGTTTTGAAGCAAATGATTGGCTTCAACGTGAACGAGGGTTTTCTACACATTTGTGATTTAAGTGGGAACTTTTTTTTTTTTCATTTGTGGGTGAGGAAGTGTATCAGTTCTCTATGAAATAACTAAATTTACTGCTTTCGCACGAAGAGTGAAATTAGTGTTTTCTCGGCTAAAAAAGTGCATAAAACTGATAAAAATGGGAAAGCAATATCACATTATGATTTGGGAGCCCAGTAGCATTGTGAATGAGTGTAGTTTAGATGATTTCAGAAGTCGTTGCTTTGGTCATAGCATATGTTGATCTCTTATTATTGTCAGTGTTTGAGGTCAATGCCATAGGACTAAGGGATGTTGACAGTAACGTAATTTTACAGGAATTTACACAGCATGGAAAACAATGAGAAAGCTGAATTGCATGACTACACATTCAAGTTGGTTAGTGAATCTCTATTTATGTTTTACTAGTTTGTATGCTCTGTATGATGAACAGTTATGACAAAACTCTTAACAGATGTTGTGTTATTTGCCAAATTTCAGAGAAAGAATACACTTAGACGAAAGGATAAGATTTACATTGGTTGTGGAGCCGGATTCGGTGGGGATAGGCCAGTGGCTGCTCTCAAATTGCTTCAGAATGTTAAACTGGATTATCTTGTCCTTGAGTGTCTCGCTGAGAGAACACTTGCTGATCGCTACCAGGCTATGTTGTCTGGGGAAGATGGGTTTGATTCTCGGAGTATGTTTTTAACTCCTTTTAACTTTCTTGGCTTCTACTTTGCTTGGATAAGCTGATCCATAACTCTCATTCGAGCTTTAAAAGTTCTGAGTTATGAAAAAACTTACTTGCATGATTAAAAAAACTGAAATGTTCGTAAGTTAGTATTCCTATGCTATGTTATATTTTTACCATGTTTGGCAGTTAATGTATGCACAAGAAGATAAAATAGAAAGTAGTGCTTGTAGGGGCCTATTTGTGGGCAAGTCAGAATCCAAATTGATCATACTTGAAGATGTACATGCATAACTTCTACACATTTTAATGTCTATATTCCACCATTTTGGATGTACTGCAAGATATCTTGTTGCCATGCACATCATCCTTCTTTGAGAAAGGATGGTTTTGGTTTGTACATTGACACTGCTTTTGGGCTTACTCTCATGATTTAATCTTTCATTTCATGTTCTATTTGAGGTTGCTTGAGTGTCATTCCTTTGAGATATCATGGAAAATTTAACATAAAAATTTGAAGTAAGCAAAGAGGCATGAGGATGGATTTTTTTTTTTTGAGGGTGGTATATGCAAGATGTAGTTAGTACTGCATATACTAATCCATGACTATTTACAGTATTTTCACCATGTAACTCTATGTTCTATGCTGTTTTTTTTTTAAAAAAAAAAACTTTGCAGTTCTGGATTGGATGTCACTGCTCTTACCTTTGGCTGTGCGACAAGGAGTTTGCCTAGTTACCAACATGGGTGCAAGTCAGTATTGCTTACTATCCACTGATATGCAAGAACTCAACTAGCGGTTATTAAATGAAGACTCTTTGTTGTTACCTACTCACATTTCTTAATGCATTCATGGTCAGTGGATCCACTAGGAGCACAAAAGAAAGTGTTAGATTTGGGCAGCAGTCTAGGACTTGACTTGACTGTTTCTGTTGCATATGAGGTGGCTCCAACAAAATCTGGTGTAAGAATTCTGTTACTCTATGTTTTACCTTTTCAGTTGATTTGGTATTTATCATGATGGAGGTTAGAATCTGATCCAGGATCCTGCTGAACATTTTCATGTTTGTGCATACCTTCATCTGAAGGTTCTCTTCTCGTACCATGGTTAAAAAGTCCTACCAGCAGGTAGCAGACATCTAACCAATGACATCTGTATATAGCTATTTGGAGTTTGTAAGAGAGTAAGGCAAGTTCTTTTGCAGTGAAACTAAAATATTGAATGGGCAGAGTAAGATGGATCTCAGAATGATAAGATTTTGGAAAATGAACTCTCGGTTTAAGAATCAGAAGTGCTTAAAAATGCTGTATAAACAACCCACAGTCTAAGGATCACTTGAGTGGGTCATCCACTTGAAACTTTGTCATGCAGCCATCTCATTTGAGTGCAAACTGCTTCAAAATTTCTGCCACTTGTGTGTCCACCCACATGCCATCTATTCTGTCTGCTCACATGCTAACACATCCTTCTCACCTGATAAAGAAAGAATATTTTTTTCCACAAAAAAGTACTATACTTTTTTTATTTAGATCCAATTTATTTGATGCATGGAAGGGTGTAAGCACGTACTTGGGGGCCAGTCCCATTGTTCAATGCTTGGAGAAATATCTACCAGATGTTATCATTACTTCACGAGTAGCCGATGCTGCCTTATTTTTGGGCCCAATGGTATGAGAAACTCAAAAAATTGGCACCAGATCCTAGAAAACTTCTTTGTAGCACCAAATGTGAAACTTATCATATATTATGACACCAAAATGCAAGTAGGTTTATGAGCTGGGCTGGAACTGGAATGACTTTGAACAACTTGCCCAAGGATCTCTAGCTGGGCATCTTCTTGAATGTGGATGTCAACTCACTGGAGGATATTATATGCATCCAGGTGATGTTCTAAGGTCTTCATTGCACGTATCAACTTCACTTTCACTCTTTTTCTGAAGTGCTACTCACTACACATTGCTGCACATATGGTGACAATGCTGCTGTCCCAATTTTTAATTCAGGAGATGAGTTTCGTGACCTATCATTCCAACAGCTTTTAAACTTATCTCTTCCATATGCCGAAGTGCATTTTGATGGGAGAGTGTTTGTAGCAAAAGCAGATGATAGTGGTGGTGTTTTAAATTTCAGAACTTGTGCTCAGCAGCTTCTTTATGAGATTGGAGATCCCAGAGCGTATGTCACACCAGATATGGTAGGCAAGCATTCCATTTGGTTGAATAAAATCATAGAATAGTGAAATGAGGTATTAATGTGCCTCCCAAAACAGATTGTAGATTTCCAGGATGTTTCTTTTCACACATTATCAAATGACAGAGTTTCATGCTTTGGTGCTAAGCCATCTGATCAACCAATGCCTGACAAACTTCTGCAGTTGGTCTCCAAGGTAAAAATCTTATGAGTATGTCCTATTGAGTGTCACATTAAATTTGTAATGATAGTTCTTATTTTTCTTTTGGACTTTAGGACTGTGGATGGAAAGGGTGGGGAGAGATATCGTATGGGGGGCATGAATGTGTCAAACGTGCCCAAGCTGCTGAATTTCTGGTTTGTAACCTGCTTGACTATTGTCTTCATAAATTTTGTGTGTACAAAGACTCATCTGTATTTTTCAAAAAGAAAACAACAACAATAGAACCATCTTCTGCATATGTCCCCACCCACTTGAATTTAGGAGTCCAAATTGACGATTTTGTAGCATACTTATATTGTCTTGTGTGTTTTAATCCTTACACTTGGATGCCTTCTTCACTGAAAAAATTATCCTTCAGAGAAAAACTGAGTTTTGTTCAATGAGCTAACAAAATCCATTCTGAATTTTTAAGAATAAAAGAGTTGCATATTGATTTTTTCATATATTAGGTTAGGTTGTGGATTGAAGAACTATTACATATTGATTTTTTTCATATATTAGGTTAGGTCGTGGATTGAAGAAGTATTACCAGGTATTAGTGATAAGATAACTTCTTATATCATTGGGCTTGATAGCTTGAAGGCAACTGATATTAATGAGAAGACTTCACCTGCAAGACATAATGATGACATAAGACTGCGGATGGATGGGTTATTTGAGAAAAAGGAGCATGCAGTTCAGTTAATCAGAGACTTTACTGCTCTCTACACTAATGGACCAGCTGGTGGGGGAGGAATAAGGTCAAAGCATTACGTCATGAGAACTATTTGATATCATGGCTTCAGAAAAGAGGAAAACTGATATGCCCGTGAATCTTGATTTTTCTAATGTTAAACATTTTTTTCCGCTTCTAATGCAGCACAGGGCACAAGAAAGAGATAATTCTACAAAAGGAGCTGGTATGTTGTCTTGTGGCCCTTAACAGTCATTTATTTTTTATGGAAAATAAGGGGCTAGATATCTGCCTTGGTAAATGTTTTGTGCTACTAAATCAATCTTGATTTTTTGAAAAAAAAAACTAAACCAATCTACTAGATATTGAAGAAAACTCGTATGCAAGATAGAACACAAGCAAATTAGATCCTTCACAGTCTTTTTCATTGCCTATTTTTCTTCTTGCTGTTTATCTAACTTCAAGTTGGTTTTACTAGTTCTTCATTATCTTGGCCCTTCTTAGGGTCTGAAAATGACCATCTCATTCGACGTCAACTGACCCTTCCAACTAGATTGGTGTGGGTATCTCATCAGTGTTTATCTACCCAATCTGTTAATGAAATCTTAAGATTTTATGTATTTAAGATGGTCTATGACAAATTTTACGTACTAGGGCTTACCATGGACAAAATTGAAAGACTGAACATGACCTACTGGAACCAATTCAATAAAACTGCATCAACTCAATTCCAGGACAACGTGTTATCTTCAGATTACTGGAATGGAGCTTCCTTTTAGGAGGACCTAGCAGTCTCGATCATTAATCCTATGTTGTTTTTGCCACCTTAAACATCTGAAGTATGCTTTTATTTTGTCATCACAGTATTAATTTAATTTTCTGTACTGGCTGAGATTGTAACATTTGCTCTAAACCCAGAGAAGAAACACTAATAAATTATTCTTGTTGTCTATTTAGGTTGAACGTGAGTCAGTTTTCTGGAAGACAGAATCTAATAAAAGCTCGCCCACAGGCCTGTGCATCCCAAAGACATCTAAAATGAGCATTGAGAAATCTGACCTTGCACATGGATATCCCATACCACCAACTACATCAGTGGATGGTCATAGCTCCTGCGCTGAACCCACCTCACGGGCACCATCTGGACAGGTGATTCCTCTATATAAGGTAGCCCACAGCCGTGCTGGAGACAAAGGGAATGACTTAAATTTCTCCATTATCCCTCATTTCCCGCTAGATATTGAAAGGCTGAAGGTGGTTATAACATCAGAATGGGTGAAGGAAGTAGTTTCACCACTCTTAGATTCTTCCTCGTTTCCCATAGTTGAAACCATTCAGAAGAGAAACAACTGGGTCAAGGAAAATTTGACAGTGGAAATTTATGAGGCAAAGGGAATCCACTCTCTGAATGTTGTGGTCCGGAACATTCTTGACGGTGGGGTCAATTGCTCTCGAAGGATTGACCGGCATGGGAAGTGCATATCTGACCTCATCTTGTGCCAACAAGTGGTGTTACCTCCTGTTTGAATCTCTCAGGTACAGCTACAGCTTATGAACAACTTTGTTTTTCAACTCCTCAAACTTTTTCCCTACCCAAGTTGTGAATTGGTGCAAAGACATTAGTATACAGAGATTTGATTGTGGCTTACTTGTTCACTGTGTTTCAGGAGAAACGAGGAGAACAGAGTCTGTTTTCCACCCTTGTGGTGGAACTTTTCCTACCTCAGATGATTCTCATACTTTCCAATCAAAACAATTATCAGTACATAATTAAGTTCAAAGTCTGAAACCTATAATGCAGAATGTCAATCACAGAATGGCTGAGAAATGGCATTTCTATACTGTTGGCTTCTTAAATACCAAATACCCATTTCCTCTCAGTGGAATTGCTTGTGAATGCATGCTTTAGGTATACTACTCTTGAAAGATTGTTTGATTAATGGATTGTGGTTCTCTACCAAAATTTTGGCTCAAACCCTGCTATAACATCTATTGGAACACCTGTTATGTGTAACCTCGATACCGATACATCCACCATTTTTTATGATCAGCTGGTACAAGATATGTCGTGTAATGTATCGACACTTTTAAAATCTGAGACATATCAGATGATACATATATTTTTGATTGTGCATACTTCATATCAGAGCAATCACTCAACCAATACACATTATCCCTTTTCTGATATGAACTTATTAATCGATTTTCTCAAATTTTTAGAGAGTGCTCTTCATTATGACAGATTTAAAGTTTCATTTAAGTTATCATGTGGACTCATGGACTTAGGATCTGTTTCAGTATTCCATTTCTTTTGAAACTTCATTCATGTTTATGAGTTATCAGATGTGAGTTTGCTAATCGTGCTTTCACGTCTAGCGTTAGAGGCAGTGCAGTGCTGTGCACGATGACAATTTTATATCATGCAAGATTATTTAACTGTGGCACAAGGCAGTTTTATAGAACAACTCTGTTTGAAATAATTAGTTTCTTTTGTTTGATTGGGTAAGGACATGGATAACCATCAAATTTGAATTGAATAACTGAAATCATTCTCTTGCTTTGCATTTTTTGCAATAGGGGATCCCTCCCCGTCAACTTGCTAAAAGGCGAGCAGCGCCGCCCTCCCCCGCCGTTGGCCTTCCCAACATCTTACTTCCCCTTTCATGGCTCTCCCCTCCATTCCTCAATTTTGTTGAAGATCGTATATAGGGTAAAAACAATAATGTCGTCGATTTTTTGTGCGTTTATTACAATTAGTTTATACCCAGTTACCCTTCGAGCAGAAAAAAAGACTCAAACTTAAGACCTCCATCTACAAACCCCCTACACAAAACCATTGAACCACAACTTAATTCCGAATAAATCAAGTCAATTCAATTCAAAATTAAAAGTTTGAATTTATAATAAAAAATAACAAAATATGCAATTCAAAAAAAGACTAGAAACCCAATATTTAACTTTTTTTAATTAATTTTTTTATATTTTATCGATTATTTTGATAAATAAACCACAAAAACCAGCAGAACGATTTAGTTTTTAAATGGAGGCCGGCTTTAATATGATGTTAATGGAATAGACATTAGAATTTGCTCATTTATATTTTGATTTTTTTTCATCTTCTAGATCCCATGTTAAAAGATTATCCATGCAACAATTTTGTTTTCCTCCATTGGCCCTCAATCTACCCCCATTAAGAGTCGGTTTGCCATATTTATTCCCTCTTATTGCCCTGCTCCTTTCTAGGCTTCTAATGCAATTGCACAGGCATTGTACTCCATTTTTGGATTTTCAACAGAAATAGTTAAGGCCCCAAGTGAGTACCACTACCATCAAATTTGTTGACTTAGGCTTCTTTGATTGTGTGTCACAATGAGCCAATAAATGCATCAAAGCAGAATTAAGCTTTTTAGTTCTGGTTCTTTAAATTGCATTGAAATGGTAAAAACAGAGAAGGATCTGTCAAACCCAAGAATAGCAGAGGTTGTTACCTCTTAACATTCTCTTTGAATCCAAACTTATTCTCTTTCTCTCTCTTTCTCTGGACTTGGTCTCCATTTTTCTCAAATGGATAGGATCTTCACTGGCCTCCTTGTCACCCTCTCCTCCCTTATTGATCCCCCACTAAGACCCAAATTAATGGCCTGCAGCCTCACCTCCCCTCTTTTGAGCTCCGTTCTTAACTCCCCATTTTACATGTCATTGCTCCACTGGTGGGATTAAGCATATCCATCCGTCCTTAGCTGGGTTTTCCACCTTTAATCACCCTCGACCATTTCGAAAGAAGAACACACCCAGACACGTTTGTTTTGTCAGATTTAAATTGGCCCTTGGCAGACCTTCTCAAGATTGGTTCTTCCCTTCTTCAACCCATCTTGTTCCTTTTCAGCTCGAAGCGGTTTATGGTCTTCTGAGGGCTCGATTTTGATTGGTGTTTTTGGGTTCTGTGTGTTTTTCTGGATTATCATCTGTTTGTCTGTTCGTTCCATTGAGTCTTGATATTTCAAAATGGCTTTCACTGGGACTCTGGAGAAGTGCAAGGCATGTGATAAGACTGTGTACATTGTTGATATGTTGTCTGCTGATGGTGTGGCCTATCACAAGACCTGCTTCAAATGCAGTCATTGTGGAGGGACCCTTGTGGTTAGTACATTTCCGTTAGGATCACTTACAAGAATCTTTTTTTTCTTCTTTTGCGTCTTTTTTTGGGTAGAAGTGTTGTATTGTTGAAACCAGTATGATCCATTTGAAATATGTTTTATATTTGTTTTATATGTTTTCATTTTTTGTTAATGCTGCTGATGATGTATATCTTTAGATGAGCAACTACTCTTCCATGGATGGTGTGCTGTACTGCAAGCCCCACTTTGAACAGCTCTTCAAAGAGACGGGAAGTTTCTCCAAGAATTTCCAGCGTGAGGATTCATTCTCTTTCCTGAGATGGGTTTTATCATACTTGAAATCAATTCATTTTTCTTTTTCCCCTTCTCTCTCCCTCTTTTTGTGGGTATTTTCTCACGTCTGTAGTTGTATGACTTAACAGATGGAAAATCCTCTGAAAAGTCCGGTGAACTGGTAAGTTTTTTAACATTCTCATTTGCCAATGGAGCTTTTCCTCTTCATTTTTTCTTGTCCAAAGTGCTCACACATGATTTGAATCATTTACCTCACAGAGTAGGCAGCCCAGCAAACTGTCTTCCTTCTTCTCTGGGACCCAAGACAAATGTGCCACTTGCCAGAAAACCGCCTATCCGCTTGAAAAGGTCTGCCACTTTTCTCCTTCTCCTGTTTTGCTCCAAAAGAATTTATTTTTGATATATGCTAATTAGAGATGCATATAATTACTGCATTTTAAGGAATTTGTTCATAATAGAATAAAATAAATGAAACATTCAATGGCTTGGGGTAGTTTTCTGTATTGTAAAGAATTTTCTGTGAGATATCTAGCACATACGTATAAAGAAATCATGATGACCAGAGATATGAAAGTTAACTGGATTAACCACCACTGTAGTGGGTCTCTTCACCCATCTCCAGTTCAAATTAGTTTCTTGTCTGCAAAGTTTGATGACAGACAGCCTTTGAAATTTATTTCTTACAATCTCCCTCATACTAGTGTTCATGTGTTGAGAAACGTGGAATAAATTTTCTGGAAGCTGTAACAGGTAACCGTGGAAGGGGAATCATATCATAAGTCCTGTTTCAAGTGTTCCCATGGAGGTTGTTTCCTCAATCCCTCATCCTATGCTGCAATGGATGGTGTTCTTTACTGCAAGGCCCATTTCGCACAATTGTTCAAGGAAAAAGGGAGCTATAGCCATGTCCTCCAAGCAACTTCGATGAGGCGCAACACCCCCCCAGTACCAGGGGATTCTCAGAAAGAGGATGAGGCAGCACAAGATGAGAACCAAGAAGAAAAAGAAGCTGAAACACAAGAGGCAACAACAGAGCAGGAGCATTCACAATCCTAAGATGTTCAAATTTACACCCATGTTTATCATTGTCATTTTGGTTGCTTTTCTTCATTTCTTCACTATATTTTTCTAACTTCATTTCACTGAGACCAAATCCTAATCGGTTTTGTATTTGGCAAGTTTCCATCCCCATTAGACAAAAAGAACTGCATATCCCTTGTTTTAGCTCCCTGAGCCAGTTTCAACCTGTAATGGTCTGTTATATTTCTTCAGATGAGATGCAACTTGAAAGCAATAAATCTTCTCCTCTTGTAGGATGACAATCTGGCCTTGCAACCTTGTATCAACACTTCACTGAACTTCAAATATATTTTTTCCTTTTCTTCTGATCTGAAATGGTGCACTAGAAAGGGCAAACAACATGTCCTGCTACATGTGATCCAATGGCAGCTAAATTATGCAGACTAAATCCTTACAATTTGATATATTACAGATAACATTGCTAAAGCCAAGAATTACATGCCCCTGTGAAAATAAAATCTTTGACTTAAAAAAGCTAAGTAGAAGCTTACTAGCCTCATACTGTTGTTCCAACCCACTGACAATGTTTTGTGCATAATCAAGAGCTTTAAAAGCTAATCAGGTCAAAGCTAAAAGAGCAAAAAAGAACTGTAAATGTATATTTTGTTAATTGTATTACTGTTATTCTAATACAAAAAAGAGGTCAGATTGAACATAGTGAAACATTCAAATCAAAGGATGACTGGTTTTGGTCCTATAGGTTAGACTGGATTCAACCATTGGTTGGACCAGGTCCAATCAGATCACCTTCTTATTTTCTCTCTCTCTCTCTATATATATATATATTGTGTTTTGTTGAAGTTGGACATGAATTAGTGTTTAGTTGGTCGATACTATCTTTACTATCTAGGTACTTGGTCATGGCTTTGAATCCTCTCTATTAATTTTTTTTCCACCGTTCTTTCATAAGAAAAATGATTGAATTAAACCGAATTAACCGGTTCAGTTCAAGTTCATACTATGCTAACCACCCATGAGTTCATATTTTAAGCCAAAAACCGTTTTCCATATGTGAGAACCTGAAAAGGGTCAAGTTCCAGTTCAATTGGGTTTAACCATCTGGTCTGGTCTAGTTCTGACAACACTAATTTAAGTTGATATTTTAGGGGAATATCGGTGATTTCATCCCTCAAACCTCCTTGCAATATCATATTTCAAAATTGGCTTAAATTTGAGTCTTCTTTGATAAAATGCTAGGAATAGCAAGTTTTGTCATATGACTTTTTGTATTGTTCTAGCACCATGTTTCAATGAATATGGAGCAAAAATCCTTAGTCATGTGAGTAATGTTACTCGGTTACCAACATATCACTTATAAAATATAAAAACTATAAATAATAGTTTTTTTTTTCAATGAGAAGTTACTTATTTTCTCCTATAACCTAAACCCTAAACCCTACATAACCTTAGTACAAAAATAAATGCCAATATACCTTCATGCCATCATAATAAAAAAACCAAAATATGTTAACAATTTTTTTCAATTTAAAATGTTACTATTTATAAATAAAATTTTGACAACAAATAATGGGTCTTATAGGTCGTGTTCACTCGAGGTTAAGTAATTAAATAGTATTTTTTTAACTAATTAAATAATTAAGGAGATAATTTAAAAATGGAATAATTGAATAATAATGTATTTTAAAATATAATTAATAATTATTGATGATTAATTAAATAATATGCTAATGTAATTCATAATTATTAATGATTAATTAACTAAATGGTAATGAAGTAATATATATTTTTTCTAATTATGTAATATATTTCAATTTAAAATCAAATTAATTAAAATATATATTTTATATTATTATTATATTACTATATATTTACTCTATTATTTAGTGTAATATAATTTAAAATTTTTAATTTAAATAATTATATTAAGTTATTTATATTTAAAATTTAATTGATATATTAATTTTAAGTAAACAATTTTATTAATTTATTTTAATAATAAAAATAATTTAATTATGGTATTTAATACTTCAGTTAAGTTAAATTATAATTATTTTTTATTTTATTTTATAATAATAGTATAATTTAATATTTTTAATATTTTTTATTTTATTTTGTAATTTATTTAGTGGTGAGGGTTTAGGGTTTATAATGTTTAGGGTTTAAGGTTACATAGTTTTTCTGTTCTCTGCTTTTTTCTTCCTTTCCTCCCTCTCCTTACTCGTTTCCTCTCCTTCCTCCTTCCTCCTTCCTCCTTCCTCTCTCCTCTGGTCCTCTTCCTCTCTCGTCCGCTTATCCCGTCTTCTCTACCAAATAGATAGAGTCGACTATTTCAACAGAGCCATCACCATCTTCACCACCACCGAACGTCTTCTCGTTTTTACCCTATTCCTCAGCCTCTTCAATCAACCAGTTTTCACTGAGATTTTCTGTTGCCGACGGAATATAATAGAAGTTAAAGGTAATCTCTGTCCATTCTCTAACTCATTCATGCGTTAGTCTTTCGCTGCTATCTTCTATTAATAGATTTTTTGGCCAGAAAAAAATTCCTCTTTCTTCTGGCTTGGAGTGTGTGAAATATTGTGGTCGTTTGACGTTGGGAAAGTGCTTGTAATGTACATTAATGGTTAAACTTAGTCTGATGAAAATAGACTGGACTTCATACACTTCAAATTGTAGTTTCACAAAATTTTCTTTGAATGGTGCACATGTATGACATGAGAGCTGTAACTGAAACACACACTGCAATCTTCCTCCTGGACATTCCTAGCCTCTGATTAAAACATTGAATTCAGCAATGCGGGGAGGGAAGGACCTGCGTGCTGGGCGTCACCTCCCCTCCCCCTCCCCTCCCCCCCCCCCCCTCTCCCTTTTTTTTTTCTCTGGTTTTTTCTTTTAATTAAAATGATGAGTGTTCAGGATTTTCTCATGGACCTGTTAGCTAACTCATTTAGATTATTAATCTTTTCTTTATGATGGTTCATGTTATACTCTTGATTTGTATATTTCTCCATTAAGATAATGATGATTAGTATGTTTTGGATTTGGCTTACAAAACTTTGATAATTAGTGGCAATTTTCTCCATCCATGTGATGCTGTGAGTCCATGATATTGTGGACCTTGAAATGTAACCTTCTGTTGCATTTTTATTTTGTTGTGCACCAGGTGTAGCAAGGACTTGTTTTGAACTTGTGGACTTATAATTGTTTGTCTCCAATGGTTGGATCTCGAGTCCAAGTCAATAAAGCTCACAAGAGCCGTTATGCCTCAAAATCATCTCGAGATATCCACAGAACATCTGGTGCTGGTGAGCCTGTGTACATCACTATTTTTGGATAATTTTTTTATGTTGGTCTATTTATTTTTCATCTTCCAGAAATTCCGTGAATTATCTGTGTGTTTGTCTATTTTGATAAACTGTACTGTGTTCATTGTCATTTAGATAAGACTCGGATTTCAAAACCAGGCAATGCGATCAAAGGGAGCCGTGCTGCTCGGATCAAATGGAGCAAAATGGTTGGTTTTTTTATAATCTAAATTATAGAGTTTGAACAGCTAATTTAGCTTTCTTGCCTCTTAAGTAGTTCTATTTTGGTTTTTTTATGGTGGTTCAGCATTTATACCATGCTGTCTACAGTAATGGGATAATTGCTGCTTAGTTCTAAAATCTGCTCCTGCTACTACTGCAAGTGCATGCATGTATTGCCATTAGTGTAGTATTGGAAAATAAAGGCTGTGGTTCCTCGAATTCATTTGCTCTTGCTTCATTGAGAGTTCCTGGTGTTCTATCTATTATATTTTTAAATAATCACATTTCGCTTCATTGAGTGTTTTGACTGCTCTATCTGTTTTATAGCAGAAGACTGTAACATCATGATTCGTTTTTTTTTATCTTTGATAGCTCCTAATTACTTTGTGTCTTTAGGCCTTATCCATTGCTTCCTTACTTGATGTTTTTGTTCTTTTAAATTCTTACAATTTTTTTTGAAAATGTTTTATAATTTATCTTTTGATAAAAATCTGTGTGCTACAAATAAGGAACTACATGTAGGCTTACCTTATGAATTATGCACTGTAGGTACGTGATCAGAAGCGTGCTGCAGTTTTGAAAGAGAAAAGAGCCACAAGTGGATCATCAAGTCCTCCTCGTGTCATTGTGAGTTTGTTAGATTTTACTCATGGACTTTCTCAATTATTGTTAAAATCATTCCTCTCTGGGCAATGTGTGCCCTGATCTGGTGCATAGGTAGATCTTGTATGCCTATTGTGTAGAAATGAGCTAAACTGGCCCAACCTTCTGGTTTTCTTGCCAAACATCTCCTTTTGTATTTGTTTCTCAAGTAGGTTGTGGAAAATGGTGAGTGGATTTTTAATGTTTTTCTTTTTCCCTGGAGTTCTGCATTTGAGGGGCTTATGTATCTACTCTCACACTCACTGGGGTAAATGTTAAAGAGTGGATTAGGACTACTTGAGTTGGATTTCTATATGATACTGTTAGTATATTTGGCCAACATGGATGTGGTCTTATTTGCCTTTGTCTATTGCCATCTTGGATCCGAACCCCTGTGCCAATATCTCTTTATTCTTTTTTATATGAATATGAGATTTGTACTCTTGAAGCAATAAAAGTTCAAGGTACCTTCTCAAAAAGAAAAAGAACATGAACATGAGAGCACAAATGGCAGAGTTAGAACGTCTCAAATTGGTTCATTCTAGACCTATTTTTTTTAATCCTTCAGTGTATGTTCTTAGAGCTGTTGCTCTCTTTTATTTGAATTAGGTATATATCATGAATACAGCTGAACATGCTATAAAAAAATAGAAGGAATATGGCCGGGCATATACTCCAGCTTAATTGAAATACATTAAACATTCGATGTGGGATATTCTTGAGTTTTTGATTAAGTTCAGTTACATATATTCAAGAAGTTGGTTCTTTGCGGTTGCTTTTTAAATCATATATTGTATTGTGTTTTCTGCAGGTTCTTTTTGGCCTGTCTTCATCTGTAAATGTAAAGGCACTTGCTCGAGATTTGTTGATGGCATTATCACCAGAGGGCGGTGTACCTAAATTTGGCACTGTTGCTTCGCCAAATTACAAACTTAGAGCAACAGTAAGTGAAGGATTTTTTTCTCTTATTATGCATCATTTGTAAACTCATAGTTAATAAGGCTACATTGTTGCTCATGCTTTTGAGCTTGCTAGCCATTTTTCAGGTGTTATTTTTTTCTTATCATATATCTTTTTCTTACTTTTGTAAAACTCACAATTGATAAGGTTGCCTTTGATCTCATGTTCTATGATCTTGCTAACCATTTTGGGGTGTAAATTACAATTGATCATCTATCACATAATATGGGGTGGGGAGGAGTTCTACAAGATTCATTTTGTGATGTACTACTCAACACCTTGTTGTGGGTGATGCCTTGCTGCTTGATTAATTTTTGGCTTTTTTGCTGTGATGACTTATTCTTGGTTGGAGAACTTGCTCCGTTTGGATACCATTGGTTCTTCCTCTTTAAAGAAATCTCTTCATCATCATGTTAAAAAGAAGTGAATGTTCATACTATATTTCTTCAAACATAGTGTTCAGAAGTTACTTAACATACAATGGTCAGTTCCAAAAAATGAAAAATTACACCAAAGGGGGGCACACAATGTTGCTGTACGATTTTAACCAGAGAAATTAAATGCTAGATATGGGCTTTTTTGAAGATACTGTAAGGATTTGTGGGATTTTCACATTTACAAATTTTTGCGTTTCTGTTTTTTTATTAGATTAGGCTGATGCTTTACTCTTGATATCACCACAGTTTTTTTTCTTGCTGTAGATGAGATGTCTTGTATCTGATAGGAAATTTTTTTAACTTCTTCAAAAATTACTTTCTTTTCTGAATGATGTAATGTAACTGTAAGCATTGTTGAATTAATTCTGCCTGTTTCACAAATGTTACCTTGTAATGGCTACCTCATATTTTAAAACTTTCATGTTCGGATCTGTCTGGTAAATTTTAATTTATTTACTTAACATGAATACTGATAATGAAAACTCTTCGCAAGGTCTTGGAGGCACCTTATGGGGATCTCCTGGCGTGCATGGAAATGGCAAAGGTAAATAACTCCTTTCCTGATTCTTCATTATTTGTGCATTTCTCTGTTAGATGCCCTCATGCAGCATCCTTTTGGTTTCTTTCTAAACCTGACTTTTTTTGTCTCAGGTTGCAGACCTTATTGCTTTTGTTGTATCAGCTAGCACGTTATGTGACGATGATTATATTGATGAGTTTGGAAACCAATGCCTTTCGGTATTTAGAGCTCTGGGTTTACCTAGTACTGCTGTTCTCATTCGGGTGAGTATTACTAAATGTTCTCAGCTTCCTTGGATGTGCTTAAGGACCTTTAGGCTTAAAATATTTGTTTCTCCTGTTAGGACCTTCCTGTGGATATGAAGAAAAGGCATGATTTGAAGAAGTCTTGCACATCAAGTCTTACTTCTCAATTTCCAGAGGATTGTAAATTTTATCCTGTGGATACGAAAGATGAGTTGCATAAGGTAACGAGATGTGGCTTGTCTGATAGCAACAAATTTGTGGAATTTGAAACAGAGATGACTCTCTTATGTTCTGTAAAGTTGATTGATTTGAAATAATTTTCTTGGTTGTTGGTACTTTTTTCCCAGTTCATATGGCTTTTCAAGGAGCAACGACTCTCTGTTCCTCACTGGCGATGTCATCGACCTTACCTTATGGCTCATAAGGTATATTCTGTGGTTGTAATATGATAAAATTAACTACCTGTAGCTGCCCTAATTACCTGTAAAAATTTGTAATATGCATTTAACCAACAAAATACTTTTAAGGTAGTCTTTTGCATTTAAAGTTTCTTTATTTTGCTGGATGGGGCATGTCTCCACGTCCGAAAATCTCATTGGCTGTTCAATTCTTCCTTTTAAGGAAAAGACTATCTTACTTTAACAGTCAAGTAGCTGTAGAAGAATTAAAACGACCAGTTCTTATCTATAGATCTATGGTTGACTGTGGTTTTTCCAGGTTCATCTTGTTGCTGATGATGCTGATGACGGAAATAGTACACTTCTGCTGTCAGGTTATGTGTGCGCCCGGGGACTTTCAGTGAATCAACTGGTTAGTTGCTCATTCTTTTCTATGGTGTGGAGATCTAAATATTCATCAAATCGAGAGCTCAAATCTTTCTTGAAAATAGGTTCATGTTCCAGGCGCAGGGGATTTCCAGTTATCAAAAATTGATGTTCTCAGGGATCCATTTCCAACCAATTTGAGAAAGAATCAAGATTTAATGGATGCAGAAGATGCACATGAAGCTCAGGTGGATCACAGATTGAACTAGCAACATGTCCAGGAGTTGATTTTTTTTTTGGAGCAAATTATGATGTGCTATTCTTATCTGTAAAATGTTTCAGGCTCTGCGTGTCTTAATACCTGACCCTTCTAAGCAAGAGTCACTGGTGGTTGAAAATGTTTCCGATCCTCTTGCTGGAGAACAAGTAAGGTTGCAAACCATTTAGCTACTTCAAATTGAATATGCCAAAGGGTGCCACAGAAAATGCTTGCTGCTTTAAAAAAATTTCATTCAGTTCTGCATCATGGGATTTGATCTATCACTTGCATGCATCATCATTACTGTTGTAGACAACTTAATTGTAGTTAATGAAAACATATGGGCATTGGCTGTTAACATTATTCATTTATTTTTGCCAGACATGGCCCACAGAAGAAGAGATGGCTGAAGCTGATAAAATTAACAGACAACAAATACTGCGAAAGAAGATTTTACCTCGTGGCACCTCTGAGTATCAGGTTCCCTTTCTGTCCTTTCCTACAATTGGCTTTATGTGGTTGAGTAAGAAATTCAAGCAACTATCGGTAAATAGATTTATATAAAGGGTATATATTTGGTGAATTGATTGTAAAACAAATAATATGTGAGAAGCACGAAGTTATTGAAACTTTTGCAGGTGTTTATTTTAACTCAATAAGTTTTATGATTTCTTTAAATATTAATTCTGCAGGCTGCTTGGATTGTGGAAGATACAGATGGTGAGGAATCTGAGAGTTACGATGATACAGGTGATGGTATGGTATTGGATGAAGGTCGGGATGAACCTTTTGGAAATGAAGAAGACAGTGGGTCCGAGCTTGATGAATACCAGATGGGAGAAATGGACAGAGAAACTGTAGCTGATACAGTGATGACTGTAAGTTTTATTCTTCCGACCATGGAATTGTTCTCATTTTTTTTGAAGAATTTGTCGATCTTCTTCCGTCTGAAAGTTGTATTCTCAGCTTATTCTATTCTTTTAGTAATTTTATGTTTGATGTGTGAGACCGGAATTTTTACTCTATTTTTGTTTTGCTCTCCATTTTGAACTACAAACATTTTAGCATGAGACTAATTCTGTTTAGAAATCCTAGTAAATTGGGCTTATGTTATTGATTATTATTGAAAGCATTCAGAATAGTTAGTTTTAAAAAAAGCATAAAAGCATTCAGAGTAGTTAGTTAAAAAAAATAGTCAGAATGATTGAGTTCTCTAACAATGTCACTTTTGGTTTCTTTCCAGGATGAAGAGGCCTTGACAAGGGAGCAAATTGAAGATGAAATTCGGAAATTAAAAGATGAGCATGCTGAAGATGAGGGTACTTTTACTGTAGTCATTAGTTTTTAGTCACTTCACTACCTTTCAGTACTTCCTTCATTTTGTGGCACTGATCTAGTATTTATGATATTAATTGCAAAGCAAATATTTGGTTCTTTATCTTGCTTTTCCTATGCTGCTTTTATGATTCATCAGAGAAGTTGTCACTTGCTTATCTTCATTATATATTGTGTTTTAGCATTGTAACATTGTTCATACATGCTAATGTGGTAGCAAATAGGAACTTTCTTTCTCTCCTGGTAGGAGTGAAAGGTATACTTTTTTTTTCCAACAACTTGGATAGTTTGGGTCTTATGTAATTCCCTGGCGAAATGTCATATGGCCATGCTTTTAGGTGTAGGTGAACTGACATATGTTATTTAGAGAAACTAATTAGCTTCCTGCAAAATTTGTCGAATCCATCATTTTTGTTGCTACTTGATTGTTTGGTCTTCTTTTCTGCATGTCTTTTGGCCAGAACCTTAGTGAGTCTGTGATTTCTTTACAGAGTTCCCAGATGAAGTGGATACTCCATTAGATGTTCCTGCCCGTAAACGTTTTGCAAAGTACAGAGGTCTCAAGTCTTTTAGGACCTCTTCCTGGGATCCAAAGGTTGTAAGATGGTATAGCTGACGTTGTCAGTGGTTCCTACTTTTCTTTGTTGTCATCAATATAATTTGTTCCTTGTCATTTAACAACAGGAGTCTCTGCCCTCGGATTATGCAAGAATATTTGCTTTTGATAATTTATCAAGGACTCAAAAGCATGTGCTTGCAAAAGCACTGGAGGTTGACCAAGGGAGTGAGTGCGAGTGTGTGACAGCAGGCTCTTATGTGAGGCTACATGTCAAGAAAGTACCACTTGATGTCGCTTCCAAGCTGTGTGTAGCATCAAGAAGCTTGCCTGTGTTGGCATGTGGCCTCCTTCAACATGAGTCCAAAATGTCTGTCCTTCATTTCAGGTATCCTTCAGCTTGGTTGTTGTCTTGCAATCTGTACTCTTGATTTTTTTTCTATGGCATCATTTTGTTGGTGCCTCCTATAATGTCTTTAAACCTATATTTACGATCTTGAATTTCTCTCTTTCTTTCCTGAAGTTTTGTGTGTTTTGCAGCATTAAGAAACATGATTCCTATGAGACTCCTATCAAGTCCAAGGAAACCCTCATTTTTAATGTTGGGTTCCGGCGATTCAGTGTAAGGTTAGTACTATCATCAATCTTGGCTAGATCTTGAAAGGGAAAATGGCTCAATTGGTCTTTGTTAGATGGTTACTGCATTGCGTTCAAGCCCAAATCAACCTAAGTTTTGCATAAGAGCCAGGTTAGGAGGTACTAAGTTTCATGATCAAGGCCGATCCCAGAGAGCTGGTCTTCAAAATTCTCTTTTTTTTTTTTTTTTTTGGTTTAAGAAAGTGAGATGGTGCAAGTTCGCCTCTTTGCAGGATGAAGTTTTTTTGTTGTTCATATCTACCTAAACTTTTGTGGTCCATGTATAACATTTTTTGTTAAAGCATGTGTGCTTGTTATTCTTGCAGGCCATTATTTTCCTCAGATAATATTAAGTCAGATAAGCATAAGATGGAGAGGTTCCTGCATGCAGGAAGATTTTCAATAGCTTCTGTCTATGCTCCTATCTCGTTCCCGCCTTTGCCTTTGATAGTCTTGAAAAATGAGCATGGAGATGCCCATGCTCCTGCAGTTGCAGCTTTTGGTTCATTAAGAAGTGTTGATCCAGACCGTATCGTGCTAAAGAGGATCATTCTAACTGGGTAACTTTTCTTTTCCCTTTTCAGCTGGCACTCTGCCATTAATAGTAAAAAGTGAACTTTGTTTTGTGACCGATTTCTTTCTCTAGCTGATTGATTTAGAATGAGACACTTGATTGCGTTGTAGTCTTGTTCACTGTAAGCACCTGACATTAAGGCTATAATATGGTGCAGCTACCCTCAAAGAGTGTCAAAATTGAAAGCTACAGTGCGGTTTATGTTTCATAATCCAGAAGATGTGAGATGGTTCAAGGTGGGATATCACTAATACTTCATTGTAATGATGGATGTTCTTGCATTTCACTGATTTGGTTTTCTTATTGTTGGTGTGACAGCCGGTGGAAGTGTGGTCGAAATGTGGTCGTCGTGGCCGGGTAAAGGAACCTGTTGGAACACATGGTATGGTGTTTGCATTGCCCTTGCACCTTCTTTTTGTACTTTAGTTCAAATAGAAGTTCCACTTACTTTAGCCTGACTATGGGTATATAGCTAAATGAGGTACTTTTGACTGGGTAAATCACATATTTAGATTTAGACTATCATGCCAGATCCAGATAATTTAGGGTCCGGTTGGAAAACGACTGTATCTAGGCTTTGGCCCAAGAGCCCCCCCACCCCCACTCCCTCCTCATTTCATGAATTTTTAGACACGGATGTACGTATGCGACCCTGAAGTAGTAGGATATGGATCTGGATGTGGGGGGGACTCACATGGAATCTTGATTATGCTGGTGTAGTTTTCCTGCAATTCTATATGTAACAAACACAACATCTAGTCTTTAATTATTTTTTCCTTTTAATGTGTTGCATTGCCCAGTGAGCTTTTGTTTTCAGTATCTCAGTTTTGTGTCACACTTCTTTTCAGGCGCCATGAAGTGTGTCTTCAATGGAATTGTTCAACAGCACGACACAGTTTGCATGAGTTTATACAAACGCTCATATCCCAAATGGCCAGAGCACTTGTATGTACATTGACATATATCATCCTTGAATCAAATGACTCAGCCCAGAAAGCTCTGCATCTTTTGGGAGAGACGCTTTAGGCTCAGGATGCATTTCTCCTGCATTGCCAAAAGGCAGGTGGGAATGAGAAGGAGCATTTTTGACTTTACTATTGTAAAATTTTGACTTAGTTTTGTAGTGCCCAAGTATATTTTTCTTCTTGTTGTTGTGTTCAGTCAATTATATTAGTCTTCAATCAATTATTTTGTGCTGTTGTGTGTTGTTAAACTGCTTTATAATTGAAAGGTGGTTATAACAGTCTTGGATGAGTTTATAATTTGATAAAAAAATATTTGTTAATAGTAAGGGAAGCTCCCCTGCCCTACTTGAAGGCTAAAGTCTCCCCTCCCCCCAACTTATTTCATTACTGTTTTTAACCACGATAGGTTGGTGGTGTTATAAGGGATGACAACAAGGTGGGTTTCTTGTTGATTGGATGGTTGAGATAGTTGTTGATTATGGTCGAACGGTTGAGATAGTTGTTAATTATGATCAAACAGTTGAGATAGTCGTTGATCAGGATCGAACGGTTGAGATTGTTGTTAATTATGATCGAACGGTTGAGATAGTCGTTGATCATGATCGAACGGTTGAGATAGTGTTTCACATGTTTAGTATCAAATGGTTTTTCGCATTAAGATCAATTTTTAATTAATTCGAATAATTTTTTTAAAATATCTGTCTTTTGCATGAATATAAAATCATAAATTCAATAATCTCATTTTTCTGTCAATAATTTCTCTTGAAAATTGAAATGCAGAAGAAATGAATTTTTTAATTAAAGGAGACATAAATATCTGTGATCAAACCCTATTATGTCTTATTTTAAAAAAATTTCTGTAACGAAAATTAAAAAAAGAGAAAAATTATTTCGGAATGGGCTTCTTACGGCCCACAAAGATCTGCAAGACGCCGTCAGATCCACCCGCGACGAGAGTACAATCTTCCTCACCAGCCTGCTTCCAACACACGCTGCTCACGAATTCTTGCTCGCACTCGGGCCCACCACTATGCTTAAAATGTCGCACCCATATGGGCTGTCCCCACCTTTTATCGTATACGTACACTTCATTAGTTTCGGACCCACATGCGAGTAACCCGCCGCTTCTCCACGCCGATAACCCAACGAAGCGCCTCGCGTTCACGTGACCTCTGTGCGTGCGAACCGCACGTGCATCAAGTAGCCTCCATTGCTTCAAGCACCCGTCCGTTGATGCTGAGACCATCGCCTCGCCGCTGACGAACCGCGCGTATGTCACCGTTTTCCGGTGGCCAGAGAACACCGCCACGGGCGTCGCCATCTTCCTGGCGTCGTAAACGTAAGCTTTCCTGTCGGCGGAGCCGACCGCAATCATAGGGCCGCCGGCGGGGTCGAATTCCACACAGCAGACCGGACTGGGCTGGGCTCCGCCAGGACAAATAGTCGCCACCGAGCCGCTGCCGCGTGTGTCCCAGATTTGGGCCGTACCATCGTCGGAGCCGGAGGCTCCGACCACCGGAGACCATTTCGAATAATCCACCCCCCACACTCGCCGCCCACTGTGCTCGTCTCGCTCGAAGATGGCCGTTCGGCGTTCGAGGTCGTATTCTGTCACCACACCGTCGTAGTCGCCAGCACCCATTACTCTTCCGCTGGAGTCCGGCCGCCAACGGAGGCTACTGAGCTTCGCTGGCGTGCAAATATAATACTCGCATGCATTGCTGTGGTCCAACTTTGTCGTTACACGGATTCCATCGATAAAATTGATCACATTCTCTCCTACCAACGACCTGAGACTGTAAATCCGAATTTTCCTAGCGATTCCGGCGGTGGCGAGGATTTGTTCAGAAGGGTCGATCTCGATCACGCCGAGGGTGTCGGAGACGGCGGCGTTAACGGCTGTGGTGGCGACGAGGGTGGAAAGGTGGAAGTTCCATTCACATAGAGCTTTCTCCTGTTCTTCTTCTTCGTCGTCGTCTTCCCTGCGTTCGCTGCTTGTACTCGGGTCCATTTCCCATTTATTGAAGACGGCGAAGAGGGTGGCGGTGGCGGTGGCGGTTTTGGAGTCTCAGAGTGGGGGAGTGTGTGGACAGGGAGGAGGAAAGCGAAGGTGATTTTAAGAAAAATTAATTTTTACAACTACAAAAGTGGCGTTGGAATAAAGAAAAGGTGGTGGGTTGGTTCTTGAATGATAGGGTACCCAAGAACGTGGCCATCCCCTCCGCAAGTAGCTTCCATGTTTACGTGGTTGAAGCCAGGCCTGAGGTCCCGACTCCCGAGCCCCACCCCCGGCGAATATAATCCAATCGGCGAGTCGCCGCGAATCCGCCCGTGACTCCCTCAGTCGCGCTCCACCATTTGTTACGAACAGCGGCTACCGGACCACCGCAAGCTCGTGCCTGGAGGAAGTTATTGCATGTGGGGCCCATACGAGATTTTCCGATTGGGTGATGTGGGCCAGTTTCTGGTTTTGACAATGGTGACTGACGGTTTGGATTGTTTGTGAGTGGATAAGATGGGTAAAGATATGCTGCTTTGTCTGACAAGTATTTATCCATATATTTGGATTTTTTTAAAAAATTGATTTTTTTTTTTTTTTACAAATGTATTAAAATCCTGTGGGTCGAAGTGGGTTCAATTGGATCTTTCTATTCTTTTGTCCTACAAAAAGGGAAGGGGGTTGTCGCCTTCAATTCGGAGGAGTGGTAGATGTAAAAGATCGATCTGTTCTGATAACATATTAGATGTTGAATTGAATAATATTTTGTATTGATTCAGAGTGATATTTATACAATTTAGAATAGAATGAATAAATATAATAATGGAGATCCTATCTAAACTTAAGGGATAAGGATAAATACAAAGGGAGATGATCCCTTATCAAGGGCACCTATCCTCCCTGAGGGTCATGCACCCACTAAATACAAGAGGGGGGAGGGTGGAGAAAGGGCATTTGTCAGCTGACCCCTGGCTATATAAATCTATATGAGTTGTTCTAGTAGTTGCAATAAGAAGTGGTGTTGTAACAATGTTCTTTAACATATATTAACATATTATTTTATAATTGATAAATATTTTGTATTTTTTATTTATAAAAAATACAAAAAACAGAAGAAGAAGAAGAAGAAGAAAAGGAAAGGAATCGATAGAGAGGCAATTGGTACTCTATGGTGAATGTTTGCAAGAAATTGTAATTACATACTATCATCATCGATGCCCAGAAAAGTAGAACTCAAAAAAGCACATTGCAACTCGTTTTGAAGTCTGTTAAAACATTTAGGACATATTTGGAACCAGTAGAAAAGAAAAGAAAAGGGGAGAGAGTTAGTTTTTGTTGTTTGACAACAAAAAACCATCGAGAGAAAAGAAAAAAATAAGAAAGAACTTAGTTAATAAATTTATAAAGAAATAGAAACTTGAGATAAAATTTTAATCGACAAAGTTTTGAAATATTACTATTTTTTTTTCATATTCTTTGTATACAAATAAGAGAAACTATATTTTTCTTTCATTTTTTATAGGCATCTAAATAAGAAAAAATACAAAAAATATTTAAAATGAAAAAGAAACTGAAAAACATACATCGAAAGAAATTGTTTGTTGGTTGCTTTGGAGGTGGGCACATGTCGGGTCAGGGACTAGTTTACCAAACCCTGAACTTGAACCTAATCCCTTTCCTAGGAACCCAAACTCAACCCTAACTTGATCACCTCCGTATAACCCCGTCCTCGCCCCGTCCCTATAAACCCAATTTTAACCTAACCCGTTCCCTCCCCTCGCCCCATCCCTATAAACCCGACTCATCTCAACTCCATTTTATATTTTTGTCCCATATGTGAGTGGCCTGAGTGGGGTTCGAGTCGGGTTCTTGTCATATTTGGAAAAATTGTCCCTGACCCGAAACCCAATGGGTTTTTTCCCTACCCCATCCCTGATCCATGGGGTGAAATTAAAATCCCGAACTAGAGTTTTTCGGATTTCAACAAAGTAACTCAGATGATACACTATTCTTAAAGCATTAATGGGGTAAGGTAACATGTTTGATAGTTTATTTAGACGATATGATGATTATAAGAAATAACCCATAAGAAATAACAAGATTTCGAGAGACTACCTGAATAGCTACAGGCAAAGATTGATGAGACGGAGAAGCGGCAAACATGGTGATTGATTCAAGGATTCATCAATCGACGACTATCTCTCTGGTATGTAAATCTGGGTCGAATCAAAGCCTTACTAATCAAAACATAAAGAATAATTACGCAGACGAAGTGTTAGATCTCTGTATTGTTCTCATTATATGAACTGCAGATCCTACTTCGTAATCAGGGTGTTTATTCGGCGCAAGAATTGGATCCTCAGGACACGGAATGAGGTCAGTTTCAAGATAGACGCTGAAAATTGAAGCTTATTTCTTGCAACATCTACATATCCATTACAGAGATTAGTATGTTCTTGGAACTTGACCTTGATATTTCAATGCTTATACTACCTGGTTGATCCGCAATACTCAGTTGCGGAGAAGAATAGCAGACAAGAACTCACTAAAGTGATATAATCTTCTCCTTTGATGCTCTGAAGGCTTAACAATTTGCATACTGAAAGAACTCTAAATGGCATTAAAACAGGAGCATTTACTGTCACATGAACAAGCTTTGATGGGATTAATTTAGTAAAATTCCCTATACAATATTATATACTCCCAACGATCTTCTGAGTTTAACTGTGACTGGTTTTAGCTTAGGTTCAAGACCATCTGCTCGTCGTGGAGATCAGCAGCAGACAAATCGTTTCCTCACCGGAGCTGTCAGTTCTTATAATTAGGCTCGGTGATTCCCAACAACGATTCCTACTTCTGCATTCCAATGGTTAAACCCTAAACCCTAAACCCCAAATCCTGCCAACAATCTTAAGGGTAGTTTGGAAATTTTACTCTTATATTTCTATTATCCTAATTTTTTCCTAATATTTGGGGGTGCCGTTATTATGGTGATTGACCGTCTTGAGAGAGAGAAGTTAGAGAAAAACACCCAGAGAATGGTGTATGTGATTTTCTCTTGTAAACTTCTTTTGATTACAGTGGCAGGAGGATATAACGTAGTCTCACTTTGAGGCGAACCTGTATAAAAATTGTATTCATGCTTGATTACTTATTATTCTACGATTGTTATTACCCTCGATAGTATTGAATTAGGGTAACTAATTTCTATACCGGAGTTAGAAGAACTTTTTTCATCTTTCTTACGGGCCGATTATAGGGTTTAGGGTTTAGAGATTTCAATGAAGAAAAACAGAAAATATTTACTTGAACTGAATCGATAATATATTACTATGTTACATTATTACAAATTTAAAAATAAGAACCAAAATAAAAATTAAAAAAAATCTCTACTTCTTCGAAATTACAAAAAATTTCCAGTTTCTGGTTGTTGGAGCTGCGAATTGAAGATCTTCGGATTTTTCGGTAATGTGGCTGCATGCAGGCATTGTAGCAATAAGAGAAGAACGAAGGCGGTGTAATGGAGATCTACGCCGAGAAGCAGCTGAAAACAATATCTGCGCTATTATCGTTTTGGAACAGCCGTCTCTTCTTCTCGACGACGAATGGGGATGACATGAACTCCGTCTTCTTCTCCTTCCCCGCTCTCCCGGATTCGGGTAAATTATCCTTCTCCCTCGCGGCGGCAGCAGCGGCGGCAGCGGCAGCCATTTTCTCCGCTCGGCGGGTTCTGACATACTCCTCGGAAATGTACACGTCCATGAAAGTTTTACCCACAGGACTCCGGTTGAATTTTCTCTTGGGTGCCACCAAGTGGGCAAGATGGGTGCTTATAAGGGAGCGCAGAAGGTTTCTATGGGCGTTGGATCCATGGTTTAGTTACAGAGAAGATTTGACGTGGGAGCTGCAGCTTGCTCCTCGTTTAGAGCTGTAATTTTTTTTTTTTTTTCCTTTTTCGATGAGAAGAAAGGTAACGCTGGGGGCTTTCTCAGCTTAATTCTCTCCAGTACTGCTATGGGATCGAAAGTGCTACACCGAGCAAAGATGGTCTGCCATGGAGAGACGGGACTTTCTGCGTGGCATCCGGGTAAAGTAATCTTGTCGCCATTAGAAAGCGAGATTAAGATTCTTCTCTGAAACATCTCAGCAGACAAAGAGGTAGAGAAGCACACAGAGACACGAAGATGTCTGTTTTCTGTAAACATTTCTGGCTTGAGTTTTGGACGCGTTGGGAAGAGTAAAACTGTGGGTTTGTGTTTGTCTGGAGTTTAGTTTCGGTGGGCAGGTCGAGCTTTTTCTAGGGGATGAAGGAGATTCATGGGGTACAATATTTTACCAGGAAGTGAACATAGGAGATGATCATTCTTGTCTTTTTGCATCGAATCTTTTTGTATGTAATTCAGTTATGGCAGACTCAATTCTATCGTTTTACCAAATACCTACCAGTCATTTTAGGTCTTCAGGGAGGAAGAAGAGAAGACCTTATTTAAATCCAACGGGCCATATAATGTCAAAGAAATCAGGGAGGGAGTCAAGGGAAAGAGAGGTGAAAGATGGAGATGGGGAAGAAAAAAATGGAGAACTGGAGAACCTGAAATGGATGGAAGATGGAAAACAAAAAAGAATAAGAAGAAAGAAGAAAGAGAGGAAGATTCTCCTAAAATAATGTAATGCAAGATAATGCGAATAGTTTAATGTGGATTAATGAGTATAAAGATCATAGGTTTATTAGTCGGGAAATTTTTTTTTAGTGAATTTGGGATGTAATTGAGCTTAATATGATATCACAGCAAGTGCTCAAACATGGAATTTACCTCAAATTGTTCACGTGTAGTATACGCCAGAAAAAAAGAGCTCATACGTGAGGGAGAGTATTAAAAAAATTTGTTCTACATGAAAAAATGAGTAAAAAAATCTTAGATTTATTAGTTGGGAATGAGGGTTTCTCACCCTTGACGCAATCTCTAATATACAAGGGTTTGATTTCAATGGCAAAGCCAAAACAATGTTAAAGGAAACCTAAGTAGAGTATAGTGGGACGACGAAGGGAGAAAGGTGTAACTAGTGAAAGAAGGGGTAATTATGAAAGAAAAGTGCCAAGTGATACCCTTTTCCACTATATTTAGGGAGATAATTTCCGACATAGCGCTCCTTCACCTATGGATCTGATAAAATATTGATACACAAGAGATATTGATATATCGGATCAAAATCTAGAGATTTTGATATAATACCTAATACCAATATAAGCACCCAGATATTTCATATATAGAGCTTGTGACAAGGCTTTGATGATGACACATATCAAAACCCCCCACTTAAAGCAAGATTTCAATTATGGAGCAATTAGAAAGTCATTGTTGAGGAAAACAAATCAATGGGCATGTCACCAAAGAACTAATAAATGTAGCCTAACATTCATATCTTCGAAAGAAGATTAGATGTTGAAATCAATGTTTATTTTATTAAGGAAGCAACCATCCAAAGACTTTTTGAAATTGTAGGCATCTTTGTCCACTAAGTGGGTTTGAAAATGAAATAGCTCTTAAGGATAATGAGACACCAAGATTTGGGATTTGTCTTCTCTGAAAAATATGGTGTTGGCCACTCTCTCAGCATGCTCGAAAAGCCATTGAAAGAGATTTCCCAGTATTTGACATATTTAAGCCAGGTATCTTACCTGTAAAAACTAATTTACAGGTGATCGACTTTTAAATTTTATATAAGATTCCTTCACAATTGGTCCACGTTGGGTGTATCGCCAATATGTAATATGTATCAACTTATGTAACGATTTTTTAGACTCATAACAATATCGATCAAAATATTCATCCATCTATCTATCCATATATATATGTTATGAAATGCATGACATTGCAGATATATTATATTTCTTAACAACTCGATATGTTTCAAAAATACGATACACTCATTTCGACAATTGCGTCTTAGTTAAGCAAATTTAATTTCTTATGCATGTATTTGAATGTGATTCCATCATGGGAAAGATTGTTTTTATTAGTTTATAACAAAACCAATCATGGCTTGGTTTGATTCTATCAAAAGACTCTATGACTAATCTTTGGATTTAGCATTAATTTAATCTAACCCTGAAGTGGTTTCACACTTTTGAAAGAAGCAAAGTTTGATTAAAATATTACAATCTTATTAAATTTTGCGATTAATTATTCAATTGTTTATGTTTTTATACATATTACGATCTACTTCTACAACTAATACACGGTTTGTGAATGTAATTCCTTATAGAGCAACCTATAGTTTATGTTACTTAATTCCAGAGTGAGCGTTGTCACAAAAAAAGTCATAAGTAGGTGATCGATTTATAAAAAGGGCTACCGAGTGCTAGAGTAAAAACTATTACAATGTGAGCCATTCGAAAGGGTGGCATAGTAGAAATCGACATAGAAGTAGTCTCATGAAAGCCAGCCTAATATGGAATAAATTTAAGAGTATATTAACTAAAGGGTAACCACCCCTAAAAGAAATGCAAACATGCCAGCAATGCATGATTACAAAGAGTCTCGTCCCAAACGTAAAATACCTGTAAAGGGTTGTCACCTGTGACCACCATTGTTGAATAAGGAAGCTGGAGTGTTGGACCACGACTCCATGACCATTTGGGGTCCCCCCTTTCTCTAGTTTATTTCGAGAAAGGAAATAAAGGAAACGTTAAGATAAAAGAAGGCGACGGGTTGGGTTGTCTTGCTTTTGCATTCAAAACCACTGAGTCAAATCGGTCTTGAGAAAGGGTGGGTCAGACTAATCCTTATTCTGCCCAAGTCTCCATTTGGAACACTTTGGTTGTAAATGAAGATCGACTTATAATCCGATTTGTAATTCGATCAGGTCGGTTTATAACTCGACTCGGCGGATATGAATTTCACCTGGGCCGAGTCGAGTCCGAGTCACGACTCACAATTCTAGGGTCATGGATGCCATATCTGAAATTAGATGGATTGGATGTTGACACTTTAGGGTTTGTAGGGTGGGCCCACAGGATTGATGACCACATGGATGGTTTGTGGGAAACCGTTGGAAGTTACACTGTTTTTTTGTGGGTGGGAAATGGACCGGTTTGGTTTTATTTCGTTTACATTGGTGGTTTCACCCGGTGGGACCAGACTCGGGACCTGGTTCTATTATTTAATTGGTTCAAGAACGACCGGAGCTAGGATTCGTAGTTTTCGTCGAATGGAGCGAACTACCTGACTTTGGTAGTCTGACACTTGGCGTCAACGGACAAAAATCATCGTGCTCCGTGCCAACGTGGACGGTAGATCTTCACTATGTGACAGTGCGGGGCCCAGATGTTGCGATTTTACTCGATCCGAAGGTTCCCCACGTGGTCCCAGATCAAACAACCAGATACCAGAATCATGATCGTCATTTTCTGGCATGAAACACTAAATATCTTAGATATTTGTGGTGGACCCCCTTTCGTGACAATAGAGACAGCATTGAAATGTATGGAGGAGAAAAGGGAGAAAAGGATCGCTTGTGTGATTGTGTTCCCAAATCCAAATAAAACAAAATTAAAAATAATTATAATTTAATTAATTTATTAATAATTATTATACCCCAATAAAATCAAGAAGAGTATATATATATATATTGATGTCATATTTCACATTATTATTTTTAAATCAATTCTTTTTATCACATAATTATATAATAAATAATAATTTATAATTATTCTTGAAAAATTATAATCTTTAACACCGATAATAATTAATGTGGTTCCAATCCACCTGGTTTAGATTCCGTTCACCCCTAGTCCACTTGGGTTAGATACTTTGCTTTTCGTACTTAACAAATCCACCTGGTTTAGATTCCGTTCACCCCTAGTCCACTTGGGTTAGATACTTTGCTTTTCGTACTTAACAAACCAATTTTTTTAGTTGTATATTGGCTAGGTGTTTGACATGGTATCAGAGTTGGGTACCACGTTTCGGGTTCAAATCCCGGTTAGTTACTTGGCTTTTCGCACTTAACAAACCGGTATGTTGAGTTGTATTGGTTAAGCGTTTGACAATTAAAGTGACATTTTGGTATCTATAATTGAATATTTAACCTTTTTATCTTAAAAAATATTTAATTGTGTAATTAAAATATAAAATATACGAGTAATAAAAAGTGTAGGACCACTCTATCTTCAGTGGTCCGGAGAACTTGCTTGTTGGGAGAAATCAACTGAGACGGGCCCACACAATTGAAAAGCGGCAGGATCCGAACTCGAGTAAACTATCCTGAGAGTGTACTCGCCGATAGTTTCAATGTAACAGACATCGCTCGCACTTTCCGTGAGAGTAAAGACGGCCGACTCGCGCGGTGCCAGGTGGAATTTTACCCGTTTTTTACTTTTTTATACTTTTTTAGCTCTGTTCTAGGTTGAGACTTGAGAGAGGAGATATTATCGGTGGACACAGCACAAAAGCCATCGTAAAATTACGAAACACCCCTCTCCTTCCTTTCACCCCCGCCTTATTACAGGCCTTACTGTCTATTAATGCTCGCAAGCTCGGAATCTCCACCAACTTCTAGCCAGAGCTCTCGTTCTCTAAGCTGATAACCACCAAACTTAGCGTCAATATCTGAGAGGGAATTCAGCGGTTCCGGAGTCGTTTCTCGGTTTCAGAATTTTGGTGAGAGGAGATGGGAGAGGAAGAAGCTAAGAAGGTAGAAGCTCCCGCGCCTTCCGAAACTCCAACGGAAGCTCCGGCGGCTCCGGCACCTGCGCCGGTTGAGGCCCCGAAGGATGTGGCGGAGGAGAAGGCGGTGATTCCAGCGGGGGAGAAGGTCGATGATACCAAGGCGCTTGCGATTGTTGAGAGTAAGTTTTTTTGGTTTCTGGGGATGGATGTTTGGAGGTTTTGTGTTTGTTTGGTGGGGTGGGTTATCGAATTTTGGTCTGAAGCTGTCGAATTTGCGATTATGGTGTTTTGTGTGTGAAAACTGTTTGTTTGAAGTAGGTGAGGAGTCGATTTCTTGTTTTGTTTTGAGCTGGTTTCGTGGATTCGTATAGCTGTTCTTTTTAGATGATTTTCGGAAAATCGCTTTGGAGGATCTTCTTTTTAGTCTGAGTTAGAGTGGGATCTCCGCGAATTTTCTTACTGTCTTCTTTATCTTCATCTTCTTCTTCTCCTTTTTCTTTCTTTTTTTTTCTTTTTTGAATTCCTGTTCGGTCATTCTTTCTTGCGATTTCCTGTGAAAATCAAAATATTCATGTACTTGTTTGTGACGTTATGTCTGAGTAAAATTTCTGTGGACTTCCTGTTTCTTTTTGTCTTTGTCTCTCTCCTACACGGCTTTTGTGAGAATTAGATTCAATATCTGTTTTGTTCCTTAACTCAATTTTTATTTTCGCTCCACTCCTTATATTTGGAGGTCTAGGTCCTTTGGAGCTCTTTTCTGGTTTATTTAGCCCGAGAGTATCATTAGGATTTAGCGCAAATTTTTCTGATTTGTGGCTCAAATTTTTAGTCTTTAGAGTTTGGAATAAGTGATGTGTTCCCTTTATTTGATTGATCAATATGTTTGTAATTCTCTTTGAAAGAATTCATGGAAAACAAATTTGTCTAAATCTGTTCATTCATGGTCAAAAAACCACTTTTTATTTTGAGAACTATTCACTAATGATTAAATGCTCTAATTTTACCTACTGAATAATTTGCCAAATTCACAAATATATTTTGAAAGATAAACTTGACCAAAGTTCATTATTTTAAGAAAATCTTTCTTTGTTTTTCCCGTTTGGCCTTATTCAGTTTGTCTGTTGGAAAATTTATGAAACTACCTTTTTTATTCAAAGAACAAAAAAAAGTAACTCCATGATTGAGAGCCTCTTTTCTTCGTAAAGAGTAAGAGGCGGATTACAAATTTGAATCCTTTTTAATGTCTAGACATCTTTCACTTTATCTGGGGAACAGCAAAATGCTCTTTCCTCTGTTGATGTTTTCTGGTCCATCTTCCCCTTCTTTAGGATACACAAGATTCTATATGGCTGATGGTTCTTCATCATCTTTTTCTTCAAAAAAAAAAAAAAAAACCTCTTTATTTTTAGGATGATTTGAAGTATGCTTGCAACATGAAAATGAGTTGGAAGAATCTTGTCCTCACTCGGGCAAGTGGTCTCTATTGTGCTGGCAATGGGTCCCTGGATTTGAATCAAGAAAGAGAAAGATAAGCTAGGACAAAACTTTTTCTTAGCTATCATAGTTAGGAAACAAATTAGATTCTATCTTATTCAGGCTGTTGGGGGTGAAAGTGATTGTTCTGCCATGCCCTGATGGGCTCCGGCATGCCAGACTGTTCAGATTCTTCTGTATCTTTTATATACGGTGGTCCTCCTTTACTAAGGAAACACATTTCTCTGTTGTCCCACTGTTCCTGTAAATGTTCATTTTCCAGCCAAGTAGAAACTATCCATATCTGAAACCCAGTTGGCATCAGTAGTCTTGGTTGTCTCTTATTAACAGTCCCTATCCACCTAATTCTTTGGGCTGAAGTGGAAAAAAGAGAGGGACTTAAAGGAAGATTGATTCAAATAGCATGGGTTGCTTTCTCTCAAAGTGCCTACCAATCAACAAAAGGAACTAGAAGCTGAAACATCGTTGAATCAATGAAAAGCTTGCACCGAGGATTCCCTGAGATGCGTCTCAGTTATGGCATGGTAATCAGGGCTGTCCATTCATGTTGGTCACACATGAACGGATCATCTTTTCAGGCTGAGAGGGTCTCCGGAATCCTTGGGGGGGGGTGGAATTTGTGACATACTTATTAAGATTCCTCTGACTCTTGCTTGGTAATTCTATCTGAGAGCTGATATGTAAGCAATTACTTCATATTTGGTGCCATGCTACTTGTATTTACTTGGGGTGATGTTTTGAGTTTGTCCTTGTGAACAGAGCCTCTGGAAGCGGAGAAAAGTTCGGGGGGTACTGCTGATAGAGGTAAATATTTTCATCCTCTGTCAAATTTATAAGCCAAAATGAATGAATTAGCCCCTTTTTTACTAGCTTGTACAATTCTTGGATGATGAATGTTTCTTACCATTTGGCAGATGCTGCTCTTGCACGAGTGGAAACTGAAAAAAGGTTGTCATTAATTAAGGCATGGGAAGACAGTGAAAAGACCAAAGCTGAAAACAAGTATGTGATCTTCCCTTCATCATTTAGTTATCAAAAAGAAAGCTCAACTGATCAGATTTGATTTCGCAGAATTGTGGACAACGATATCTCAAACCACCCCAAGTGCCTGTTCTGTTTTAGCCATGCATAGTCCAGTTTAATTTTATCGGTTTCACTGAAACGACTTTGTTTTCCTATCATAACCATACATTCGCTGCATATTCTGAACCTTCCAGTGTCTCAAATTTGCTTTCACGTTACTGTTCTATAATATTGTGAGGTTAACAACCTCTCTGCTTTTCCAGAGCAATTAAAAAGTTCTCATCTATCACCTCATGGGAAAACGCAAAGAAAGCAGCAGTGGAAGCTGATTTGAGAAAGAAAGAGGTAAGGTTTCTGGATCCTATATTGCAACAAGCAATTGGGTGATCATTATTCATTATCTTAAACAGTTCTCTGCCGAGATTTTCTGGGGAAAGCCCATTCGTTTTAATTTCAAAACCTGTTTGTCATCCTGAACAGGAAGAACTGGAGAAGAAGAAGGCAGAGTACGGGGAGCTGATGAAAAACAAGATAGCCATGCTCCACAAGGAAGCAGAAGAGCAGAGAGCCATGATTGAAGCAAGAAAAGGTGAAGAGCTTCTCAAGGCAGAGGAGATCGCCGCCAAATACAAAGCCAAGGGGCTTGCTCCCACTAAGCTCTTCGGTTGCTTTGGATCCTAAAGGAAATGAAGAAAAGGGCTGCAGTTCCTGTTTGATGCAATCTCTGTCTCTGTTGCTTACATTTGTTCTGTGAGTGCTAATTGTTTCTTAGTTGGGGGAGTTTTGTATTTGTAGTTGTGTGTGTATTTACGTATGTATATACGTATTTGTGTATTTATTTCTTATTTGAGAACAATGTATGAAGATGAAATTTCCTTTGTTTGGTGTAATGGTGTTGTACATTTATTCATTTAAATTAATGTTCTTTGAATGTTATGGTTATAGATATCTTTTGGTGCGAAACATGCGAAATGGTTATCTTAGCCGTCCAATCATGATCGAACGATTAAGATAGCCATTTATCGGTCGTTGATCGTGATCGGATGATTGAGATAGCGTTTCTTTGGTTTTTCACGAAATAGTTTTTTGTATTGGATAAACACTCATTTTAAATACAATAAATCTCTAGTAGACTTTAATACAGAAAATTTATACCAAAACCATTATTGTTCTGATATTATTTTAACAGTGGATGACAAGGTGAACATAGGGATGAGGGCAACGGAACTAGGATCACAACTACATACTGACTATAGGCAGCGGAAAACAACGATGACTCACATAATACTATTCCTACAGTCACACTTCATATATTCTATCATTTCACTATCATATTACTCCTGTTTCCTACCACATGTCACTGTTATGTACTCGTTTATGTTTATTTTCATAGTTATCTAATAAGCCCAATATGACTTCTGCTGCTACTTAAAACTTCTTCTCGGTTTGACCCTATTCTTGTCGGTTTACGGCGGCCAAGTGGGCAATCCGTCAAAGCCTAAGTCCTGGATCATCAATTCTGGAATTCGCAATGCAGGATTGTTTTAGTTGGAGGCTGAGAGAAGTATCTTGAACGATGTGAATCCACCATCCACCACCAGGTTATGGCCGGTGATATACTTGGCATCATCCGATGCCAAAAAGAGTGCGGCTTTATCTATGGCGATCTCTTCACAATCTGCCCCCTAAAGCACTCCGTCGCCGTGAATGAAACCCGGATAATGTTCCGATAACCCATCCAAAGACATGGGCATAGGAATCGTGAATGGCGAGTTGCGGTTTACTCGAATTCCAAAACTGCCGAGCTCCGGCGTCACATTCCTCACCATCCCCGCCACCGCGAACTTGAACGCAGCATAGCGCAGTGGCGCAATGCCGCGGTGCATATGATGCAGCCTGAGAGTCATGACACCATAACTCGTGCCTCGTGTTTAATTCCGGCGTTGACGCCCCCGATATTGACGTTCATCACTTTGTCGATATCGGACATGTCGAGGTTGATGATGTCAGGGGGGTGAGGCAGAGCCGCGGGAGGTTGTAGTGGAGGAAGGTAGTGTTTGGGCCGAGCTCTTTGACCGTTTGTTCACCAAGTTCGTGTTGAACGTCGGCTATGAACACCTTCGCACCATTGCGGATGAGTTTCGTCGCCGCTGCTTTGCCGAGGCCAACCTGCTACACAATTGTATGAGTAATGAATCCAAATCCAATTCCAAACCGCTGCTCAATACTTCTTCTTTAAGTAAATAATGCCTTCCAGAATCTGTGGAGGGCAGAGACGCGGAGGTTGTAGTGTGTTGTGTAACTGCAGACTTCTCGAATGGTGTGGATGTTGTTGGCGGTAGCTGCGCCGGAGGAGCCACGGAAGAGGAGAAGGAAGAGGAGGAGAAGGAGAAGGGTTTGTTTTAAGGTGAGGAAGAAGCAGCGGCTATGGAGGGTGGAAGCAGCCATTTGTTTTTCTTCTTTCTTCATCAGGGAGGGAATTAATCCGGCAATCAGTGTTTTCGGAGAATGATTCTGCGGAGGTTTAGCGATGCTTTACATTAATGACAATGGAGATGAACGTTAGAATTCCTTTCTTATTTGACATCGTTAGCATCAAAGGTATCAGTTGCATAAACTCATCAAGGCAAACCTCATTAACAACCAAGATCTTACTGTAACACTAATGAAAAAGAGAAAATGATCCATATAAAGAAACTGTTCTACATAAAAACGCTCAAGTAATTAAAACCCAACAGCTAATAATAACGAAGAAGCGTCATCAAAACTTGAGTGATTTCGCACAAATTTATCTGCACCTCAGTCCTCCCCTTCAATGGTGTATCCCCCGGAGAAGGCAGCTTCTTCAACTCCTCGCCGCACATCTGCGAGTACGCTATACAGTAAGAAAGCTCACCAATCGTATTGTCGTAATCTTGCACATAGAAATTCTCCTCAGCTTTGATGACATGCGGCACGAGCGTCAGATTGTAAAAATCCAGGCAAGACTTGAACACCACGTGATGCTTCTCGTCTTTTGCTTCCGAGGTAAGCTTGGTGATGAACAATACGCTGTCGCTGGCGTTCAGCAGCGACAAGTCGAGCGCGATCCCTGCTAGTGCGTTGCGGTCCGCGGTGCGGCTGTTGGGATCGGAGGACAGGGCGGAGACACAGAGATCATAGTTATGAGTTGTGTAGTTGCACACTTCTTGGATGGTGTGGAGGTCGCCGGAAGAGGAACCGAAGAGAAGAAGAAGAAGAAGAAGATAGGGTTGTGTTAACTTAAGGAAGAAGACGCGGTCATGGAGGGCGGAAGCAGCCATTTTTGTTCTTTCTCGGTCTTTGAATGGATGATTTACATTTATATGTCAGGGAAGACTGAAGATTAAACGTTTCAATTCCTTTCTTGTTTGACAGCAACTATGCGCCATGCTTGCCGAAAGTTCAGTTACTGAATTTATGAGGCCGGTTGATGCTAATCTTTGGAAAGAAGAAAGGGTGGCTAAATTGGAGAAAATGGGTTTCGAGTGTTAGGCGGATTTAACAATACACGGTTGTGAATGGGCGAATGAATCTGTTACAGATGGCTCTGGTGCAGATTCTTGCCTTCCTGCTCAGGAGTTTCTCTTTTTGGAGAAGACGAGGATATGATCAATATTGTGCTCACTGTTGACTCGGAGTGTCGGGTCGAGTGGGGTCGAGGAGATGAGACTCCTAAACTAGCTGGTCCAGAGACATAAGAGAAAAGAGAAAAAGAAACAGATTAATGCCGTCGAGCTGAAAGATGTTAAAAAAACCTATAGAAGAACTAGAAAGAAAAGAAAAAATAAGAAGAAATACCGCTACGCACGGCACTGAGACGAATAACCCGCAACGAAACGGAAGGTTGTTGTTCGTCTTCCAGTCCGGTCCTCCCGTAAACGAGACGTTCGAAGAACTCAAAACCTCGCTCTGCCTATTTGGAGCCTTCTAGGAAACGAAAAGAGGCAGCGAGAGATACAGAGGAGCAATAATACCAAACAAGATTGGTGATATGAAAAATCTAGAATCTCTAGATTTATCACCAGCCTTTGGAAACTCCGGTTATGGGGAAATGATCAAGAGAGTTCCACTGTTACTATTTCCATCCCACACTCCAACAACATAACAACAAAGGCCTGTAACTCCTTTGAGCAGAGAAGTGGGAAGCTTATCACAAGCATTGTTTTCCTAAAGTAAGGCAGGTGTCTATAAATTAGTAAAATAGCCAGAGTCTACAAACATAAGTTCAGAAAAACAGAAGCACAGAAGCAAATAAACCAGTTCAACCATCCCTTTTTTTTTTTTTTTTTGCATATTCTAAAGAGCCATCCATCTACCTAAAGAAATTAAAGAAGCTTAAATTTAGGAGTACAAGAGACACATAGGAAGGTGAGAGGTCAGACAACGAGGAACAAGCAAGTGTTGTCCAAATGACTAAGCAACAATGTCATACTGCACTACGCTAAAAATCGTTCTGCAAAATGCCAGTCAAATTAACCCAGCATTGGCCTGAAAAACGACAGAGAATCACTTAGGGCTATGTAACACAATCATTTCAAATGAACAAGAGAAGAAACTGCGATGATCACCGATTGGGTACCTGAAGTCACAATTTTTTACAGGCTGATATGTACATGTAGCAGGGTATTTTCCAATTATTCAATCTTGACTTCAGATAGTCATTACTCAGAGATCACCGGCAGTAGATAGTCTGGTCTATTTGAGGAGGAATTTGCTTTATTTCAGTTCCCAGCTCCTGTTCAATCCGATATCTGGTAATAAAAAATTATAGAACTGATTAATCAATCAAAACAGTTCACTTGCATATGAATTGCAAGTAAAAACTGATATTTCGAGTTCTTGAATAAAAGGGTGAAGAAAGAATATTTAGGGAATAAGTATGTCATACAAGTTGAAGCGGTCCTCGTAGGTGATTAGATTCACTGCCAATCCAAGGTGACCAAACCTTCCCGAGCGACCAACCTAAAATGCAATACTGAAGCAGTTCAGCATTGTAAGCATATTTTCCAAGAAAAAACAACAGATACTAGAAACCAACATACCCGGTGGAGATAAGTTTCTGAATTCTTAGGAAAATCAAAGTTGATTACAACATTGACAGCTTGGATGTCAATTCCCCTCGTAAACAAATCTGTGAAATCAGAAAAAGTTTAAGACCATAAAGCTGACATTTCCAGCTTTTTATTGGTATTATGTACATTCCTACAAGCCTAATATCTTCAAAAAATCAAAACAAGTGACGTACTAAGATATTGCATCCCTTAATTCAACTAATTTTAGCTTAACTAGATTACTACCATGACATGAAGTACTTCAACAGCAACAAGATAAGATCTCAGTAAAGTCACTCTCCTTGCATCCAAAATACCCTAAATTTGCAATAAAAATGTCTCATTAAATGGTTAGACCATTCTCATTAAGTTCGAAACTTCGTAAGGTCCAATTGGTCATACAGCCACTGATCTGTAGTCACAGTATGGAGGGAGTCTGTAACTTGTCTGTTTTTTGGGAATCCAACACCCCAGTACAGCAAACCTCACATGAAAGACATGAGGAACCAGCAAACAAGGCTCAGTTAGCATGAAACCTACTTACATGCACATAACCTACTTACATGCACATATAAGAATCAACTCGAAAGCACATCAACAATATCTTAGCAACCTATATATTAGCATGAATAGCCTCCAGAGATAACAGCAACACCGGAAACTGAAAAGCAGCTTAACTCTTGACGGTGCACAAAGAAAATATAACAAACTAGCACAGGAACAATTTAAGCATCTTTCAGAACATTTGTTCGATCATAAAGATCCCGGTACGATGCAGATATTGGTGTAGGGAAAAAGGCTTAAACAAGAGACAACAACAATCACTTCTCCAGCTCTTTGACAATATATGCAGTATAAGATATATAAAATAAAATAAAATAAAATAGACAATATAAAGCTGAAAAAGGTCAAACTGTTCGACCACCCAACAGAAGACCTTAATGCTACAGGTGAAAAGAAAAAGTTAGGTGCTGCTAAAGATAAGCTGTTTACCAGTACAGACGAGATTCCTGCATGCACCATTTCTGAAATCATGAAACACTCTATTACGGTGATCCTGTAGCATCTTTGCATGAATGTAGAAGCAAGAGTAGCCAAGCTCAGTAATTTTCTTTGCCAACAGTTCCACACGATTCACCGAGTTGCAAAATATGATTGACTGGTTAATTTGAAGCTGCATAAAACCCAATTCATTCTATTCAAAAATGACAACTCAGAATGAGAGGAAAGACTAGAATAAGCAGATTTGGTGGGTCAAGTGCAAAACCTTTGAGAAGAGAGTGTTGAGGCAGTGAACCTTTTGTCTTTCCTCCACAAAAGCATAATACTGGGTGATACCCTTGAGAGTAAGCTCATCCATGAGATTAATAACGTAAGTCTTTTTCAGATATCTTTCTTTAAAATCCTTGACAGTTACAGGAAAAGTTGCAGAAAACAACAAAATTTGCCGATTTGCACGAAGAAAACGAATCAACTGCTCCACTGATGGTTGGAACTCCGGTGATAAAAGCTTGTCAGCCTGAGATTTTGCATATAAATACCTTACCGAAAATGTAGCGCTTGAATCATAAATAAAGTGAAAGCTCATAAAGTCCATAAACCATCTGGGAATCATGAGATGCCAAATGGAACCATCTTGCATTGGTGAAATGCAGAGAATCATACCTCATCCATAATAAGCATCGAGCAATCTTTGAGGACACAAACACCTTTTTTAGCGAGGTCAAGTATTCTTCCAGGAGTACCTACAAGTAAATGGACAGGCTGATACAAACGCATGATGTCATCCTTTAAGCTGGTGCCCCCTGTGGTGACCATAACCTGAATCTTCAAGTGCTTCCCCAGCTCTTTACATACTTGAGATGTCTGAAGAGCCAACTCTCGAGTAGGAACAAGTATCACAACTGAATACAGAGTCAATATGTAAATTTTGGAATACATGCTTCCTAAAGTAACAAGTTATAAAAGAATGCTTATCCTTCCTAAATCATAAAGTGCATGAATAATATTCTGCCCCCTTCTTGTGAATATTTAAAAGGATTACAAGACCAAATCCATTTTCTTAGTGTTCACTATATAGGAAATGCCCTCAATGCCCAAGTCATCATTGACGAAAACAATGCAGTATTACATAAGCATAAAATACTCCAACAATTTTAAGGCAGAGCAGGAAACCTTCAATTCACTTTTTTTCATTATTTTAGCTTTGTATAGTTTCATCTCATGCATTCAAACTTCAACGCAAGGCTTTGTAATCAATTTGTGCATCACTTTGTGTGTGTGGAGAGGGGACATAGTAGACATAACTCTCCATATTCACATACATGCTCAAAAAAATAATAGAGGAAAGTGATAAACAAAAACCTTGAATGACATTGTTATCTTGATCAATTTTCTCCAGTGCAGGAATGCAAAAAGCAGCAGTCTTCCCGGTTCCATTTTTAGCTCTAGCAAGAATGTCGCTACCGGTTAAAGCAATGGGAATACTTTCCTCCTGGATAGGAGAAGGCCTCTCAAATCCTTTTTCATAAATACCCATTAGAAGCTCTCGCTTCAGAAAATAGTCCTCAAATTCATTTCCTTTGGTGGCAGTTACATCCTGGAAGAAGAAGGTAAAATTTAATGCTCCAATCTCGACCCAAGCAACTTCAGAATATCATATGTTCAACTATATCATGGATCCTACAATTTTTGTACACATCACTAAATGAAATGGAAAATCAAACAAAAGACTAGCTCCAAACCCTACTGAGAAAGATAACGGTTCATGGCAGGCAGTTACAGAATGCTTAAGATATGTCAATACTCATTGCATATGCATTTCCAAACCTCTTGAAATCACTAAAAACATCATGAAGCGGAAAAAGAAAGGAAAAAAATAAACCACAGTTACTAAACAGAAATGACCATCATACATTTCAAAGTAAAGGCAGCAAATACTTCAGATCAAATTACCATGCTCATCTCAAGGATACATAGAATACAAGAAAATTTCAAAAAAAAAAAGACCGTTTGAGCTCAAAATCTCATTGATTAAAATAACCAAATAAACCAATAATATAAGAGTCTCAATGTGTCACTGGAACTCTCTGACTAAAAGAGATTCCGGCTTCCATCTACATGAGCACTACAATATCATTCCAGGCATAACTTTCGAACTCAGAATGCCTCAACATATATATAATCTTAAACCCAGAAGAATGTTTTAAGAAAACCCACGCAAGGTTATCACATGTTCTCATAAGATTGCTTTATCTATTTCTCTAGGTCAATCAAGATGGGTCATTTATCATGAAATAATTGCATAGTCAGTATTGTGGACTTATACAACGACAATCCTGCAAAAATGAAATCTACAATAAAAGTGTACAAGTAGAAACTTTCATATGAATGCTCATATGAATGAAAACCTAAGTGAACGCAAACTATTCCTTTCAAGAAGGAATCAGAACATCTGAAAGTACAACACCACAAAAGATCAACAAATAGTTTCCATCCATACCTCTGTCCTATAGCGTGTATCTGCCGGTGGTAACTTTAGCTTTGCCTTCCAATCTTGAGAACTGAAGACAACAATTAAAGCAGAGAACAAAATTTTAGACATGTACATAATGGATAGAAGAATCAACCACATCAAGAGAGTTCAGGAAGGAGAAACATGATGCAGGACTGGTTTGGTAAAAAAAATCAAGTAAAAGAAAGTACCATGAAAGTGAGGAAGTACTGAGCATGTCACTCAGTTATTGTTTGTATTGATTGTACTTCCATCTTCATTTCGACCAACAGACACTATGCATTTGAAGCGTAACCAACGTTAAATTTACACTGAATTTGACGGTCAAATTAAGTTATTTTCATGATTTCAAACGTCAATCATATTAATATGCTAAAACATACCACTCTACTTAGTTGCTCATCAAAATCATTTTTTTTCTCATGAGACTGTCTTTTTTTTTTTTTCACTTAATGGGCCTTGAACACTATAAGATCGGGTACATCTATCTTAATAAATTAGTATTGAACTATTAGCAATGACGATAATTTTGCTAAACCACTTTCCAGGATCCAGAACTTCATCCCCGGAATCAATGATAAAATAAAAGACATGAATTTTTAAAGAGCGCCAGGACAGACAGAAAATGACACCCATAACACCTTGAATCCATGGTTTCAAGTTAAGCAAATGAAGAAAGGAAAAGGCAATAAATCAGAACAAGCTAAACAAACCTTGAATCCATGGTTTCTGATTGAACAGTTTTCTCCACTTCATTCACGCCAGAATCAGTCACCATGTGATTCCTCCTCAGCCATTGCTGCTGCTGTTGCTGCTGAATTTGCTGTTGCTGTTGCTGATACTGCAAGGGATTTCTCTGCACGTACTGCTGGTGAGGGTTAGGGCTTCTCGGGTAGAAATTGGGGTTTGCAGAGCTCGTATTCCCACCACGCCCGTTGCCGATCCCCGGCGGATACCGCCCCCTCGGGTTCATTACAATCTCTTTAAAACAAAAAGAGAACAAAGAGGAATACAATCGAATTCGGAAACTCTAGTGCCAAAGGAATTAACCGATCTACGAGGAAAGTAACCCAATCAAACAGGAAAAGTAACAGAAAACGAGATCGCTCAAGTTGAGACAAATTAACGAAAGTCGGTCAGCAAAATGAGCTTTCTCAGAAGACTCCGGAAATTTTGAATTTTCTAGAATTACCAAAGATGCAGAGGGAACGAGAAAGAGAATCCACGAGAACAACGATGAAATTTATAATGATCAGGGTTGAAGAAATTGAATCCAGACATTTGAAGAAGATTCGCAGTTGCTTTTCCCTGTCTTTTTCTCAGAGTGCCCTACTGTGCTCAAGAGCAAGAAATGCGTCTAGGGCTCGAGTGAGACAAGAGCGAAGTTATCTCATAACCCCTAACTCCAAATTGATTGACGAAAATAATCGCATTTTTGTTGGGCCTTTGAGGACCCATTTGGGCCCAGTCAATAGATGTAACTTCATGTGACAAAAGCATTGATTTTCTTGTTGGCTTTAGGGGTGGATGAATCACTTTTTGTGTGATATATCTAATAGGTCTAAAGTTCATTATTTATCAAATTATGTATATCCAATAATGGACTTGTATTAATGTGCTTCTAATGGTTTATTCTATCTTATTATATGTTACAAAACATCGAAAATGTGTAACATTCAACACGTAGCATTTTTCGATTTTATTTGATTTTTTAGCAATGAAAGAACTTAAGAGGGTAACATAGTGTAGTTCTCCGAAATAAAATTATCGAATTACTCTTACAATATAATTAGGTAATCGATTAATTGGGTACAGAATAATCGTTATCCATTTTCGTTGTTATTAATAGAAAATAAACGAGTAATCGGGTAAAATTAGCCTTCTAGTTAAGTATATTCTTATATGTATCTTACATTTAAAATAAAAATAAAATTTAAAGACCATGTTCAAACTAGTTCAATTGAGTTAAATGTATTACATTTAATAGATTACTATAACTTTGTCACACTTGAACTTAGTCTAAGTTATTTCTTTGTCGAGAAACAACCTTCTCCTAGTGAGATCCAAGCTTCAAATCCTGAGAACACGTGAATGGAGTGTGTTTAGCTTTGATCGAACTACGAGTGTAAGAAATTTGAGAGAAATTGAAGATATTGGTTAGATTCATTTTTTTCTCTAAAAAGGATAAAATCAAAATTTCAAGTTTGAGAATATTTTGTGAAAGCTTTGATATGTCAATGAATGCTCAATAATTACCCTTTAACAAGTTTAGGAGCCTATTTATAAGATTCCTAAACAATCAACCATATATAATAGCTACATTTTTTAAGTTCTCTAAACCTAATGATCAATTAAGGCATCAATCAAGTAGTTTGTAGCCACTTACAAAACAGGTTGATCGATCATGCATCATCAGTTGATTGATCATGCTGTGTAAAACTGGCTAGGCAATTATTCGTGCTAATCAAAAAGATCGATCATGCAAGTTTAGGATGATCCATGATTTTTATTACCCTTTTCTTGTAGCATTCTATATGATTAATCATGTTTATGCAGGATGATCGATCATACTCTATAAACTCTATTTAGCTTCATTGTATATGATCGATCATGCGATTATAGGATTATCAATCATGCCTACCGCTGTTACAAAAGAAAATGATTTCTAAGCATGATATAGGCCATTCTCACTGGAATTAAAGTTTTAAAACATTTGTATGCATCGATAAAACATGTTTCAAGAGAAATCACTTGTCCTAAAGCTCGAATGCTTGCAAGAGTATTATAAAGCAAGAGTTTTTTTTTATATATTTTTTTACTTATCTTGTCAATATCTTGGCTCCACCAGGACTCTAATGTCATCAAAAGCTTTCTCATCATTGAAGGAAATTCCAGGTTGGTGCAATCAAATTCCAACTCTGCAAGCCAACCAATGGTAATACTTTGAGTAGATCCATGATACTCCCAGCAACAATACAACTTTGACTGACTTCAATTCCCAGACCTGTGAACCATAATAACAGCACAGGCACAACAAGATTGGTTTCTATTTCCTATATTCTCTCTATTATTTTTTCGATTCCTTCAGTGTCCCTGCATTCCTTCATGAAAAAGGATAAAATTAGATAGCAAGTGCAAGTCATGCTGAAACAAATAAAACCACCATATCAGAGGGGATAAATGCCAATAAATGTCTGCTATCACACTATATCTAAAGAATAAAAAGAAATTAAAAAAAAATAAACAGTCATGCTTCTACATCACTGTGCAGTAAAACAAGCTGACTCAGGTCATTGAACAGATGGCAAACAAACATCAAAGAAACAAACAGAATTATAAATACGAACATATACTAATGGCTGAAGTTGTGATAACATTTACTGGACAAAAGTTCAGGAATACCTGATCTAGATGCCAAGAACCCTCTTATCCTGTAGCGAGCAATATGTTTAGCTTTATTAAACCAAAAAATACTCAAAATAACAAGAGCTCAATTGATTATTGCCCCCACTAGATGTCTTCCCCATTCTGCAAAGTGTTCTATGGCAATCCAAGGCACTTATTTACCTTTACTGGTTACATATTTCCAGCACATTAACAGTAAAACATAACACATAACATCCATAAAACACATCTTGATTTCAAACAAGAGTTTTTCAGTTGTTACATCAGGGGAAAGGCAACGAATCTAAAAATTAATTAAAAAACTCGTGAGAATAATGAACATTTGCAAAAATTGGGCAAACCAAACCAGGAACCTCCAACAGGATTATGACCTCAAGGCAAGAATTTCTCCCTCATACTTTCCCATTATCAGAACCCAATCGCAGATCTGCAGCAAATGTCTCTAGTTAAGAAGATGCTCCAGTGGTTATATCTTCAATCTTCTGCTTCAGAGCAGTTAGATCCATTAATGCAACAATCCCTTCCTTAATCTCCTTGTCCAACTTTGCGACCTTCTCTCTGCTTGAACCCCCGGCAATCTCTCCTTTCAGTTCCTCTATTTTAGTTCTTACTCCAGACACGTTTATTGCTTTCTCTATCTCCTTTCCTATTTCATCATCAGCTTTTGCAATCTTCTCTGCCAGCTCTGGAGGGGCTGTCCTTACAGCTTTTTTCCTGGTTTCCACCACCTCCAAGTTAGCGGACTTCAAAATTTCCTTTAATTCGGCCTTTGCATTCTCTATGTCGGCTATCAACTCCTTATCTAAAGACTCCCCTTTAGCCACAGCTTCCCGTGCCTTCTTCAAAACCTCCATCTTTTCCTTCACGTCATTTTCCAGTTTCTGGTTTACCTCTTTCTTCAATTTCTCACCCTTGGCTTGCTGTGCAACTAGCTTCTTAACATGAGTAAGAGTTTGCAGCTTCTGCTTTAACTTCAGGTAGGATCCAGGCTGAGATAAACCCAACTTAATATCTTGGACTAGCTTATCAACCTTTTCCCTCAAAGCAGGACTAAGGGGCTGATCAGGTTTGCTAGAGGATTTGGAGAGCTCCATCTTTATGGATTCCAATTTCTCTTTCAAGCCCATAGAAATGAAGGCATTTGTCATTTCCTGGTCAACTTCTCGCTTAAGTTTCTCGATTGCTTCATTGGAGAACAATAACTTGGATGGTAAGACTCTGCCACCTAGTATCTTCTTCCTGAGGTTCTTAATGTCTTCTTCAATTCCAGCTGCTACAGAGACACCACTGACTACCTCTGATGGCTTCATGTTGCGTTTCCTCTCAGGCTCAGCTGGAATTCCTTCTTGGAAGCCTCCAAGGATCCGGAATTTGAGGTTACGATGCCGGAGCAGCTTTTCAGTATCCATCTCTGTCAATTCCTAAATTGGAGAGCAATATTCTTTCAATAGACAGCAAGAATGACCACGAAATATCAAGACCCCAAATTACGTGCAATAAAATGGAGGAAGAAGTTTTTAACTGAAGAAGGAAACAGAACTAAGACTGGGCTTTGGATTGCAGTAATAAAAGAAGAAGAAATTCCAGTAGCGTAATTTATGTTGTTCGTCTAGACAATCCGCAACAATTTTCTCAAAAATAGATCACTTCCTTTCATCTGGTCCAATATCCTGATCCAGCAGGCTTATATTACTAACATGTAGTAGCTTTTGAAATCAAGCAAGATGAAGCAGAAGTTCGAAGGTGGAATAACTATTCTTGATTTTCTTTTCTTTTTTAATGATTTAACCATATATATGTATATATATTTATATTTATATTTATGTAGAACCCCATACCTTGGTGAGACGTGAACACTAGAACTGAAACTTAAAACCCCCAATGCAGCCATTGATATACAAGCCAAAGGACTGTAAACAATCATGGACCAAAAGACATTGACCAAAAAAAGGGATCATGATCAATGCTGTCATAAATCATGAGAACTTGTTTTAAAATAAGTAGTCAATGTTGAGTTTCAAGTTCAGAACTCTCAGTCACCACATTCCTTTTCTACAGATAACATTTTGATTATCAGTTTGACTAAAAGCTTCCATTACACGCATTCAACTGGCCAAAAAACACAAATATGTGATTATTTAGAGAAAAAATCTAATGACTGCAAGAAGTTCAAATATGAATAAGGTAGTTGGCCCTGTTTCCACAATACTGGTGGATTTGGACCAGATCTGACCCAAAAAACAACACAATGGCAGCCTTAGGACTTGAATTGATATGCCTTTCAAAGTTTTTCTACTCAAGAAATTCTCTCTTAAAGAAATTGTGTTGTTGTTATCCAAGAATATCCCACAAAAAAAATTGTTTAAGTACAACAAAAATCATACATCAGTGGATTTTACTTCAGAGATTTTTTTCAGTCAATTTTTTTGGGGAAAAGTGAGAGCAAAAATATTTTTTCCTTCAGAACATATAACAGAATGAGGGCCTTGTTTCCAATATTTGTGGTTCTTTGAAAAATCTTCTTAGTAGAGTCACCATCCTCACAAATTGTGCTTCATTTATTTCTCAAATTTAGATATCTAGTATTTTACATTGCCTGAAGAACGGGATCATGTTTGCAATTAATAAAGCAGGTGAGCACTTTAAAGAGTTTTCAGGTCAGTAGCAACAGTTCTTTATAGAAGTTTTTCCAATTTCAGTGATTTGCAAAAAGACAGGATAAAATAAAAGGCATGAAACAGTAGCTAAGATGGGAAATATACATCCATGGCCTTCATGACTGCAAGCTTTATCTGTTGTGAAGTCCAAGATGGATCTGTATGTGCACCACCAAGAGGTTCCTGTCATTGACAACAGGGAAGATAAATGACAACAGAAAACGAACATACTCATGCCTAAAATACAAAAGAGAGGTCAAACTAATAAGCGATAATTGTTATAGTAAGAAGTTGGGCTGTCCATGGAACACAAAGATTACACAGGAAACATAAGTGATATTTTGATAGCTGAGATACCACTGAAGGTCACAATAAACAACTCTTGACGAATTTCATGAAGGAAGAAATAACCAAGGTGCGACTAGATTGGCATATCAAGGACATGTGCACATTCTTAGTCTGTAGAGAATTTCACAAATATCTTATCCTTTTTTGAGGCAACTACAACCAATAGCCTTATTAGTTCAGAAGGGGTACTGATATCTATATTGATTAATCAACCTACATGATCAGTGTGTGAAAGACAGTAGCAACAGACAATCTAAAAGATTTATGGTAAATTCAGTAAACAGTTACCTCTTTTGTAACCTCTTTGCAGAGATTGAAGAAAACAGAAGCTTTATATGCCAAGGGAGAATCAATTTAATAATAGGTCTACTGAATTATAATTCTACAATGTTTTCTGAATATTGAAGAAATAATTTAAATTTTGAATTGGTTAAGCAACATACTGCATATGTTGAGCAACTGACTGTCCAAGGAAGTTAGGGAAGAACATGAGAACAAAAAAAGTCATGTTGCATGCCAGTGACGACGAAGAAGTATATCCACTTTGAACAAGAAAAATAGTTAGTTTCAAGCACGTCAAGCATCAGACAAAAAACATAATAATCTCAAGCATAAATGAGCATCCATAAAATATGAACACACAATAACCAGAGAAACAGACACTCACAGGAATAATTCCATCTGCTATTTTCAGTTTGCAAAGCTCCTTGGCGGTTATCTTCAGTTTCTCAGCTGCCTAAAGCAAGTTGTTAGACACACTTAAAGCTAATAGGTTTGAAAAAAAAAATCTTATTTTAAGCGATATAAATTCTTAGAACCGTAACCTTAGGAGCTGCTTGGGCAGACTTCCACAGGATTGCGGCACAGGCCTCTGGGCTGTTACAACAGAATGAGCATTAAAACACAATATCATAGAAGATGGAATCTGAAAGTTGCCAAATTAACACTTTAGCCTATGTTATATAGTATTTTAAAAGCTAAGAAGCTCTAAATTTATATTCTACCAGCTTCATCACATAACGAGTTACAATCTCAGAGCTTTATAACATGCGCAATTGTTGTATGTCTTTCACCAGAAAAGTTACATTTCTTTATCCTAACATGCATAATATTTCCACCAATCATTATTAACCAATTTATGAAAAATCTAATGTAATTGCCGATCAACAAAATTAGCTCAGTGATACTAATGTAACACTTATTGGGAAGGGTATCTTCTTGTTTTCCAGCATACAAGCCCCACAAGTGTTTTTTCAAATTAAGGTTTCTAGAAAGATTGACATGAAAAACCACTCTGCCACAACTCTACTGGACAATGTCAGTGATTCTTCTAGCTAATATTTCTATGGAGATGTAGAGAACATCTGCATGATGCTGTAAAAAGGCTTTCAAGATACCCGCTGAGGTTACTAATATCAATTATTGCCAACGATTAGGACCTTAACCTTTCCACCTTCACTAGAATTAACACAACCAACTATATGTAAATATAATTTGACACAACATCCAAAGTTACAAATTGTGACTCAGAAGATAAGGAAATGAGATGAAAAAAAATCACCTTGCCACATAAAAGACAGAGTTCTCTAACATAAACAATTTATTGGCACATCCAATTGCAAGAGCTCCACCAGAACCACCTTCACCAATTACAACAGTAACAATTGGAACATTCAGGCCAAACATAGCCCTCAGATTATAGGCTATTGCTTCCCCCTGCAAAAACACATGGTAATATGGCGATTAAACAACACATATACCAGATCCACTGATTATACCATGTCACTGGATCACATTTTCCATGCTCAATATGTAAGATCCCGCAAGTAAAATGTCATCCCTGCTTGTTAAATTTTTGTTCAAGCTTATCTCGTTAACAATTACAAAAGTGACCACCAAATAAATAGATGCATACTTGACCAAGTTCCTCAGATTTAAGATCAGCAAATGCCCCAGGAGTGTCTATGAAAGTAATGATGGGAAACCCATGATGATCTGCATACTTCATCATGCGCAAAGCCTTCCGATAACTGTCAAGTAGCAAGAATTTCTCTAATTCAGTTTGTCATGTGAAACAGAAAATAAGTGAATTCTATTTCAAGCTAAGGGCACAAACAGCATTTATACACATTACACAACAGTCCCAAAAAGATGGACTTATCCCGGATGAGTGAACATGTTGAAACAACTTAACTGAAAATAGAGGGTGGGTTCAAACCAGCTTCCTGGGCTAGATGAGTTTTTTTATGTTTTATGAAATCAACAGACAATAGTATAGTAAACTATCCAGTAAATCTAACGTACTAATAGAAATGATATCAGTTTTCAGGAGTGGATTTGATAGCAGTGGCAGCAAGGATATTTTGTCCAATCACTAATACAAGTCCTTTATTTCAGTTTGATAATGAGGGGAATAAGTGAAATATCAATTAGTTAGGTTAAGAATAGCAGCAGAGAAGCATGGAGCAGCCCATTCTGCTGTGCCCTAATCTTCATTTCTCTCTTATCTTTTTTTCCTATTCTTCTTTTTCTCTTCTATCTTCACTTTAATCTCAATTGCTGACCTTTATTGCTAATTTTCCTCAATATATCTCAGTCTTTACAAGGTAACCGAGAAGGAATAACCCTTGGATTCCTGTGTCAAATTTCATCTTTCTCCGCTCTTTCTAACTTTTTTTTTCTCCCTTTTCTTTTACATTATTCCCTATACAACAACTAAGGGGAGGTATCTATTTCTTGGCAGTGCTGAGGAGTCATGAAGTGTAAACCTCTCTTTTCTCCTTTTTTCCTCCTCAAAATGCATCCTTGGTGACTTGGATGCGCATGTGCAAATTGTTCCTTCAATTGTTGAAGGAGTTTCTACTACTCTTTTATAAATACCATAGAGTTCATGCTTCTCTTGGCCCCTAGTGACAAAAAGCAGTATACAATATCAGAAGTACACATACAGAAGTTGAACTTTCCAAAACTAAATCGTCACTTCTCTCTTTTAGTAGGTGTGAAACAAACAGACAGTTTATTATAAAATAAGATTTGAAAACTACCCATGAGGAGTTGGCATTCCAAAATTCCGTTGAATGTTTTCCTTTGTATTTCTCCCTTTCTGATGGCCAACGAAGAGATAGCTTTTGCCATTTATGCTTCCAAGTCCAGTCACAATAGCTGGGTCATCATAACCGGCACGATCTCCGTGGAGTTCAACCCACTTTGTAAAAAATAAAAAATAAATCAAGGAGAATAATCAGGTGATGACTATAATCTTCCATATGCCAGATAAATTAAAACAAGAAGTGACTAGAAGAAATGTAAGTGGAGTTCAAGGAACAACCTTGTCAGTAATGTTGAGTACATGATCAAGAAATGTAGGTCTGTTAGGATGCCGGGCAATACTCAGGCGTTGTATTGGATTTAGATGTGTGTATAGATCTTTTAGAGCCTGATAAAGAGAAATTTTAATCAACATAAAAATCATCTTAAATCCCAAAACTTAAATTCACTTTCTTCTACAAAATGCTTGATTATGTACTTGTGTGTGTATATAAATATATATATATATATATATATAAACAAATAGAAAAGTGAGCTTGGTGTGTAACTAAAATCACACAATGTGGCTAGAAAGATCAGATGGGAGATTTGAATTAAAAGAGAGAACTGAATGAACAAGTTAGATCTGCCAATGCCCTGTTTTCCCAAATCGTTAGCCTAGTATCAGCTAATCGTGGAGCATACAGAGATACTATTTATTATGGGAAGGGCTAATAATCTCCTTAATTATTTCTGAAAAGCAAAAGCCACTGATAATCAAAGCAGGTGTGGAGGATGACATTAAGGGAATCATTCACGAATGCTTTGTAGGTGACACAATAATTAGGATAACTAGTGTCAAATCTTCAATTTAAAATGAGTGGTAGAGGAACAAGAATTATTGCGTGTTAGAAGCAACATCTCAAACTAGAAGCTGCTTGTAGATTCTTTTCCTGCAACTTTCAAGGTAATATTTGACAGCATTCATTATGCGCCTCTCATCCTGATTAGGGAAAGAGTCTTCATTCCTCAGGTGAAAAAGATAATTCTAGGAAAGATTTTGTTTGCCTCAGATGCACCAAGAAAAGAGGATGACTTCAGTGGAGCAATGACTACCAATGACCAATTCAGTAAGTTTGAGATGGGAACACCATAATATAAAGATTTCAAAGTGAAGAACTTTTTCTCGCAGAATTAAGTAGATACTATTGCCATTACCCTAATCCTTAATACAATGCAAGTCCTAGTCAGTTAGATGAAAGAGAAATATTCAGCATACTCAAATATTCCTATGTCACTTTAGAGTTGTAACTTGATGAAAATCCAGCTCATGAAGAAGAAAGGAGCAGATAGATAAAGTTTAAGCAAGGAATTGTGAGTGTAATGCCACAGAACCACTTGAAGACTGAAGCACACCTTGAAAAATCTGGTTTCAAAGTAGGCCCATTACAACAGTACCAAACTTTGCAAACAGTCATTTACAAGCTAAAGATAATGATGCCAAACCATACAGTTTAGATGGCAAACCCAAAACTCATGAGACTAGATGAATTCTTTTTTTATTGAAAACTGTCAGGAAATAAGCTACATTGAATTGCCTCCATATTATTGATAAACCTGGCAGAGCATTTGAAGAGCAAAATAAATGTTTACAGCATCAAGAGTAGATTTAAACATGGTGACACGAACCAGAAGTATACCAGTTGACAATTAGGTTCAGATCGAAACTTTGGTATGTCCACATTCATCTAATTATGATATAGACTTTGACCCATCTTTTACCAGCTGGAATTCAATACAATGAGAGGTAATGTTCAATCAGTTTTTCTAAGTTCAGATTCATCATATTAATAATGAAATGTACGTTCCATATCACAACAAGCAAATCAAAAATACAAAAAAAGGGCTCATGAGTACCCTTGCCAATGGGACCAGCTACTGCTAACTTATAATTGAAATACCAACGACTAATTGTGCCTTTATAGCTTTGATCAGTAAGCATTTTTGTATCTCAATAAACTGCAGTCAAGATTGGGAGTTTTGGGTTGAGCCCTATAAGTGAATGAAGAAAATCAACAAAGAAACATCTTAAGTCTCTCAAGAGAAATGCATACTAGTTTGCATTTTTGTCCACAGACAGCTTTTAATGCACTCATTATTTGTACCTACTAGATTAAAGAATGAGACCCAAATAGTGTACTCAAATTTGTTCTCCAGCCCCTTATATATTTCTTTGAGTGCCAAAATATGCATAGGTTTAAGCACCAAAGAACTAATACAACAAGTGAATGGAGTCTTATAGAAAAATGCCTGTTGATATTTTTTTTCCAAAGAATTAATTTGGTCGGTGAAATCAAGCCCTGTTTCATCAGCCATTTTCCGCACCTGTCAATGAAAAGAAAAGAACTCGATCAAAGTACAACTTTTATGGTAACTTAAAAACTATCAGCTAGAATCAGTTTCAAGGTGCCTTCTTTGAAAGAAAGAAAAAAATGATTCAAGGTCATTTTAAATAATTTAGCACTAAACAAAATCAAATAAAAGAGAAGAAAATGCTCACATCAATAATCTTCTTCTCCAAGTCAACCAATGGCTTCTCAAACGGAAGAGTCACTGGTTTGGGCTTCTCATCAAGAGGCTTGAAATGAGAGAGATAATTCAAATGCCCACTTTTAAGACTTGGGTCAATATCATCTGGCCATGGATACTCATGCTTCTTACCTTTACGAATCTTAGCCACTATGCAAACTCCACAACCATTTCTACCCCTAGATTGGCTATCATGCTTCCACCAGATTCCATTAAGCCCTCCTTTAAACGAACTCCCCAAATGATTCGCAGCCAAAATAGAGTTGTTAAAGCTAACATGTGATCCAGATACAAACCCCCCAGGCTCACGTCCTACTCCAGTTGACAGTGATATAGAACTCATCTCAGAGCAAAATCTAGAAACGAAGAGCTAAACTTCAAGAGGCTAATTCCTGTAACTCTCTAAAACATCAAGAATGAGTAAAACAGAAAATGAACTTAGAACTGTGCAACTCAGAGAAAGTAAAACTAATAAAAAAAGCTCATTAATAGAAATAGCCAAGTTGACACAGCTTAAGACTCAGCAACAGAGAAAAAAAATAAAAAATCTAATTGATAGAAGGTTCATTGACAACAAGGAGACGCATAACCGTTTCAACTAGTCCTTCAAGACCAAAACTTGTGACAGTCATGCTCAAACTGAGTATAGACATTGAATTTCCAGAATCTCAAAATAAACATCCATTTCTACGACAATTTACGAACGCAATGTCAAAATCCACATTTGAAGTCAATTTCACATATCAGCAAAAATGAAGAATCAAACACACCTTCCCAATGTCACAAATACGACTTCCACTCCCATAAACTAAAAAACTATACAAATTTAGAATCCAGAAAAATCGTAAATTAGGCTAAAAAACACTCACAGGACATGACACGTAAGAGGTTCAATTCTGTTAAATCTCCGACTCAGCTCGATTTGAGGCTGAAATTCCGAGACTGCTGCTCCAAAAGCTTGAAATATGTAAAGCCCGTGGTTGGTGTGACAGGCACGTGGAGATGGGAGATGGGAGATGGGAAGGAAGAAGCGTTTACTGGAGCAGATCACCAAACAAAATGGCTCGCTTTGTTTTTGGTTAAAGAAAGGATGGGATGCGATTTCCCTTTCATAATCCATGGCGTCAGGCCCACAAAATGGTGACTCAACTCATGACTCTTGTAGAAGCCACGAGATGACGGGCCCACACTTTCATCGCAATCCGCAAATAAAATGAAAAGAAAAATAAAAAAGAGAAAAACCAATGGCAAAAAGTAACTAATTATTAAAAATATTAAAAAAAGGAAAAATATAATTAGTACTACTAATAAAAATATTAGATTTTTTAATTAATTAGATAATTAAATAATTAATAAATATTTGATTAAATAATTGATTAGTTTTAATTATCACAAATCATAAGATAATTTAATTTTTTATGAGTAATTATTAAATCATTAAATGTATTAACTACCAATTAAATAATTAAAATTTAGATATTTTTGTGATGCCAAGGGGAGAGAAAGGAAGAGTAAAATGGATGTTACATTATTTATTGAATGATATTAGTTAATTTGTAAATATTTAATTTTATTAAGAATCAAACATTTATAATTGATATTAGTATTTTAGTTATTTTAATTCTTTATTATCCATCCATTAATTAAGATTTTCATTTAAAATTGCTCCCTTATTAGCCACTAATCATTAAATGCACTTTGTTATATTTTCTATTAAAAATCAACTTATTAATCAATTTATACGATTAATTAATTTATTTTAAATATTTGTGATAAGAAAGTTAGTTTGTAGTAATCATGGTGGGTACTATAATTTGGGCCTTACTTAGTCGTGTAACTTATTTTATAATACTCTTAGATATATGGGTCTTCTTGATCGTGTATGGGCTTGGGCCTATCTTTGCGTTCTCATTTAAATACCTAAATGCCACGTTTTTTTATCCCCTAATATTTTCCACACGTGTTACGACAAAGAATAAACATTAGTGATAACGATTATCCACTTGACCCCACGGAGGCGTTTAAAAACACCCCTTCCAAGTTCCCACTCATTCCACGCCACCCTTCATCGTGGGCGTTTCGGTAATTTCCTATTCTCATTTTTGGACGCATCCCTTAGCCGCCGTTCGTGACGACATATTACGCAATCATTACGTCGTTCTCATTATCTGGCACCGTCACAACGGAACGGGAAATGATCTCTACTGGACACCTGTCAGACGGGACGGGAAAAAAAAAGTATTGCTCGCCGCCCCACGCTTTTGTGGCTCGGTACGGGTCAGGTTGTTTACAACTCGAACCGACCCAAAAATCCACCCGGTTCAAAATACCAGTTGATTAATCGTTACGTATATTAAGAGAATATAAAAGAAAAGTTGGACCGGGGTTGGGTTTGGAGTGGGGCGGTGAACCCTACAAGTATTTTCCCTTGCTTTCTCCCGACCCAGGGGTGGAAGGGAAAACCCGGGCCGTTTAACCCAGTTTCACGTGAAAGGACATGTTAGTCTTTAAAGAAAAAAGACAAGGTTATTGATGTCATGTCAATAAGGTCTAACGTTGACGACCATCTGACAATAATTGACGGTGTAACGTCAGCCAGCTTCGACGTCGTGGACGGGTTTTCTTCTCACCGAAGGAGAGAGAAGAGAGGAAGAGCAGAGTTGAAGATCATAAAAGCAGAAAGCGAGTCTGAGATTTTTCCACCCAGAAAAAAAGAAAAACCTAATCTCGGGTTCGATTCCTGCAATAAATCCGACGTCCAAAAGTGGGGAGAAAATACCGTAGCTCGTCTGCGCTCGATCTCTGCAACTCGACGGAAAAACGCCATTTCCACGGCGAATCCCTGCCAGAGAATCTGAGCTCCTCATGTCCTTCACTGTTCCGCCATTAATGTTCCTCTTTACCTCCTCCCTCTGACAACCCCGACAGTTCATTTTTCGTTTTCGTGCGGGGAAATATTGAAAACCCGGGACGGGGGGAATTGAAGATTTCTCACTCCCTCATTTAATGCACGCCTGCTTCAAAATCGCCGATCGCCTGCGCTCCCTGTGACGTTAAATTCAATCCTGCCTTCGTTGTTCTTAACCCTTTTCCATCTCTCCTTTTTGGTTGTGCGTCGATTTCCGTAGAGCAAAATCGTGGCATTTATTGCTGAGGAGAGTGTATCGATGAGAGACTTTTTCATCTTCTTTTGCTACTACTGCTAGTTCAGTGTTATCATTTAAGAGTCTCTGTAGTTAAAGAATTCCGTTTTTTTCTCGCTTGTTTCTGGTTTTGTCTCGCTTGCTCTCGCATCGCTCTTTCGTGGAGTATGGGAAGAGCGCCTTGCTGTGAGAAACAGGGGTTGAAGAAAGGGCCTTGGTCGCCGGAGGAAGACGAGATCCTCGTCGAGTATATCAACAAGAGCGGCCATGGAAGCTGGAGGTCCCTTCCCAAGCTCGCAGGTTCGAACCTCGGAACTCTACTCAGACCATGTTTATTTTTTCACATCGATCTATCACTCTCCTGAAGCTACTCTCTCGGATCTTTCCTTATGTTTTCCTTCTCATGTCTGAGTTTTCGTTTCTATTGGGAATTCTTCTCACACCCCTCCTCAATCTGGCCAAACTTTCTCCAATATCTTCTCTAAGCTCCATGATCGAAGCTTCCTGGTGATCTTTCTTCTATTGCCGTCAGCTCTCTGCTTCCCTTTCCTTTTCTTCTTCTGGATAGACACCCTTCATCTCCATTAACAAGTCAACCCTTCGGACTGAATCGCATCCCAGTTATCTTCATCGTCCTCTTCCCTTCTACCTCTCCACGTCCACTACTGCTCGTCGCCAGATTGGTGTGCCGCCATGGCCGAGTAGAAAACTTTCCGTTTAGAGTTAAAAGACAAAACTCACCTTGGCATTTACCGTAATTACAGCTGGACTCCATCTCTCTCTTATCTCATCTCCGTCCATCTCTGCCGTCCATTAATATCTAAATAATTCGTCGCGTACTATTTTATATTTTGGGTTTTTTTAATATAAATAATTAATTATTTTGGGATTTTTTAATAATTATTTTTTCTTCCAGGACTGCTCCGTTGCGGGAAAAGCTGTCGGCTGCGATGGACGAATTACCTCCGTCCAGATATAAAACGTGGGCCCTTCACGCCGGAAGAAGAGAAAACGATTATACAGCTCCATGGAATTCTCGGGAACAGGTCGGTGTTTTTCTAGTATGCGCCGATGAACGCTGCGCACACTTCTGTAGTATCGTGCGCTGGACGCGTGTTGCGCACCTTTTTAATTTTATTTTAAAATAATTTTCAGGTGGTCGTCGATAGCGTTGCAGTTACCGGGACGAACCGACAACGAGATCAAGAACTTCTGGAACACCCACCTGAAGAAGCGCCTCGTCCGCATGGGACTCGACCCCACCACCCATGCGCCGCCGTCTCCTTCCTCCACCGGTGGTGGAACCAGTGGTGGAGGCGGCGGCGGCGCTGCTGCTGTGACGACCTCGTCTACGCCCTCCACCCGCCACATGGCGCAGTGGGAGAGCGCCAGGCTCGAAGCGGAGGCCCGCCTCTCCCGGGAGTCTCTACTCTTCTTCTCCTCCCAGTCGTCCGACCCCACGGCACCGAAGCACGAGTCCGACTACTTCCTCCGCATGTGGAACTCCGACGTTGGCGATTCCTTCCGCAAGATCCCCACCAAGGCAGCGGAGCTGGAGGAGAGCACGGTGTCGCCAGCGTCGTCCTCGACGGCGATGGCTACCACGGCCGCCACAACCACGGCGTCGACGATCACCAGCGAGCGCGGCGCGTCGGAGGCGGCGCATCCGGAGACGGACTCTTCGAGTTCGAACGAGATGGACGAGTCGTCGGAGTCGTCGCTGCAGCTGCTACTGGATTTCCCGGCCGACGACATGGGGTTCTTTCAGGGACAGGTCGGGAACTTCCCCTTGTTCTCCAACGAACTAACGGTGAGCAGCTCCATCAAGTACGAGTGAAGAGCTGAAGGGACATGGAAGGAAATAGGAAGAACTGCCATAGGCAGATTTGGTGTTTCGATTTTTGACCCCAAGAATCTCTCTTTTTGCTTTTTGGCCCCCTTTTCCTTGTGTGCTTGATCAAGGGTTGATTTTGTATCTATTTTGGTATATAAAATATACAAAGAGAGAGAGAGAGGGATCTTTTAAGTAGCTATTTGCATTACACTTTTTTTATTTATAATATTTTCTAATAAAATTAATTACCATTTAACCAAAATTCCATAAACTCCCATTATCTTAAGCTTAAAAAATACTTTAATTTCGTTCAAAGTAGAAAGATCGAATCGCTTAGGTTCGTTCAACATAGAAAGACTGAATTACTCGACTTGATTCATCACTTAGGTTCGCTCAAAGTAGAAAGACCGAATCACTCGACTTAACTCATCACTTAGGTTCGTTCAAAGTAGAAAGACCGAATCATTCGACTTGAATCACTCGTATTCAAAGTAGAAAGACCGAATCACTCGACTTGATTCGATAACTTGCCCAACTTGGCCAAGTTGCAATAATAAGTAATTCTTATCTTTATCAAGATAGGGACTAGTAATCCCAAAAAATTGTAATGATCTTGTCAATGAGACCTTATATTTATTGAATGTAACCAATGAAGGTATGGGTGACCTAGCTTGCTTAACCATGAGCTTAAATAGTTAAATGAGAAGCATGTAGAGGGCTCACTCACCCCAAAAGGAGCAATTGTCGTGGGTCACATAATGCCTCCTTAACAAGGAATTACTCCATTAGTGGTCACATCCTGATCCAACAAAAAAATGGTTCCCTTTATTGCTAGGGGTGGATCACCCTAATATGACCCTTAAAAAATACCTTATAATAAGCCATGGGGAACGTTTAACCGTTACACTACCAGTCTACCACTGTGATTAATGCTTCAATGCTCGTTTGATTGCCGACAGGCCAGAGAGGAGAGGGGCCAACAAGCTAACGGCACAAAATGTCAAAGTTTTACAGGTCCGTGTGATGCAGTCCGGCATTTATCCGTTTCTGGGGTCTTTTCTGGCCGAAAGCTTCAAACATGACTGTGGCTGGGAGTACAGAAAAAGGGGAGGATAACGAGCAGAGGCGCTTTATTTTGATATTGATGGAGGCTGTCGTGGTCCAGTCCGCGGAGGAGGAGTGAAGTGTAAAGTAAATGTCGGCATGTGAGCGTCATTTAATGTCAATTTTGACGCATTCATGGCTTTGCTTCCTGCGAGGGGCGAGGAGTAATTGCTTTGAGGCTGACCCTTCTCACACTGAGGTTGCGACGGAGTGAAGCGAAGAGGGCTGTGGATGGAGTTGTAAGTACTCGTGTTGCATGATCACTGAGGGGTTCTGGGGGAGGTGACGGTCGAAGGTTGCGAGTGAGAGAGACGAAGAGGGGATGGATGGGGGAATTTTATGAACAGGTGAGAGATTTTTTCTGGGTTTTGCGGGAGTGGGGAAGAGTGCAATGTTGTGCTTCGTGATTCAAACAGGAATGTGTTGGGGTTGTTTGCCTGGTTTCTAACTGGGGAATTTAATCGAACAGGTGAGAGGTTAGTTGTGGGATAAGCACAGGGGGGACCGATGTTCTTCATGGGACGGGAATAAGTGATAAATAGGGTTTGTTTGCTTTTTTTTCTAGCCGGAGAATTTTGTCAAACATGTGAAGAGGTTCTCTACAGCACGAATATGTGGTTACTGGTTTCATTTGAGAATTTTGACAAATAGTTGAGTTGCTCAATATTGAGTTGCTATAGAAGTACATTTTTTTTGGAATTAGTGATCATAAAGTCTCTAATAATTAGAGAAAATTATTATCTGTACTTCAGTTAATTTAAAAAATAAACAGGCCTGATGAACATCTATGAATTATCTGTACTTGGTCAACATCTCCACAAAGCTAGGCAACATGCTCCAAGGAAGTTATTCAAGTACTTCAGAGAACAGTTTTGGAGATCCCCTCTCCTTTCTACAGTCTCATTCTTTTATTTTTTAAAGATTTATATCTCATGCACATTCCCCTGGTATTAGAACAAAGCCCTAAAATCATCTCAAAAAAAAAAAAAAAAAATCCCAAACAATACTTATGCACCCCTAAAGAATGCAACTTTTTGCATTCTCATGTTTTCTTTTCCATTCTTACATTATTGGTTTCATATTATTGATAAAAGAAGTAATCTAGACTAAGTATCCTCTAGAAAAGAAACTGGACAGCCAACCTTATCTCTGTTACAAGCAGCAGCACCCCAACACTTACATGTTGAACAAGCCAACTAACTCCACCAAATATTGCATATTTAATTATTAGAATCAGTCATTACTACTCTGGCTCCAGGTTTCTAGTGTGTTTGCCAGATACTCTTTAATCAAATGTGAAAACCCAAACAGGTACCTCAGATGAATCACATGGAGCAGCTGAAATACCATAACAATATTTGACAGCATACCAAAAATACATTAAAGATAGCCCTTCAGTTTTTAAATTGGTAAATCAATCAATCTTATTAGGCTATCTCATTCGTGTTTCACAAGAGATAAAAGTGTGCCCCAAAGGTCAAACTAAGAGCATATCAGTGGAGAAAGTTCCCAGTTCCTCATAAAATATTTCATATCTCATTGATCTAAGGAAACAGAAATTATTGGCTCTATTTCAGGTTTCAAAATATCCAAATCTCTGCAAGGACCAGCACATCCTCCTAAATTTGACAACTTCATTCATGAATCACCAAATCCAATGAATGCTTCATCAAGTAGACCCCTCATCATATGTACAGGTCTCACCAAGAAACTCTGACCTCAGTTGCATGAGAAGCCTGCCCAAATAATTTAAGCCTTCACCCTCCCGACCCCCGCCCCAGAACAAATCGTGGGGTGAAGCTTCAACAAGAACAGATCCTGCAGTTCGGAGCAGCATTGAATTCAAATGGGGATAGATGGAAAACTTGCATTTTAGGGCCCTATACATCACATCAATCTTGACAATATCCCAATCTGATCGCACCTGTAGAAATATAGTCAAATGACTCTCAATCATTCCATAGACAAGTACATGCCAGTTTAACAGAACATGTAATGAAGGGCGAAGGGCAGAAAGAACTGCCAAAGCTAAGGGGGAGGAAGAGGAGGTTACAATGAGGGATTGAAGCTGACCCCTTATGTAGATAAGAAATCAGCCATATTATTTGCCAAGAGGGGATCAGAACAGCAGCTGAATTATAAAAAAAATAGCATCTTCTTGTTGATTTGATCTTTTGCTCAATGCCAATGCCAACATGAGGGGGGCTGTCCAATCCAGGGGTCCAGGTTCAAGTCTCACCAGAAATTTCAGATTATTTTTTGTGTAATCATCATTCAAAAATAAAGAATCTTTTACAATCCCAACTATGGTCCAACTACTCATGTTGTATCCATGTCCGTTTCTAAGTATACATAGACGACTATGGTCCACCTGCTCATGTTGTATCCATGTGGGTTTCTAAGTCTATACGTGGACAGATCTTATATTATTTCTTGTGCTCTGAAAGCAAATAAACATTTTGCAGGTGGATGAAGAAAAAAGTTCTTTTTTTTTTCTAGAAAGTAACAGTAATTTCTTGATCAGATGCCATACCAGATTGGGATGTTTCATCTGGATTGTCCTTCCCATTCTTGCCGCTTCCTCAGGACTCTTTGCAGATTTTATTTTTTCCATAGTCTCTCTCGCCAAAGGATTCTCCACCCCCAAAAACTTTTGCGCCTGCTAATAGAAGAAATTTAGTTTTCTCACCGAAAAACTCCAGTTCTTCCATTTTCACCATTTATATTTTCACCTAGTCAATTTTTACAATCCTTTACAGTAATTCCTTTTTTATAATAATGAGAAGAGGGGTTCCATTAAGAAGACTCTCAAGCGAGGAATAAGTACAATAAGCTAAGTATAATATAGAAACAAAACAAGAGAGGAGGTAAAACAAAACTCAAAGGGAGAAAGAGAGTTCCAAATAGTTAAAAAATAAGACAGTAAAAAATGGAACTACTACTACTAGAGTAGCTCCTTTTTTAAATGTCATTTTTTTTGTGCATCAAAATTAACTAACAAAGATCCATCAAATCGATTTTAAATCATTTATTCAATCAAGAGAGTTAAAACTCAATTGTGGTCTTTATGAAACATAAATCTATCAAAAAGTATGAAAGAGTTTATTAACCTGATAATAGTGCTCAATGCTAGTCCATGTCATATACTCGCCATTTTCATCTGGCATTTGCAGTGGGTGAGGAGAGAAGTTTGAGAAGGCTCCATATGGGTCCCATGTCTTAAAAAAAAATATGATGTTTGGTTCATGAGCAGTAACTGTTGGATCAATTGATGGAATTTCATTTGCAGAAGGGATTACAGGTGAGAGGTCCGGAATAGGTTGGAGAAATCCACTAATAAGCATGTCTGGCCCAATCTGCAATCAATCAGATTCAAATCAAGTGCTTACTTTGCTTGAGAAATCACATTAACACTAGGTGTTGTTCATGCAATTTGACAAATGACTTTTCCTTCTTCCAGTAAACAAATAAACTACGAAATGATAGCTATGGAAACCAAACAATAGTACTAGCCTGCTCAAAAGTGACATCAATTAATTCCAATGCTTGTGACATCTCAACCATGCCAAGTTCACCCACGGGAGTAGGAGCTCTCTCTCCCCCAATTATTTTAGGTGCAACAAATGCAAACACCTGTATCAACAGATTCAACTGAGAATTGGTGGTAGAGTAAGTCCAAAGGTTGCTAATAGAAAAAACTGTCATCGACCTTTTGCCATGTGTTTACGATGATTCATTCTTCGTTGCAAAAATTAACACTCATAAAAAACAACTTTTAGTTCATAAGATATGCTCTTTGAAGCTACGAAACACACTTAATAACTATGCTTAGGATTAAAAATTACTTTCAATGCTGAAAATGAAGAAAGTAGACGAAGAGTAACCAGCAAGAAAATAAAAATAATTGGAAACCTGGAATCAGAGGCAAAAAGAATCATTCCATTAAATAAAAAACTAATGAGAGACAAGGGGAATAGAATATCCAACACTAAGACATTGTTGGAGAACCCCTTCCGACACCCGAAAAGCATTCGTATGCAAAATACTGTGGTGTAAATGGAAATAGTAAAAGAACATGAAGAAAAACCAATAAAATCGGAAAATTTGTACCAATGTCAAAGAAAAAAGAGACAAGAAGACGCAATTTATTTCAAACATTGGATAAATGACCTTATGGATAACACCAGCAGCAATGGCTGGAGCAGCTAGTCCACCTCCACATTCCCACAAAATTGAAAGGTAGCCCCGATCATAGCAGTATTCCATTACATCTCGAGGGTTTAGAATGTCAAACTCCACAACTTCAACACCTTTAGATGCCAATTTTTTTTGAAAACTCTTCCTAGCACCCCTTTGTGTTGCAACAATAGTCCGAGCTTCAGAGTTGTCCCAAAGATTTGCAACTTCAGGAAGATTAAGAGTTTGAGACATTACAACACGTATAGGCAAATGTCCACCTCCATGTCTGGCAGTTAACCGTGGATCTAAATCAAAGGATTTTACACTAGAATCAATAAATTAACTATAAATACATATATAATATATATAACATGCATTCTTCACATTTAGGGACATGTCTTCTAGAATATAAGAAAATCAAAGAAAAATACATGAAACAAAGCTGGTACCATCACGACGTACAGTATTTCCCCCAACAATAATCGCATCACTTCTACCCCTCAGCTCAAAGACTCGTTCCCTAGAAAGTTTGCTGCTTATCCATGATGCATGTCCACTACTTGCTGCTATCTTTCCTGTAGGCAGACAAGCAATAGAGATACCACAAAATCAATCAGGTTGATGTGGTTATTACATGAGACAAAAAGCTAAAACACCATTGTAATAATAAAAATACCAGAGAGATTCATGAGGATCACCATCTAGAGTCATAGCATACTTGAGAACAGAGAAAGGAACTCGAGAAGAAGCTCTATAGTGTAATGGAGCATTGACTAGGAGACAAGATTTTATGGCATCCTACAACAGTTACTTTGAGATGTCAGAGACATATATTGTTGAGAAGAATATTGCTAACTAATTAAAATTTCAAAAGCTAGAGCTCTCTAAAGAAATCATAGAAAGACTAATAAAGTAGGTTCTAAACAGAATTTTAGAAGAAAAAAAAAAGTAGTTTCTAGGTAGTTGATAGAAATTACACCCTGTAGATTCTAGTACCTCAGTCATTCTACTTTGCAGTTCTTCTCCAAGAATATCAACTTGCAGACCTTCAGCTCTCAGTGACTGGATTGCTTTTCCTCTGAGGTGCTGAAGAGGATGTCTAAGCCCAACAACGACTCTTGAAATTCCTGCCTAGAATGAGCAAAATATTCATTCTTATCAAAACTGGAACACGTTTATTACGAAATTGCAGCAATTACAAGTTATAACGAAACGTAAACATTAGACTTTCTAAAGCAATTTCTTAATAGGTTGTAAACTTGGTAGTTAGCTAGCATCACCACAACCTTACCTATGAGTATGATAACTTGGTAGGTTGCAAAGTTTAACGCGTCGAATGCATCAAGAATTAGTTTTTAGGTATCAATAAGGACTTGCAAGACAAAAACCAAGAACAAGATACATTGAAATATGTAAACAGTTTGTTTAAGAAAACATATCTACAGTTCATCCTCTATTTTTTAGCCATTAGATTGATTGGAGGTGAGGAGGTGGAAGAAATTGTCGAAAAAATGCAGCTGGACTTCAATTTTCTAGGGAAAAAAACGTCATTTTCTCCTCCTTTCCATCAATTATTTGTACTAATCAAAACGCACTGGCTCTAATCCTAAGAACTAATTCGATGAAAAACAACAGAGATTACACAAAGAAAAGACTTTCACGAATGGAAAGAAAATAAACCTCTCTATACCCATAATTCAAAAGGGTAAAGGAAACTAGTCAAAGACAAATACCTACTTTAATAAGAGCAGACACAGCTGTCTGGTCGCCATGGCAATCTCCAGGCTCCATATTCGTATAAGCCGTAGCGCCATTGGAAAGCTCCCTGGCAGCGTCCACCGCCTGCAACTCCGCGCACTTCGTACCCGGCGCGTATAAAAACCCCTCACCCACCACTTTCTCCCCCCTTGCGATCACGCACCCGAAATTAGGATGCGGCGCAGTGAACCCGGCCGATTTGTCGGCAAGTTCCGCCGCCCGGCGAATGAAGCTTGCCTCTAAAGCGTGATTTTGATTCGCTTTACCACAGAGAACTGGTTGCAACGCAAACACGGTTGCCATAGAAGACCACCCAGAGAACTGCTACGAATCGAACAACCGCACAAGAAGATAAAAAAACACCTACCATAGAAGAGAGACGAGAGACACCAAGCCAGCTAGTTCCGAGGAAAATAAAAAACATACATAAAAATAGTGCTAACACATTGGACCGCAAATTACACGGGTCCGGACCAAAACCGGCCGGTTAGTAAATAAGGTATTTAGACACATTAATTGTATTTTATTTATTTATATCGTATTATTCTTAGAAATAAGTATTTTATTTGTTTAGGGGTATTTTGGTAATTTTATAAGATAATATAAAAATTAATTATATACAAATTTTTCCATGAAATATGCTGATAAATTTAATCTTAAAATAATTTTATTTAATTTTTAATTAATAAAATAATATAAATAAATAAAAATTTAAAAATAAAATATTAAAATAATTAAATATAAAAAATAATTTACCTAAACATGGTTACTTTTATAATATCTTAGATACTTAATCAAATTCTTACTTTTATAATATCTAAATTATCACTCTTAAATTAGTAATTTAATATACTATTAAAAGTTATAAATATATAAGTACATAAATGGGGTATTTTATTATATAAAAATACTTTTATAGATTTAACTTCATTTAATTTTTTACTAATAAAAACCCTAAACCCTAAACCATAAAAATTTGGAAAGGGGATTTGAGCCTTAGGGCTTGGAGTTTAGGGTTTAGGTTTTAGGCTTAGGGTTTAGGGCATAGGGTTGAGGGTTTCAAACCCTAAACACAAAATTACAATTCGTATTAAAAAACAGATATCAACTTCAATAAATCAACCATTTGAAAAAAATTATCATTTAATTAACAGAAATAAAATACAACATTCAAAATCATCATTATTAAATAATCTTCTCAATTTACTGAAATAAAATACAACATTCAATGCCATAGAAATCTATAAACTAAAATACAAAATATTAATGAATGCACAGATCAATTCAATCAAGTTTAAATTAAACTTAGTAATAACTTCAATTTATCTATAATTGACAAAAATTTCATTAACATAAATTCTGAAAAATTAGTGATTAAATACAGAAATTAGTACACCCCCTATTTCCTCGCTTGATACCCCTTTGGTTCATATTCTATTACCCATAGCACCAACACATAAAGAACATATTGATGCTATTTTTGGATGAACAACTTGTTTGTACCAGGAGTGGCACGGTTCAACGTTTCCTAGTGCGATGGACAAGGCGATCAGATTCCGATCACACATGAATTATGAGAGACATATTACAACTAGGCCCTAATTTGTTGGACTAGTATTAGAGTCATCAAGAGTCCTACTCAACAAGGTCAATTTTCCCCATACTAGAGAGTTAGTGAAGATGTCCCTCAGGTACCGCTGATTACACAAATCTATACTCGAAGGGATCAAACCAACACCCAATGTGGCGAGGAAGTTTGACATTTAGGACAAATTAGTTGTTATTTTATTTATTTATATTTTATATTATCTATAGAAGTAATAATTTCTTATTCATGAACATGGGTATTTATATTTCAAATTCATTAAATAATGCTGATTTCCAAACATCATTTCTTCTTCTTTGTTTCTCTCTTCCTCTTTTATTCTTCTCCCTCACAGCAACAACACACCACCAGGCGAGAGAAAAGCCACCTCCCCCCAACCCTCTTACCTCCTTAGATTTGTAAACGAAGAGCAGGCGATGGGAGGTAACCCGATTCATTGGGCATTGAAAGAGAATATAAAAATTGATGTGTTGGGCCTTATATGATGGACCTAGTTTTATTCACCTCAGATAATTGATCGAGTTCAAGGACTCAGGAAAATGCTTGGCAATGGATTAAGCCATGAACAAGGTGCAGCGGAAGTACGAAATTATTTCCAGATTGCACCGTGGAGTCGAGTTAAGATAACAGTTTCGCACTCAGGAAAGTTTCTGATATTAGTGACCATGAATATTTACTTAGCTGAGGAAGAAATCTAACCTGATAAAAGTGATATTAGTGCAATAAGATCTCTTGAAGCCCTTCACTTTTCTTAGAATCAACAGCAGCGCTAAACAAGATGAAAAAATTAACTTAAAAGTATGCTGAAACCCATTAAGATTCATAGCCAAAACAGTCCATATTCTAAAGAACCCACCACCACCAGGAACATCAACTAACACAAAAAGAACAGAGAGTAGATTAAGAGAACAGTAACAAAACCATGCCGAGTAGCAAAACAACAGTAGATTATTAGTCCCTACGCAGACCACGAAAGTACCCACTTGGGTCTCGCTCAAAATCCTCTCTCAGGATGTAGGAATCTCTTCCTGGAGCTCTCATCCATTTCTTAGGCGTATTATCAGATCCAGGTAAGACACTGTACAACCCCCATGCGATAAGACAAGCTCCCGCTGCTACGGCCACACTCTGAAGAACTTCTTCAGAGTTCTTCTTCTTTTCGGTGGACTCACAAGATCCCATCTTTGCTAACTAGAACTTAAGGTAAAGCCTCTTCGGTGTAGTTCAATGAAGGTAAGGGAGACTGGCCTGTCTTAAATAGTGATCAGTAGCCATAAGAGCTGCATACTTCTCCGAGAAATCAATTGAGATTCCATTAATATTTGCTGATCTGAATAAATGATTCACAAGTTTCTGTATGAGAAAGAGTTAGTTTTGGGTGCAGAACGAAGGGTTTTCTTGTGGAATGTGAGTTGTCTTCCTCTCGAGGTCTCTCCATTGATTGCTTGCATCCCATGGTAAATGTTAAGACTCAAGAGCGTCTTTTTTCTGAGAAATTAAGAGTCAAGAGCATCGCTCTCTTATCTTTTCAAGTAAGATGACCCAAATCTCAAGAAAAAGAAAAATGGGGATAGTGTTCAAAAGCCTGCGTTCCATTAAAGAGAGAATTCTGACGGTCAGACATTAAAACCTGATATTGATATTTCACTTCACCTTTAAATGTAAAGAAAAAAGAAAGAAAGTAAAAAACAAAGAAATGGCATTTTGTCCAGTTCAGAAGAGAAAGCAAACCTGAATCTCTTCGCCATATTTAATCCCTCGTAAAGAGAAAGGTAGGAGTAACTGTGCATATCAGCCTGGTTGCAGATATTCCTTTTTTAATGAAAGAGTCAGACTGCTTTTTCTCAGTTGATACGATCAGCATCAAACTTAAAACAGAACCTGAAGCCTCATCACCAGCCATTCATGTTTTAATCACTATAGTCTGTTCATTATTGTGGAAATATGGAAATGGAGAGAACCATAAGCAAATTGTAGAAAACCAATCAAATTTCAAATGACTCCATGAGCACACAAATTTTCAACAAAATTTCAAAGTTGAAAATTCGAGGAGAGGAAAAACATAATAGACACTTTGAGATTTTTGAAATTGGTTAGAGTAATAATTTTCAAAGTTCAACAGTGATCTGTTTCTAGCAATAGCTGATATATCTATCATGCAGTATGTAGTAGTTCACGACTTACCCATCTCTTTCTCCAGTCCTATTTTAGCTGTAATATACCGATCATTCCTACAGTTTTGATATTCAGCTCTGTTACTTGAATCAAATTGCACTTACAACCTGGGAACCAAAAGGGGACCCAGAACTTCTGTAAATTGCAGGACAAAACATGTCTAGTATCCTGGAGTGGGAAGAGCTCCATGTTGGAATATGATGTGATCTCTTTCTCCCCTACCAGAGGACAAATCATGTCAGATTCCAGGATAACCCAGTCAGGATTTAGAGAAATCCCATCATCTTCACCTAAATTTAACTATTATAGGCGATAGTTGAACTTCTCAGGTCATTTCTGGACCAATGCTGCCTCAACCCACATGGTTTTTGGTCCTCTCAGCCTTGATCTTAATAGTTACAAACTTCAAAACCACAGATAGAATGTGTTTAAAGTGTATTTCGCATCAAATATGTCCAGGAATAGTCTTTTTACTGTGTTAGCTTTTGTAGCACATGCACTGATGCTCATGCACTCCCCCCCCCTATCCCTTTTTACAGAGCCCCAACACTCTTAAAGTCAGAGAGGAAATCATGATATGCTTCTTGGAAGGGTCTTGAGCTCGTGGGCATCTTCTATCACATGAGAAGACAACTATGTTCCCAAGTCCCACGTTCGTTTCTTCTAAAGTAGGTAGTGAGATGAATTTATCTTTTATCTTTCCTTGTGAAAAAGAAGATAAAGAAAAAAGAAGATGTGATCTGTAAATGCTCACTTCTCTTTATCTTTTCATCAACTATCCAAAACCAACTTCATCACAAAATGCAGATATGATCATTGACACTAACTCTACACTTGGTATAATCCTACAAAATATTTAAAAAATAAATAAAGTTAAAGGTTGAAAATTCCTAGAAATTGATGAGAGGAGCAAGTGGTAGTAATGTTCATGATCAATAGCATGAATTAATTCATTGTCTCCAAACATGTTGCAGTTTCACAAACCACCCATGATGAAAACAGAATGAATGAATGGGGCCAAGCACGTTGTATGTTGAAGCCTACTGACCACAGACACCTCTGTGTGGGTTACAGCACTCGCCCTTCAAAAATGGGTCCACTTAATTAAGGGCTACAGCGGATGCATTCTGTCAGTTAGAAGGGGAGCATTGCAATTTTACTTTTGTCAGTGTGGGTTAAATGCTTGTGGAATCATAGTTTTCCGACTCACCGAGAGGGACTCGGATCTTTTGACCAAGCCGGGTCATTTCTAACTCACCCCGAGTCCGACCACCAGACCGGTGAATCCCAATCCAATTCGGAATCTTGTTTGTAGTTCCATTTCAGAGTGGTTACGTTTTGGCCTTAACTGATTTCTGGTCTTGGAAATCATAATTTTCTCTCCAAACCTAAGTTTACTATCAACAAAGTTAGAATGATTTAATTTGATAGTAAACTTAGGGTTGGAGAGAAAATTATGATTTCAAAGACAAGAAATCAGTAGGGCCAAAACTTATATTCCTAACTTGATTTAATTATAATTGGGGGTTAAAAGATCTGAATGATTCACCTAATTATTGGGCTATAAAAAGAAGGAAAGACTGCTCAAATGAAGTGATTGTTGAGTGTAACACAATCTTGGTGAAAAGACTAAGAAAAGGGAACCATCAAAGGGTACATAAACCCTGATCAAAGAAGTAGAAGGAACAGGTGAAACTTGAAATTCAGGCTGGGTCTCGTCAATGAGGAAGTTAAGAAGGTGACTAGTGGCCAAGGTGTGAAGAGGACAATCTTTGGATCACATAAAAGGGTGTAATTATCATGCCTCCTAATTTGGTCTTTTTTCTTAAACAAAATCTAATCCATCTTTTTAGGGAGGGACTATATCGATGAGTTCCGATTTGACTCGGCCGATTCAACTCGGATGGTAGGGTAACGCACGCTCTAACACGCTCAGTTAATTAATTAACCGTAGTTAATAAGACCCACGTCACGGCCAACACATGAGCAGCTTTATAGTTAAGTGAAGGAGAGCACGTCCACCTCACCTTACGTTGTGGGCCCAACCCAGCTCCATTCACGAGAAGCTCATCTAACTCACCTTTCTCTGGTAATTGGATAAGAAAGCTGCAAACGGGAAAGAGAAATCAAATTGAATGAAAAATAATAAAAAAAGGGCCTGAACTTTTATGCTTTTTCTACTATAAATTTCACTGGTACCATGTTTTGTTGGTTCTGCTGTCTCTTCCGTTTGTAATCGTTTATGGAAGCTTTTATTTCTTTATCCAAAATTGTCGCCTTCTCTGCTCTTTTCCTTTTTCGAAATTTCTCTGCAACTGAGCAGTTTCTGCAACCTGGACCCATTTTCATTAAAAGAATGAAGCTTCTTGGTTCTCTCTTAAATATGCCACCTTTTTACAGCATTTCAAATTTAAAATAAATAAATTTTGCTTCTTGTAATTGGTTTTGTTTCATTATCTCTAAGAACCAAGAATAATACCATTCACAGTTTAATGTTTACAGTTAGTAGAAGATTTGATGGTTCTTACCTCCTCCCAGTAAAATTCCCAATCTTCAGCTCCTCTCTGTGATGGAACAAGGTGGAAAACGACAGTGCTTCCCTCCATTAGATGAGTTCGTAGTACTGCAATAATCTTCAACTGATTTGATTGGAATTAAGATTCCGGTGAGATGACCGATGACCTTTACCTCGTTCCGGTGACTCTAATCTGCTCCTTTTCACTAATTGTTTACTGAAGTTGATGCAGCAGAGTTAAATTATTCCTGCAATTATATTTAACTAGGTTAAGATCTGGCCAAGATATGAGAAACAAAAAGTCTTCCAATCTTTTAATAAAGATTGATGAGATGTTACGTACCATTGTTGGGAATCTCTTGAAGCTTAATCCATTTTTAAGTAAAATACATCTGAGTTTTTATATGTGATTACAGTCAAACCTTGTAAATGGGACGGAGAAGATGTGCCCACGAGATGAACGGTCATATTCCTGCCGACAGGATGAAAAGTAAGCCATAATCAGTAACTTTAAAAAAAATGCTTGAAGGTCATGGATGATTAAACTACTTTTGTTTGAGGATTAGACTGTGATTATTAAAAAAAAACAAATTGAACTGACAGAGCCAGTGGCCTCTTCCAGTGAATTGAAGATATTCTAACTGTTTCTGCATTTATTTGGGCACCCCTGATTTCCATAAAGGTACCTACTTCAATCCGGCCATACTGAATGCAGAGTAACCCATCACAAATTCCTCATTTACGTCTTGCAGGGATGACATTGAAGGGTGTAGAAAACTGGAATATTAGAGAGAAGAAAGAAAATGATATAATTAAAGCCAAAAAATCAAGAGGGCTCTGGAAAAATTTCAGCCATTTGATAGAACAAATCATAAGTGTTGTAATTCAGTGACAAACAGAGTATGTTAAGGGTGTTAAGCAATTCCTGGAGTTGCCAGATTCAGCAGTTCAAACTGATCATTAGTTGGCTATTTATAAGAGTTCATAACTTGTTCTTGACCAATGGGTTCATAAAATAATTTGAGTACTGCAGAAGTTTTCTCATATTCAAGAAAAGAGTTGTAATGGAAGAAAACAAAAAAGCTTAACTTATTCAACAGTAAAACTAGCTGTGACATAGTGGCAAGTGGCAAGAGGCAGCTACTTCTCAATGGCATGTACCAACAAAGAGTTGGGGTGGTTGTGTCTCACCTTCTGAAGCTGTGCATGACTGGTAAATCTGATCCAGGAAATAAAAAAGCCATGAAAATCCTTTAATGATCAAATAATAGCTCAGTCTATTGTAACAGTCAAATTGGAAGAAAATTAAGGGTTAAAGCCTTTACCTGGAAAAGAAGATTTTCCCTGAAAAATTTCTGAAGCATAGCATGAAAAGTAGGGAAAGGAGAGAAGCTGAAATAGATTTGGTACGAAAATGGGAAAAACTTGTTATTATCCGGAAATGACTGGGGAATTCCTTCACCCGAAAGCTCCTTTCAAACATGGAAATTTCTCAGAGAGGTCTGACGCCAAATTATAAAACTAGAGGGATAAAACTGTACTTTGAGCTCCAACAATTTCAGGTCTCATTGTGATCGTCACGCAAGAGGAGAGATTTCAAACTCCGACCTCCTCCCTCCGTCGATTATTTCACTTTATTTATTTTATTTGTTCATTAAATCTTTACGGAAGAAGCTTCCTCATTTTTAAATTTTTTTATTTTGGCCTTCTTTACATGCTCTTGTCTGTACTTCAGACCTCCAATTAAAAGGGACTGCTCAGAAGAGGAAAAAACTACTCACCATTACTCAGATCTGTTGGCTTTTCGTCCCTTCTTCTGTTCATTCGCTGTACACTGAGTCTACAATGAGCACTCTTTAAATCTCAACCCGAGGCCCTTTCAGTCTCCTTTCGTCCTCATACCCAGAAATTGATCCATAGTTTTGAGTGTCCAAGTGTCCAAGTGTCTCATACTCTACGGCAAATGCTGTTGAACGGAGAAACCTAATGAGTTTCTTCGATCAATTTTGATTTTATGTTTCACGGAAAGACATAAAATCAGTCTTGTGGTGATGCTTTGCTGCTTCTGTAGATATAATGCGCGATTGTGTAAGAGATTTCATACCCGAAGTGGACAATTGAAGCTTCGGCAGAGAGATGTGGAATTAAAGCCTCTCAGCGAAGATGTTCAAGGCAGCCAGATGGAGAAGCGAGAAGAACAAGATCAAAGCTTTATTCAAGTTGCAGTTTAAGGCAACTCAGGTTGTGATCACCATCCAAGTTTCTCTCAAATTGCTGTCCTGCATGTAATCTGGATTGGGTCGGTGGTAGTTTTAGGCGATGAAGCGATGTTATCTGCAAAACCAGGCAACAATGTATGATCTACAGAGGTGTGCCTGTGTTCTAAATCTTGTTTTTTTTTTTTCCATTTCAGGTACCACGGGCGGGATGGGATGGTTTGATGGTGTCTCTGGTTCCGCTCGAGCACGGCAGACCAACTGTGAAAACAGTAAAAGCTGTAGTTGATGCTGGAGCCTGTGAATGGGAGAATCCACTCTATGAAACAGTTAGATTCAACCAGGACCCCAAAACTGGAAAGATTAGTGAGAAAATTTACAGAATTTTTGTTCAGACTGTAAGAGATGAACCCACTTTACCCTTCCTACTTTGGGAGTTTTGTTTATGAAATTTCTCCATGTATTAACTCTAGTATTTCTCGATTCTGAAGGGATCATCGAGAAACAATATTTTAGGAGAAGTCGCAATCGATTTTGCAAATTATGCCGAAGCAATCAAACCTTCCACTGTTTGTCTGCCTGCAAGGCCTTCAAGCTCTGGGATAGTTCTGCATGTGAGTGGTTGTTTGAGATGACCTCTGCCTGATCTCGGGCTTCAAATTACAAAACTGTCATGGAAATTTCATAAAATGTACAATGCTGTTCCGTAGGTTAGTGTACTGAAAAGAAAATTTAACTTTTGGGTTATGGTTGTTGTGGTAGGTTACAATTCAAAGAATTCAAGCAGCTGCTGATAGAAGGTAAGGGGAAATCTGCATTCTCTTTTCTATTTTGGTAGTAGCTTGTTAAAGGAGTAGCTTCTTTTCTTATTTTACTTCCTATAGGTTATGACTTTTACTTTTACTTTTACTTTCTTTAAACACCTTTCAGAGAAGAAGAGAATGGAGCTGTAGCAGTTCAGTCAAATGGAAGAACCCTGAAGAGCCATTTAAGTATTATTGATACAGATGAAAGATCTGAAGTTGCCAATGATCTCAACAACTATATTTCTACTGAAGTAAGATTTTCTGCTTCCCTTCACCTAAATTTTATCTGCTATCATGTCTAACTAATAACAGTGTTTGTTATGGAATTTATTAGCAGCCCTTAGGTTATAATACTCTGTTATTACAAGTTTTTTTTTCTTGTGGTTGCCTTGCAGGATAACTCTTCTATCTCAGATCAAGCTCAATTAATTGTACCACACACCAATGGTGCTTCAAGGAATGCTGATTCAAATGGATTCACCAGGGCATCCAGTGGATCTGATGACATATCAGGTTCAGGTCTGGAGAGTAGCTCAGAACAGAACACCCCAAAAGGGTATGAGTCAAAGAGTAACAATGTCCATCGGGATGTGGCAAGCTTTTTTTCATCTTTAAGAAACAATTCTACCTCCCAGAATCCGGCAGAGCATCGAAGATCTAACACAGATTGGTCGGTTAGCTCAGGCCCTGATGGAAGTACAGATGATTCAACAAATAGTTCTGATAATACTATTACAAAAGAAAAATTAAAGGGCTCTGATATTTCCATAGAAAAACTAAAAAATGATTTGATTGTTATGGCGAGGCAAGCAGAGGTATCAGAACTTGAACTACAGACCCTCAAAAAGCAGATTGTGAAGGAGAGCAAAAGGGGGCAGGATCTGTCTAAGGAGATTGGTATTTTAAAAGAAGAAAGAGATGCACTTAAGAGTGAATGCGAGCAGCTCAAGGCCTCTCAGCAGAAGGTAAATAACTCACAGTTTGAAAGTGATGATCCACGGTATATTCTGGAGGAAATCAGACAGGAGCTGAACTATGAGAAAGATGTAAACGTCAACCTCCGGGTACAACTTCAGAAAACACAAGAATCTAACTCGGAGTTGATTCTTGCAGTGAGAGACTTAGAAGAGCTATTAGGGGAAAAAAAAAGAGAAACCTCTCGGAATCCTTTGAATGAAACTGCTGTCAGGCTAGAGCTTAAGGATAACAACCATGCTGAGGGCTCAAGTTCGGTACAATCCAAAAGTAATGGAGAAGGTGAGGTATGGGAGACTGTTTTGAAACAAGAAGAGGAGGATGACGAAGAGCAGCATGCGTTGGAAGAACTAGTTAGGGAGCATGATGAGACCAGAACACACTACTCTCTTGAGCAAAAATTTATAGACTTGTGTAGTGAGATTGAGGTGTATAAGAAAGATAGAGAAGAAATAGAGATGCAAATGGAGCAACTTGCACTTGACTATGAGATTCTAAAACAGCAGAACCATGACATTTCCTCAAGACTAGAGCAAAGCCAGTTATATGAGCAGCTGAAGATGCAATATGAAAGCTCAGCCTCTTTAGCAGTCATAAGTGAGCTGGAAACACATATTGAGAACCTGGAGAAAGAACTTGAGAAACAGGCAGAAGCTTTTGAAGCCGACTTGGCTGAACTTGCTCAATCAAAAGTTGAGCAGGAACAAAGAGCTATTCGAGCAGAGGAAGCTCTGAGGAAGATGAAATTGAACAATGCTAGCATAGCTGAAAGGCTTCAAGCAGAGTTTAGGAGGCTTTCGTTGCAAATGTCTTCTACATTTGAAGGTAATGAGAAGCTCACCATGCAAGCACAAGCAGAAGCTACTGAACTACGGGTGCAGAACTGCGAATTAAAAGGTTTACTGGAGAAGGCCAATGAAGAGCTTGCATTGATGAGAGATCAAAATGAGGCAAAACTGGAAGATGCTTTGAACCAACTAGAAGCGAAAGTTAAACAAATGGATCAGCTGGTGGCAGAAATGGACAAGGGGACCCAGGAGGTTCAGAACCTGAAGAAGTACGGTGAAGATCGGGAGAATAACTTACTTGAAGAACTTCAAAAGCTGCAAACTGAGTTGGCTGTGATCATAAAAGAGAGAAATGAACTGTATAAACTTGCAGAGGAAAACGAAGCACTCAAAGCTGAGATGCAAAGAATGAAGGAATCATTTGAAGAGGAGAGGAAGATGTTGCTGAGTAGAGGAAATGTGGAAAGAGATGCACTGAAAGAACTAAATGAAATGAGGCAAATGAAGGATGAAAAAGATGCAATAGTTTCTGTTTTACAATCAGATAAGGAAGTTCTTAGATCTCAGTATAATGAATTGAAGCATACTTTGTTTGAGTGTGAACTGGGGAAAGAAAACCTGCAAAAACAAGTGTTGCACCTGAAAGGCGACCTTCAGAAGAAAGATGATACCATTGCCATTATTGAGAAGAAACTTACAGAGACCAGTTCAAAAGTCACACTTTCAGATGGCACTGAAAAGACAAGTCCAAAGACTACAAATAAAGCAAGCCCACCTTCTCGTGGGTCCAAGGAAGTTGCTGCACTACAGGAAAAAATCAAAGTTCTTGAGGTAGATACTTCACAATGCACACTTCAAAATAGAATTAAAATCATTTCCACTGTATTCTTGCATTGAGTATCATTCATTTCGTTTTTTGTGGTAATATATCTGCAGGGGGAGATTAAGCTGAAGGAAGCAGCTCTTGAAAGCTCCACCGACTCTTTCTTGAAGAAAGAAAAGGATCTCTCTTGTAAGATTGAGGAATTGAAGAAGTGTTTGGCTGACTTAAGGCAAAGTAAGCCAAATTCTTGTGGAGATGAATGTCAAAAGGTAGGTCATTTTAGTTTGTTTACTTTCATTCTGACTTTCATCTTTTATAATTCAAAAGCACTTTCCACAAAACAAAATAATGAAGATGAGGACCAACAACATCTTCTACATTTGTATTTTCTAAAATTTGGTGGCTTTAGAACATCTCTCAGAATGTTCATCTCTATACAAAAAGCAGAAAATTTCTCATAATTTTCTCTCTTCATACTATGATAGGGACTGCACACTTCTCAAACTAGAGGGACATGTTCATGGCGGGGATTAGAATGAGTAGATCTGCTGTGTCAGCTGATACACCTGACACTGAAATTAAAAAATTCTAATTACCCAATACATCAATCAACAGAATGGAAGACCATTACATACCTTAGCAGCCAATACCCAACTTGTTTCTCTGTTAAAAAACGTCCAATAAGCAGAGATGATGAGCCACTTGTCCCAGCCTTATTTAGTGGTTTGTTTATTTATCTGTTTATATTTTGAATAATGAGATGGACTTCTAAGCAAATAATGCAGCACACTTACTGCGCATATAAAAATTGATACAAAACAACAATAGGACTAAAAAACTAAGCAACAATCAGAAGTCGGTAGATTAAACCCAGCTTAGAATGAGTCAGCGATACAAGTGGCAAGATAAGGAACATGCAGCCAAGAACCATTAAGATCTCTTGGAAGTTCATCCTTGTGTATTTAAATTTAACATTAGACACAAATAGATCAAATATATAGCACAAATCTCATCTGATTGCGAGAGTAATGTATACACAAAAGACTTTCTACATATGCTGCTTTTCATTTTCAAAAGAAAAAAAAATCAGTGGTTTCTGTTCATCCTATTATGATGGATGGCAAATCAATCTGCAGGGAGAAAATGAATATGCTGAGAGTGAAGAGGATGTATCAGCGAAGGTTGAGAGTAACAGAATTGCCATCGCTGAGGTGCTTAAACCACTTCCCTAGCTGATCTTTCAGGTCTTTGGGATGATAAATTGAATATCTTGATTAAACAAACAGTAACTCTTGTTGGGACTCGTTTTTGCAGGATGGAAAGGATGAAATAAACAGGGAAGCAAGTTCTAATTCCTTCAAACAAGTACTGAATATGAGGTAGAAATTTTGTGGAGAACTCAGTTTAACCTTCTCTGTTCTAGTTTTTAATTCTCAAAATAGTAGTTGATAAGAGTAGAAATTGGGGCTCTGATGTATGTTCAGGCTTATTAGTATTCATTTCAGCATGCCACTGATTCTCACTGATGGGCAGCAGTTCAGACATAATCTATAATAAATGAATGACGTGTAGTAGTGAAGTAGGTCTACATCATTCCATTCTGTTCTCATAGCATTTCTTTCTCTGCAGCAGCCTTTCAACTGATATAGACAGAATGGAGGACTCCACAAGCAATGGTTACAGTACTGAATGTTCAAGTGAAATGGCACATCTCAAGGTGAGGAACAAATCCATGGAAATTGAGCTGAAAGAAATGCAAGAAAGATACTCTGAGATCAGTCTCAGGTTCGCTGAAGTAGAAGGGGAAAGACAACAGCTTGTGATGATGGTTCGCAATCTCAAGAATGCTAAAAAGAGTTAGGACCTTTCAGAAAATTTGATTTTTGTGTATACATGAAGCAATTTTAGGTTTGATAAGAAAATTATAAAATGTACATCTGTTTTTCAATTCTTTTAATGACCTTGTCGTTTCTTTTTTTTTTTTTTCTTTTTGGAGAAAGGAAATACAGCTTTGAAGAATAAAATTTTCCAGTTATTCCTGTTTTCCAATGCTTTCAAAGCTCACGGGACTAAGAATAGTCAAGATGATCAATTCATTTTTCGAGTTGCTACCTTGGATGTTTTCAAAGCAATAGAGAAGCTTAGGGGCAATTGACAAATTTTTCTTTTCATATTCGAAGTCTTCTCCTCACACTCTGATCATTGTCGTCGTCCCAAACCAGCTTACTCTGTTTCTCATTACCATTCCTTGTAAAAGTCAAAACCTGGAGTGAAATAAATGTGAAAATTTGCTTGAATTAGACAGTCTAGAAATTTCGGATAAAATTCATTGCAACGTACCTTTCTGGCTCTCTTATCAAGGGGAGTCCAGGGCGTAACATAGGACAAATCTGTCTTTTCCTTGCGTGCTGACTCTAATGGCTTCCGCTTCTGCCACATCTGTGGGGCCACTTTCGTATGTTTGCTTCCTCCCTGATACTTGTGAGCATCAAAAACTGATGGGCTTTGTCTCTTAACCAATTTATCCGTCCTTCCAGAACTTCCAGGACAAGCTGAGCACGTGTTGCATGAGACGGAATGGACGATCTGCTGCTGTCTTTTGGTCTTCTCCTTGACCTTGTTAAGGAATTCAATTGTCCATGGAGATCCTTGCCTGAGTTGGGCAGAATGAATGGCGTTTGACAGTAATTTGACTCCGGAAGGACATTCTACCTTTTTATGGGCGAGAGTATTTCTGGTTGGTGTCTGCATTTCACCTTCCTCAAAGAATTCTCGTGGCAAAGCTTCCGACTGGGAAAGAGTCGCTGGCCCAGTGTTGTCTTGAAATTTATCAGAATTCCTGAAAGGGATCCATATGTCTGGGTCACAGTCAATCTCTGCTGAACTAGGAAAGGATGAGTGATTGCTTGTGTCAAATGCTAATCTTCTTCTTATAGATCTATCGTTTCCAGTGATGGAGAAGTCATCATCCCACAAGGAACAGTTATTCTTAATTACTTCGCCCTTAAATTCTTCATCCATAGCTGTGGTTATTCTGACCTTGTTCCCTTCAAAATCTTTCATCTCCCTGGAGTAGAGATGCTGTTCCTTATCCAAACAGTCACCCTTTGAGAAGACATTTTGGTTCTTCAACTCCACTTTTCCAGAATTTTTGGGGAAAATTCTGTTTGGGTGGTCAACGTTACCTGCAGGCATTGCTTCTAAGTTCCATTCCTCATCATCGGCATATATATTTTTCTCTCTTGCTAATTTCATTTTACCGCTGCTGTGATCTGAGTCAAGAGCAGAAGACACCGATGAAGAACATTCAGTGATTCCAGATTTAGATTCCCCGAGATCCCCATATCTGCTCAGAGCACTAAATAGAACAATACTTTCCTGAGGAATTTTGTACTTTCCAATAGCCTCAATCCTTCGTTCATGTGACCATTCAAGGAAGTCTCCAATCATTTTGCCAGATGACAGAATTGCATGAGCTGATAGAGGATGAATGGAAGGAAAGCTAGTGAGAAATGATTCTGCAAGAGATTCCAACTCAGGCATTGGTGGACATGGGCCTTGGTTTAATTTCCTGGCATCCTTAATGCAGCTCAGAATTATTTCATCGGTTAAATCATATGAGTATGAATAAAAGAGCTGAAGATGCATATCCAAGCTTGCAGCTGCTGCGTGAAGTTCATCCGAGCATTCCATTACAGCCCCCTGGAAGCTGCTTTCTCCTTCAAAGACCTGCCGAGACGGTAACAGAAGTTAATGATAGCAATACAACCTTTCTAGTTATAAAATTATAACTAACAAGTTCAAGTGCGGAATTTAATATATCAATATTTCGAATAATGAAGCAAAAAGTTCAATGGAAACTATATGGTTTGGAAGCAGTCAATTTTTCAATGAAAATGTTCTTGACAAGCAAAGATACGATCTTGAAAATATTTCTGCTTGTCCCGAAACCACCGCTCATTCAATCCTGAAGAGTCTTACAGTTACTCCTTTAAATGCAAGTGCCAATAACTAGTTTCCATGTTTTCTCCAATGTTAGTTCCCCCTTGTTTTAATTATTGAAGGAATTTTCGTGGAGATGGTTGAGTAGCTGAATACTTTCGAAGCATTCATGATGGTTACCAGGATGCAGGCACTGAAAGCAAAACTCAGGGTCATCAATATGTTTGTAGCGATATGCTCCATTCTCTCGGGTATGGAAGAGAGAACTTTCCAATCAGCTCCAAGACTTCGAACATCATATAATACTAGGCAAACTCCTGGGCTCAGTATAAGATCCACAGGCAAGTCGAACTCTCGTTCAACAACCTGAACTCCTCCTTTTTCCATTGCTAGAATCTTCTGGTAAGAGCTTCTTCGAGAGATTATCATTTCTTTAGCAAAATTCTGGGTGTTTATAATGATGATTGAATCAGGAGAAAGCGTGGTTGCATGTGCCACATCTCCAGATGTCTCTGGAAACAGCATATTGGAAAGACTAGGCAGCTGAGAAGCTTCATGTCTGTCTGCAGTGTCAAAAAATTCTCTTGCAGTGTCCTCTACAATAGGCACAAAATTTAGCAATTTAAATAAATCAGGGTCATTGAGGCTTGCTGGCAAGGAGCGAGGTTCTTCACAGACACTTTCCTGGATAGCAGATACGTATGAGATCGCAGAAAAGAAGTCATGGGTGAGCATTAATATAATTGATAAACATATTTAAGCACTTCGAATATTTGGCTAAACATGAATATATGATCCAAATGGAACCACAGGAGATGAAGCGATTAAAAATAGTATGTTACGCAAATCCATGACAGGATTATGAAATCAATATAATACAACATTCCATAAAAGTAAGAGCCAGTTCTAGAAAATAGCGGCAATACTTTTAGCATCTTTTTTTGGTAGAGCAATGAGCAAGGTGTTGACTGGAGTTCCTCCAGCGGACTTCTCCTCTGGAAGGGTCTTCCAGATCCGTAAAAACACCTCGGAGATGATCCGAGAGACGGGTTAGGAGTAACTATAATCTATGTATATAAATAGAGATTTTTATGAAATAAAATAAGAAAGTGAAGAAAGATTTGACGAGTTTACACAAGGTGCTGCAGCAGAATGGTGATTGGGAAAGAACAGAGTTATTCTATAATAGAGAAAGAGAAACTCCATACTCAACTTCGCTATGACCATCTCAGCACATTGCTATCCATGTCGAAAACATAAATATTATTCACAAACAAACAGCTTTTAGGCAGAACACCCAAATAAATTTGTCCAGTCATTCATAAACTTTTTCTAAAGGTTCTCTGCAACACCTACGACGTATAGATGACTTTTATAATGGAAACGGGCTTACCAGACTTACCTTTCCACGGACGAGATGCCCGGAATCATCAAAGCGTCGAGAAAATATTTTGGCAAAATCACTTTCCTCCAATTCCACCTTAAGAAAGATAATAGGAGGCAAACCTGCCCGCGTAGGGGAAATAGCAGCCATTCTAGATGAACCATACGAGCCTCCATATTCTAGGATAATACTAAATTTCTGAAACGGGAATGATGAAACAATGTGCCTGAAACAAGGGGAGAGAACGGCAGAAGCAAATACAATGTAAAAAGGATAATACTATTACAAGTTTTAACCAGCTAAACCATGATGAGAACATAAATGAATATCGAAACATATCAATAAACAAGATAACTCTTTGACTGTTGGGAAAATCTTACTTACTCATGAGATATTACAAAGCAACGCGAACGACTAACAGTATCCAAGCCAGAATCTGAAAGCTCATTACTCTCCAAGTGAGCCTGTTGGTCCCTGTATATGTGACAATTTCTAACTTCTTCAAATAATATATTCATTGTAGTCAACTTTCTTCTGAGAGGCCACCAGAAAACTCTTTCAGCAATGATCAATACTTTCTTGGCCTTCTCTGAAGTGTGAGATGTAAGGATCTCTTCTATTACGGATAGGGATGGATGTGATTCGATCAATCCTTTTTCAGCCTTCTGGTGTTCCTCTTCAATCAACAAATGGAGGGGACGCAATCTGGCTCTCAAATATTTGATATTTTGAAGTATACTGCTTATATACAGTTGAGATGGATAAATCCCAAAGAAACATAAGTAATGAGTGATCTGTTTAATAGCGTACAGTGCTACGTGTGCCTTCACTCTTTCGTCTTGACATGCTGAAGTCTCTGTAATCAAATTGAACAGCTTTTGTTTTGGAACACTTAGCAATTCAAGATCATTCTGAAATGGGTGATGTTTCTTTCTCATACCACAACAAATTTCCAGGAGGGAGTAATAGCAATTTTGGATCCTATCAACCAAACTCGAAATATGATTAGATAGCTTAATGGAACGTACTTCAATGAGCCAGGGCTGAGATTTCTCCTCGGGTGAATCACTCACTAAAATTGGGTCCGTAGAAGAAGCAGAGGGAGGTATGATTGTACCCTTGGTATTCTCCTTCAAGTCTTCTCTATGCGTCCTGGTAGCCCCTTTTCGGCCATTCACGAAGAAGTCGAGATCGTTAAATTGTGAAATGGACTTTGCTTCCGAAGAACCTTTCATCGGCTTTAACGGAAAGCTTTGCTCTCCATTTTCAGGCTGCAGAGTTCCATTCTCAAGCAATTGACTTGGCTTAACATCGTCAAGATGCTCATTATTCTCAGAATAAATACCAGGAAGCTCATCAGTTGTCTCCTTAGACCTTGACATCTTTAGCCCGTCGCATACATCGTCACAGAAAAGCAATTCAAACATTAATTCTCCTGTAGAGGAGTGGGGTTCAGGAGCCGAGTCGTAGTTATCCACCCCCTGCAGTATGTCCCTGTAAGCAGAGCAAATATTGTCGCTGCATGTATCTGGTTGCAGAACATGCCAATCTAAATAAATTTCCTCACATGCAGATGCAGAATTTGGCTTTAAGCTGCCCATAACCGCATCGAGGGTAGAAGAATGAAGCATGATGTCTTTACTGTCTCGAAGAACTGGTGTAGGAAACGTTATGAACGTATCATCCAAAAGAACCAGCTCTGTGTCAACGAGGTTGTCAAAGAACTCACCAAGATCATTGAAGTCTTCCTCCATTTGGTCCGAAGTTTTAGGTCCATAAGCAAAGTCCTTAAATGATGAAAACTGTTCTACGTCAAGAATCAAGCTCTCTTCAAAACTAACTCTGTCTACCATTGATTGATCGGCATCTGTTAGGTCCTCAACTTCAAGGCCCATAATATCTGTTTCCAAGAGTGACGTTAGGCACATCGGCTGAGGTTCCTTCTCTTGTGAACCCGGATGAGACAAACATTCCAAAATGTCAACTTCTTTATTTTCAAAAATTTTCATAAAGTTATCCACGAAGTCAAGGTTATTGTCCTTAAGATCAGGTTTTATGTTTGATAGCAGAAACTTGTAATCTTCTGCAAAGGCTGGACCAGTATACAGCTCTAAACCGATTTCCGTCACTTCGAAGCTCATTAAGTTCCAAGGTAGTGCAGGAACCTTGTCCTGTGAATTGCTGTGGTCCTCTAAATTGTTTCCAGATTGCGCCACCTGGTACTCGGTGGTTATGTCTTCCATTGAGTAAATTGACTCTTGAGCTTGACGAGGCAGAGGAATCATGTCTCCAAGTTCGGTCTCGTAAATGTTCTACAAAAATCCAGTTCACATGATTGTTAATTTTATAATAGCTTCATGCGATAGACAGATGGGACAGTACATAAACGACAAATGCAATAAGGACATCACTTTCTAAATCAAGCTATTGACGTGCTCCTCAGAGAATGGATTGTCGCAGATTCTGAACTTCCCCATATGTACTTTGGTATGATAATATCCAATGCATAAAAAAATTAGGCCTGCGAAGCATTTGCATGAACCTGTTCCACCTCAAACTGACACAGGCTGCTAGTTTCTGGTCTGAGATTTCTTAATGTTAAGTCCACCTTTGGTTATCATCATAGAGTATATTTAAAGATAAACTACTAGGAATTTCAAGCTTATTGAAAATTTCAGAATTGATGATGGAATCAAATATATGTTCATCAATCAAGTGTTTTCAGTTTCGAACTCTGCAGATAATTTTTCGGCGGAGCCAACTAATAGTCATTCACAAAGTCCAGATAAAAGGAAATCAGGACATTCATTCAGACATCAAAGATTTACCTTTTCGAAGGCAATCTTACTGCAATCAAAACGAATTCCTTCATCTTCTTCGTGATACTGAGCATTCTTCCACTGTAATATGAACAAGGAATCGCCTGAGCTTCCGTGTGCGAGAAAAATATGACTAAGGCATGGCAAACAGAGAAGTTTAAACAAAACTCACCATTTCAGGGATTTCAAATTCAATTCTGAAAAACCTTCGGAAAGGCTTATAATATGTTTTCTGCAAAGAAGGAAAACAAGCAGTGAGCACAAAAATAGAATAACAATGCTCTTAACTACTAATGATCTATGTTTAGCCTTTAAGAGTCCTGCTATCTTTCGGATAGGAAACGCAGAAGAAAGCAGCGAAAGAAGCTTCGCCGAAGAACTTTAATTGCAACAGTGACAGATTTGATCTGAACAATACGATATATGATTTACCTCAAAAGTATCAATGTCAAGATCTGCTGAACACGAAATGTTACTGGACGAGAGATCTTCTGCCTGTATGGAAATGCAAACTAACAATTACAATAACCGCATAATTTTATATAAGGAGAGAATGACCATCTCAATCAAAAGATTCACCGTGCCACCTCTTTCAGTTCAATCTCAAAAACATTTAGATCTGAAATTCCAACATCTTTTATCATCCCATTTCCGTCAAATCGATCAAAGTTTACGTCAATATCTTAGATGAGAAAAAACTTGTACATAAATAAATTTCGCATTCACCAGTAAAATTTCACAACCAGGAGAGTCTCCACTACTGCCCACCGTTTTCCATCACCTTTAAGTACGAAAATTTCGAAGAGTTCCTTAGCAAGCAAGTATAAACTCAAACGAGACAAGCCACAAGTCTACAGCAAGAGCTCAAGAAAAATACACAAACACACACATCCACTCGTTTCAACAGGATCATAGTTTTAAGATCGTAGTTTCACTCACCGACGCTCCGAATCTGATAAGCTTCCCTCCGTTCCTACTATCTTCGCCGGACCTAGCTACCGGAAATTCTTCGTAAGCTCGCGGAAAAACCTCGGACAAAAACTTCAATAACGCATCCTCAAAAGGAAACGCCTCGAGTTCATAAGAATCACTGGAAACGAAATCGAAATCGTCTAAATTCAGTTCGAAGTGGTGATCCGGAGAATCGACATGAGGCACCGGAAATCGGAAAGCGTCGAATCTCTCGCCTCCTAGGTTTCCTTCCGAGGCACGCTTGAAGTAATCAATCAAAAGGAAACGAGTTCGCATTGCAAAGTTTTCAGCTTCCGTGACTATCAATCAATTCGTCACTTCCGAGAGGCAGAGTCGGAAAGGGGAGCAGGCGCGAACGGCCAAGCTGCTCGATCAGTTTAAATATCATGACAACACTTTCGTACGCTTATCGCTATATTGCGCATTGCGCGTAGCTTACCAAATCAGCAACAAGCGATGCGCCCTGCTTGGCTGCATATGCTTCCGATTCCTTGATTCGTTCTTCGTCTCGCTGCTCGCCAATCATTCTGACTCGGAAACACTCGGCTACTCTACTTACATGTTATCATTACAGTGAGCTGAACCATTTTAGTGGCCCGATTTATCTAGTTCCGATATCTCTCCAAGTGCCATTAGATAAGGCGATAAATCTTTCTTCGAGTCAAAGGACCCCTCAGCTACTAGCTGTTGGAAATATAACGGACGCTCCTCTCTCAAACAAATTTCGGACAATAAACTCTAAACTCTAAACCCTAAACTTTAAACTCTCTGACTTTTTTTTTTATTTCTGAATTATAGATTACATAGTTTACAGTCCTATTTATAGACATTAAAATTTAATCAGCACTACATATACCTCTAATACATGACATAATCTTTACCATACACATTACTGGTTTGTTGACTTCTTCTCTAAGTTTTCTTGCCAACGCATTGTTCTTGCCGACCTCCTTTGCCAGCGCATTATTCTTGCCGACCTCTCTTGCTGAGTTCCTTGCCAGTGCATTGTTCTTGCCGACCTCTCTTGCCGACTTCATTTTTGTCGGCACATTGAAAATTCAAAACTTCCTTTTGTTGGGCTTCATGGATCAAGTTTATGATCTAACACCTCCCTTAAACTTGATCCTATAACTCCAAGTAGATTCCTTAATTTGCTGAAGTCTTTGCTTCCTTTTGTATTTTTTTTTATAAACTTGCAATGTTCCTTTGAGTTGCTCGATCATCATTTCTTTCAAGTCTTTGGTTTATTTCATTATCACGACGATATACGGAATATCTTCTCACATCTTCTTAAATTTTCATCATTTTAAAGACAACTGCTACTCCAAACTAGTATCAGATGTCATCATATGTAAGGATTCGAACTTTCCTCTAGGAGACGGACCTTCTTCTCTACTCCTTCGTAAGAGGGCTACAACTTCTTCTACACCTCTCTGGCGAAAGTTGCACTTGACACCATCATCTAATCCTTGATAGATGAGGTAGAGAGTTTTTTTTTTTTTTTTTTTTATCTCTCTTTCTTGAATCCTTCAAAGTTGTCTTATGCTCTTGTGTAAGAGTGTATTCTCATTCTCTCTTTCTGGCTTGATAAATCTTTTTTAACGATGTTTCAAACATCGTATACTCCAAAACGAGTCTTCATCTTGATACTCCAATTATCGTGTTGTGTGACAACACTTGGAAGGGTGCCCAAATATGTGAATCTATGATCTACGAAAAACGTTCTCGTAGTCGGTTGCCACTCCAGGCAAGAAAAAAACTTCGAAAAGGCACACGTGAACTTGACACATGTCAAACCTAAACACACAGTGGAACTTCAGTGTCTCATACTTCTCTTCTTTTGCTGCATGATGAAGTGGAGTATCTCCTTCAGGGGGGGTTAGTCCACAATGAAGTAGAATGAATTCTCCCCTCATTGCCTAGTTCATTCAATAAATGGGTTAGTGTAAAATAAATTACTTGGAAAGTGAATCACGTCACTTTATTCTCTCAGGCAAAAATCAGAGAATTTGGATTTAGCTCTATTTTCTGAAGCAACCACTTGAAACGCACGATGTGCGTTGCTTCTTCCCCCCCTCGAAAGGAAAAATTTCTCGTCATTTCTCTTTTTCCTCTCCCTCTCCCATGGCCTTCGTCTCCTGATGATTTTTTTCGCTCCATCTTCTGTTACGGTCCCGGATCTGACACGTGGATTCTTTGGGAGGATCTGGGGTCTGCCACGGATTACGAGTCTTCTAAGTATTACCATAGGGGTAGTAGGAAGACATGGGGAGAACGAAAACGAAAACGAAAGATCAAGCCAAAGGGAAACTTGAAAACCCTAGAGCTCGTTGAGGATAACTCTAAGCCTCTTTACGCTAAATTTAACCTAATTCTTAATACTTCAATGCTTGTTTTTCTCATTACTCTTACCCCTTAAATAGGGTTACCCGGTTAGGGTTTAAGATAAAATATTACAAAAATACCCCTATAAATAAAATATTTCAAAAATACCCATGTGGCCTAAAACTGAAATAAATAAAGTAAATAAAAGAAAACACTAAAATAATAATGTTATTGCATGCATAACATCTTCTTCCTCTCATCTTTGCTCTCTCTGCTTTCTCTCGTCATCTCCCATTTTCACTCTCTGTTTTCTCTCTCTACTTTCTCTGTTCGCCCCAACTTCATTCATCCTATCTCTCTCGTTGTGTAATGCCTAGGGTTTTTGCTATCAGCATCAGCGCTTCGCAGGATTATAGGGTTCTTACCGAGTCTATGATGCTTCGGAGAACGGATTGAGATAGGAACCTCGCCGACGCAGAGCAACGGAGCGACATTTATTGCCGTGAGGTCGATCTTCACATTATAACAAAATTTTGTGACGGTTTTGAAGGTCTCGAAGCCGCATGGGAAATCGAAGCTCTTCGACTACGACGATGACTTGTTATTTTTTACTTTTTTCACTTTTTTTAAATTTATTTTAATCACATGTAATTAGTATATTAATTTATAAATAACTTTAATAATTAATTAGTATAATTATCCAATTACTATAATTAATTAAACCACTGGATTTACATTTTGTGTTAATATATTATTAATTAATAATACGTAAAAAAATATATTATGTTATTGATAAATTAATATATTTATTTTTTTATTATGCATTGTTTTATTTTGTATTAAAATAGTGAGTTTTAATGTTAATATATATATTATTTTATTAAAAAATAATTTATTTATTATTATATTCACTTATGTTATTTAAAATTTTTTATTTATTTTAAATAATTTATTCTAGTCACACATAAATAATATATTAATTTATAATAAACTGTAATCATTAATTAATTTAATTATCCAATTACTATAATTAATTAAACCATTAATTTTACATTTTATGTCAATATATTGTTAATTAATAATACATAAAAATATATATTATGTTATTAATAAATTAATATTTATATTATATAATTTTTTATTTTTAATTAAAATAGTGAATTTTAATATTAAAATATATCTTATATTATTAAAAAATAATTTATTTATTTATTATATTCACTTATATTATTTTTTATTTTTTTAATCACACGTAATTATTATTTTAATTTATAATAAACTTTAATTATTAAATAATATAATATATTTTTTATTAATTAAAATATTAACATATTTTAATACAACACGTTAAATCACTAAAGTATACTGAATCTGTTTCCAGTGCACTTAACCGTAACACCAAGGTGCAATATAATTCTTCATTTCATTGTGGACCCCGCTCAGTACCAACCGTACGTAACATCTGCTTCAAATGTTCTAGGTCAACAATTCTGGTAAATCCTCCTGCACTCATCCATGGACTTAAGCTAGCTCCTCTCTCAAAGAGTAGCTGGACACAAGGACCGAAACCATAGAGACATGCTAAGTGAAGAGCTGTATCTCCATCTTCGACAGGATCATTTATACTGCCTTCTGTAAGATTATCAAGCGCCTGACGAAAGGTATCGACGTTGCCGAGCTGGGCTGCCTCGATGAGTTCCCGCATATGAGGGGGGACTTCATTGTCCGTTTGAAGCAAAGCTTCGTCAAACAACCCACCCTCTTCTTCCTCGTCCTCCATCAGTCCCTTCGACGAGTTGAGATCTTCCGGAGCTTGCCGAGGCCTCGATCTGGATGAGGATCAGCGATCACGTCGTCCCAAAGCTTCTCCAGCATAACCATTTTTCTCTAGTTTGAGAGCAGCAGCGCGGACGAGTTTGCGGACGGGAATCGGCGTTTTACTGAGAAGCCGGAACGTCTTTGGGACGAGTTGACCCGAAAATTAAATCGGGACCAGTACTGTTCAAGTGAAAAAACTTAAAAACTCACCAGCACTGTTCGTCTTCCTCCTTCTGCCGAAAAAAACAGAGACGTCGTCGACTCTGTTTCTGAAATTTCTTTCGCCCGAAAATCCTTCCACCAAAGACGAGTTTCAGCCGCAATCTTGGACCTTCATAAAAGAATTTCGACCAGATACCACTGTTGTAAATATAACCGACGTTCCTCTCTCAAAGAAATTTAAACGCTTTCGGTACTATTTATAGATATTAAGATTTAATAGGCACCCAAACACCTCTAATCGTTTCCAGACACGTTACCGATTTTGGTGGCTTCTCCAAGTTTTCTTGCCAGCGGATTATTCGCGCAATATTCTCTTGCCAGCGGATTATTCGCGCAATATTCTTACCGACCTCTCTTGCCGCCTTCCTTTATGTGGAAAGGACTGTGGAAAAGACCCGTACCAATAATTATGATGGACAATTCCTCAATATCTTGTTTTGTTTGGAAAGAGATACTATTTCACCGATCGAGTCACAGGTCGTATTGTTCTTGCCGACCTCTCTTGCCGACTTCATTTTTGCCAGCACATTGAAAATCCGAAGCTTCGGGCTTCATGGATCAAGTTTGTGAGCCAACACGAGCCACGTACGCAGTCGTGGCACGCGTGTCTTATCGTCTTCAACCCGAGGCTCACTTCCATGCAAAGATGGTGTCTCCCTTTTTATAACGTCTGCTCTTCTCTCTTTTCTACGAACTGAAAACCAGAGCTTTTCTTACTGTCTGCAATGAAGACGAGCGAAGTCCCGATTCATGAGCGGAATCACCAGCAAGTCCCTCACAACACCGGTGAGCAGATTAAAAAAATCCTCGGTGCATGATCCTTTCCATGATTTTACGTGTGGGTTTTGACTAACAGAACATGCCTGCGTTTTGGGTTTTTATTAGCAGTCGAAGGAGAAGAAGAGCACCACCACGAGAAGAAATCCGTCTTGAGGAAAGTGAAGGACAAAGCGAGGAAGATCAAGGACACGCTCATGAATCATGGCCATGGTCAGGAGCATGAGGGTAATCTCGACGGTTACAGAGATGATGAAGAGTCTGTCGACGAAGAGGTTGAGGATCCGGAAGTTCATGGAACCCCCTGTAGGTTTCTAATCTTTCCTTTTTCTTCTAATAAAAAATTAAATACTATTTCGGGTACTAATTTTACTCTAGTGGCTTGATGATGGCTTTTATTTGGGGTTCTTTGCGTTGAGTTGCAGTCTATGAGACGACGGAGAAGTTTGCGGTGGAAGACGCTATTTCAGGGCAGCGGAGCGGTGATGTCGGAAATCTACCACACACAGGGGAGGGCCCACAGACGGACGGTCTGAAATACGCGGCTGGAGAAACGGATACAGGGAGCTCCACAACCCCGGAGAGGGACCCACATGCGCCGAAGGAGCCCGGAGAATCTCACTCGCCGGGGAACTATGAATCTAAAGTCACGGACCCTACTCACTCAGGTACGATAACTGCTAGTTTGAGCCGATGTGCGTTACCTAAGTTTCGTGAAACGGCCTTAGCGCGAGATTGCAATCGGATCATCCAATCGCAAGGGACCCACATGAATGGACGTATCTGATTGCTGTCTCATACTAAAGATGCGTATTTTTCTGTTCTGGATTGCTTACAGGAGGCGCAGAAGCGGATGTGGACCCCATAGTTCGCGATTTGGAAGCAGTGAACGTATCGGATGAGCCAAATTATGGGCCAACGGGGTCCCAAGATCAATTTTCCCCGGACAAATCAGCCGATAAAGCCCCTATCAAACGCGAAAATCTCGAATCTATCCTCTCACAGGAACACCAGCCCACGACGTACGCAGGCAAAATCACCTCCGCCGCTTCTTCGGCGCACGGAGAATCTCACTCGCCGGGGAACTATGAATCTAAAGTCACGGATCCGATTCTCTCAGGTACGATTACTGCTAGTTTGAGCAGATGTGCGTTACCTAAGTTTCGTAAGACGGCCTTAGCGTGAGATTGCAATCAGATCATCCAATCAAATGGGACCCACATGAATGGACGGATCTGATTGCTCTCTCATACTAAACAGAAAACTTGTAAAAATGTATTTATAATTGCTAATTGCTCGTGAGTATTTTGTTCTGGATTCCTTAACAGGAGGCGCAGAAGCGGATGTGGACCCCACAGTTCGCGATTTCAAAGCAGTGAACGTATCGGATGAGCCAAATTATGGGCCCACGGGGTCCCAAGATCAATTTTCCCCAGACAAATCAGCCGATAAAGCCCCTAATAAAATAGAAAATCTCGAATCTATCCCCTCACAGGAACTCCAGCCCACGACTAACGCAGGCAAAATCACCTCCGCCGCTTCTTCGGCGCACGGAGAATCTCAGTCGCCGGAGAACTATGAATCTAAAGTCACGGATCCGACTCTCTCAGGTTCGACTGCTAGTTTGAGCAGATGTGCGTTACCTAAGTTTCGTGAGACGGCCTTAGCGTGAGATTGCAATCAGATCATCCAATCGCATGGGACCCACATGAATGGACGGATCTGATTGCTCTCTCATACTAAACAGAAAACTTGTAAAAATGTATTTATAATTGCTAATTGCTCTTGTGAGTATTTTTTCTGTTCTGGATTGCTCAACAGGAGGCGCAGAAGCGGATGTGGACCCCACAGTTCGCGATTTCGAAGCAGTTAACGTATCGGATGAGCCAAATTATGGGCCCACGGGGTCCCAAGATCAATTTTCCCCAGACAAATCAGCCGATAAAGCCCCTATCAAAAGCGAAAATCTCGAATCTATCCCCTCACAGGAACTCCAGCCCACGACGTACGCAGGCAAAATCACCTCCGCCGCTTCTTCGGCGCACGGAGAATCTCAGTCGCCGGGGAACTATGAATCTAAAGTCACGGATCCGATTCTCTCAGGTACGATTACTGCTAGTTTGAGCAGATGTGCGTTACCTAAGTTTCGTGAGACGGCCTTAGCGTGAGATTGTAATCGGATCATCCAATCGCATGGGACCCACATGAATGGACGGATCTGATTGCTGTCTCATACTAAACAGGAAACTTGTAAAAATGTATTTATAATTGCTAATAGCTCTTGTGTGTATTTTTTCTGTTCTGGATTGCTTAACAGGAGGCGCAGAAGCGGATGTGGACCCCACAGTTCGCGATTTCGAAGCAGTGAACGTATCGGATGAGCTAAATTATGGGCCCACGGGGTCCCAAGATCAATTTTCCCCGGACAAATCAGCCGATAAAGCCCCTATCAAAAGCGAAAATCTCGAATCTATCCCCTCACAGGAACACCTGCCCACGACGTACGCAGGCAAAATCACCTCCACCGCTTCTTCGGCGCACGGAGAAACTCACTCGCCGGGGAACTATGAATCTGAAGTCACGGATCCGACTCTCTCAGGTACGATTACCGCTAGTTTGAGCAGATGTGCGTTACCTAAGTTTCGTGAGACTGCCTTAGCGTGAGATTGCAATCAGATCATCCAATCGCATGGAACCCACATGAATGGACGGATCTGATTGCTGTCTCATACTAAAGATGCGTATCAGGAAACTTGTAAAAACGTATTTATAATTGCTAATTGCTCTTATGACTGTTTATTCTGTTCTGGATTGCTTACAGGAGGCGCAGAAGCGGATGTGGACCCCATAGTTCGCGATTTCGAAGCAGTGAACGTATCAGATGAGCCAAATTATGGGCCCACGGGGTCCCAAGCTCAATTTTCCCCGGACAAATCAGCCGATAAAGCCCCTATCAAAAACGAAAATCTCGAATCTATCCCCTCACAAGAACAGCCCACGACGTACGCAGGCAAAATCACCTCCGCCGCTTCCGCTCTTGCCGGCACTGCCGTCTGCGCAAAAGACGCCGTCGCGTCGAAGTTTGGCTACGGCAGTAAAAACGAAAAAGACGAGTCCGGCGAGGGTGGTGATCAGAAGTCGTCAACGGCGGGTGAGAACTACGGGCAGAAGATAAGGGAGACGGTGGCACCAGTGTACGAGAAGGTCGCAGAGGCCGGAAGCGCGGAGGTTACGAAGATACAAGAGACAACGACGAGGGGGAGTGGTGGAAGGGGGGAGGAGGTCTCGGTGGAGGAGACGGAAGGAGGGGTGAAACGATCGGGCAAGGGCGTTCCGGTATCACAGTATCTGTCGCAACGGAAGCCCGGGGGGGAGGACCGAGCGCTGTCGCAGCTGATAACAGACGCTATTGACAAACGAAAGGACGTTCCGGAAGAGGACGAGTCGTCGACTGTGAAGGCTCAGTCGAGCCCGGGGTCGGGGAAGGGAGTGGTGGGTCTGATCAGGGGCGCAGTGACGTCCTTGTTCGGCAAAGGGGGAGATTCGCATGAGTCTGCGGAATCCGCCGGCCAAAATACAGCAGGTAAACAGTAGAAAATTCTTGGTTTTTACAAGTTGAATTTGGCGAAATTTGATCGGAATGTGGCTTTCGTGCAGCAGAAGCGGAAGTGGGAAAGGAGAACTGAGGAGGAAGGCTTGAGGAATCTTGGAATTAGCGTATTTACAGTTTGTGCGTAATCTCTGTTAGATTGTGAGTTTTTTTTTCCAGTATATAATGTGTTCTTCTATGGATAATGTGTTTTTTATAATTTAATAATGGGAATTTTACCAAAATACCGGTTTGTAAAAACTTATTTATGAAAATAATAAAGATCTTAAATTATTTACAAAATTACCGAACTTTGACCGGTCCATTGTACATGTGGGTAGTCAAAGGCGACACGTAAGTTTTGACTGATTATGTGTTGCCCTGTCATCATAGCGATGCTCTAGATGAACATAGAGGTTGCGATGTTATTATTTTTGACACATCATCTATCACGTAATTTACCATGTCAATATAAATTACTTTCTTTTTGCCTTATCATCTGGGGCCACGTAAGCACCTACGTTAGCCTTCACATATGTTTTTAATTCTAATATCTTCCACGATTTTCTCCTCGCCTCTCGTCTCGGCTGCTCTCCTCTCGTCGCTCGCCTGTTGCCACTGGCCTCCCCTGCTGCCGCCGCTCTGCCTTGGCCGCTCTCCTGCTGTCGCTTCTTTGCCTCGGCTTCGCCCCTGCTGCCACCGCTCCCCTGCTCTGCCTCGGCTTTGCCCCTGTTGCCACCACTCGGCCTCGCCTTCAACGCCCCCCTCTCAACCACTCTCTCTTCATCTCAGACTCATCTCTCGTTTTTTTTCTCCGTTCCCCTATGTTCATCTTTTCGCCGCCCCTTCTCTCAAAACATTTTTCCTCTCTGTTCATCCTCTCGCCGCCCCTTCCCTCAAAACCTAGGAGGGTGATTTTTTAGGGTTTTTGTTAATTGAATCGAATTATTGTATTTAATTATAATGTTGATTTGAATTTAGGTGCTTAATTACTGTATTGATTTTTTTGTAATTTACTATTTAATTTCTGATTTTATGTTAATGAATTTTTTGCCAAATTAAAATTATTGTAAAGTTTTGTAAGATTTTTAATTAAATAATATATTTTTTAATAATTTATTATTTTTTAAAAAAGGTGATAAAAAGTATACAAATAAAATATGTTTTTAAACACTAAAACAACTTTTTTGTATATATTTTTTAATTTATAAATATTTTAAATGGATAATATATGGATAAGACTTAAGAGTAAATTTTTTTCTATTTATAAATATTTTAAATAGATAATATGTGGGTAAGACTTAAGAGTAATTTTTTTTCTATTTATAAATATTTTAAATAGATAATATATGGGTAAGACTTAAAAGTAAAAAAATATTTATTTATAAATATTTTAAATCCATAATAAATGGGTAAGAGTTAGATTATTTCTATTTATAAATATTTTAAATTTCTAAATTTTATTATTTTGTAACTAAGGTGATAAAAATATACAAATAAATTATATTTTTAAACTCTAAAATAGTTTTTTTTATATTTTTTTAAAATTTTAAATATTTTAAATTGATAATATATGGGTAAGACTTAAGAGTAAGATTTTTTAAATTTATAAATATTTTAAATCCATAATAAATGGGTAAAAGTTAGATTTTTTCTATTTATAAATATTTTAAATTTTTAAATATTATTATTTCATAAATAAGGAGATAAAAAATATACAAATAAATTGTATTTTTAAACTCTAAAATATTTTTTTGCATTTTTTTAATTTATAAATAATTTAAATCTAATTAATTTACTTATTTTATTTTATTTTTTAAAATATGAAGAAATAAAAAGTGTAACAATATTTTTTTTAATTAATAAATATTTTAATTGATATTAAATGGTGTTAAATAAGTAAGAGTTAATTTTTTAATTTTTTATTAAAAAAATTTAAATAATTTTTTATTTTAGATATAAGGTAATAAAAAGTGTATTTGATTTTTTAATTTTTTTTAAATTTATTCAAAATTTTATCGTGTAATGATGTGGCAGATGATGTGTCAATAATAATGATGTGGCAGCCTATGTGTTCATCTACAACATCGCTCTGATGACGGAGCGACGCGTAAGCAGTCAAAGTTTACATGTCGCCTTTGACTGTCCTCATAAACTTAGGGGGGGTAATTAACCGTGCTTTAAAAGATTTCTCTTTCAGAGGCACATCTAATCCCTTAGTTTGGGGCTTCATCTTCACCACTTCCTTCCCAGCTCAAGACCGGTAGGTAGAAGCCCCTAAATCCTTTGTCTTTATGGAAGACGGAATTAAGATTTCCTTCTCATGCTTTGCATTACCGGTAGAAATCCTGGTTTGACCTGTACTCATTTGAGTATTACAGTCATCCGTCTACTTGATTAGAGCTGACGTTAAAACTTCCTTTTCTCGCAGAGGAGATCCAATAGAAGTCTTGACTGTTTTTTGAAAATGTGGAGTTCTTGTAACTCATCGGTTAGTTGCTTAACCTTGAGTGTTAAGTCCTCGACACTAATCCCGTAACGGCTACAATTCTCGTTTATTTCTCCTCTTTCTAATAGAACTAAGAGATTGTCAAAGAGAGGGAGGAGAGTTGAGAGAAATACCGTTAAAGCTGCTATTGTTGTTGCCAGATCATTCAAATTGTTGCAAAGAAGATCCATCTCTGTTTTTCCTGTCTAAAACACAAGAAAACTTTCGCGTCAAAGTATCAAGCAAATAATTTTTATCACCTTTAATGTGTTCAACAATAAAGGAAAATTGGAAAAACCATTGTTGCCAACGGAGTAATCGTCCACGACAAAGTGAATCTTTGAGGTTTCGTTTCATGAAACCGACAAAGTTTTTACAATCTGTTTGGACCAAGAATTCCTTGGGTGCAAGATAAATAAAGATTTTTTTATTTCATTTTTTATAACTAAAATTTCTTTTTCGTAGGAATGATAATTTATTTCTATTGATTTGAATGTTCCATAAGTGTATTTACATACCTTTTCTGAATCATTGTTTTTATATTTTAGTACAGCTACCCAAATGTGATCTGAAGCATCTGTTTCTAAAATGAGGTTGGCATTTGGATTTGGTAATGTTAAGGTTGGGAGTTTAGTTAATATTTGTTTGATCCTAATAACCTTGGTAATATCGTTGGGAATCCATTCCCACTTAACAGTCTATTTTAACTTTTGTTGAAAAGGCTTCTTGATTTCCGTCAAGTTTTTTATAAATTGTTCTGCATAAGTCAGACATCCGAGAAACCTTGAAGTTGTTTTATATTCTCTATATCATTTGGAAGTGCTCATAGTTTTTCGAGAATATGCTTATGGAGAATTATTTCTCCTGAGGAAATGTGATCCTAAGAAATTTATCTTAGTACAAAACATTTCAATTTTCTTTTTGCTGAGTGCTATCCCAACATTTTTTAAGGCTTCTAAAACCTGTATTATTTGTTTTTTATGTTGTTCACGAGTTTCGAAGAAAACTAGAATATCATCAACATAGACTAGACAAAATTTAAAGAATGGTTTGAGGATATCATCCATTCTTCGTTGGAAAATGTTAGGTGCTTGTTTCAACCCGAAGGGCATAAGAAGTCATTCATAGTGTCCAGATGGACAACTGAATGTAGTCAGAGGTATGGCTCATTCTGTAAAACTTGCCAAAATCTTGATTTGCAATCAAATTTGGAAATCCATTGTTTTCCTCTAATGGATGCAATTAACCGTTCCTTGTTAGGGTGGTAGTATCCATCCATTTTGGTGGCTTCATTAACCTTTTTATATTTAATGACAATCCTGGCTTTTTCTCGTTTGATCTTAGCATGATTTCTAACCAGAAATGCAGGAAAGGTGTGTGAAGAGTGACTTGCTCGGATTAATCCTTGTGAGAGCAAATCATTTATTTGGGTTGAGAATTCCTTAACATCCAAAGGTGTATATACCATTGGTTCCACTCGAATTTCTTTCTCTGGATTGATAAGTTCAAGGTCGGCAAATGACTTTTGTTTGAACCACCATTCCAAAGGCTTTTCAAAATAGGTTGATTCAAGAAGTGTTTGAACTTCATTTTCACAGGTTTGAGGAGGGATTCTAAGGGTGGAATCTCATCGCCATGCTTGCTGCGTTTTTTGAAGTGTTCATGGACAGTATGGGCATGTCCAGAAATGACATAAGCCTCGTAGGATTTTATTGCATAGACATATACTACATATCCATTAATTTCTCTTCTTGTATGACATCGAAGGTGATAAAAATTTTGGGTTTGTTCGACAGGGGCGTGGAACATTAACTATTCATTTCCTTGGACTAAGTGTGGTCCTGAATTTATGGAAGTTCCTAGACTGAGAAATGAAGGAATTAAAAATCGTTCTCCTCCAATGTTGAGATGAATTTTTCTTGCTTCACAGGGAGGTGTCAAGCTTTCACCTAAGCCAATCGTGACTCGAGGTGGTTCTGGAAGAGATTTCCATAAATTTTGTGGAAGTAAAGCATGTCGGGCTAGAAAAAATGTACTTCATGTATCTACAAGAGCATGAATATGAAATTTGATATATCCAGGTTGTTTAAAACGACCATGATATATGAATTTCCAGAGGCAACATGCTCAGAATTTATTTGGATACTCATTTTGTAGGTCCAGAGGAGTCCGACATATTTTCAGAATTTTCCATTTCGGAAGATTCTGTGTGTAGATGAAGTTCGTAAACTTCATCATCGGATTGTATGTCATCGTAATGACATATTTCTAATCCTTCTGTTTCGGCAAGTACCATATAGGTATTGTATTGCCCTTTTTTCTTGTCATTAGAACAATCTCTAGCAAAATGTCATTCTTTTTTACAAATCCAACATTTGCATATGCTCGAAGGTTTCCCTTTTGGGCAATATGGATTTGAAATTGTTTTCGTGAAAGTTCTCTTTCAAAAATATCTCATTTTTTGGAGATTTTTTTTTTTGAAAACTTCTTTGGATTTTAAATTTCTTTTTTGAAAACTTCTTATACCGTTTTCTTTCTCTTGAACTATGGTTCTTACAACCATAAACTCCTACACTCTTGTTCTGTTCAAAACAACAAAGTGTTTGTTTGTATGCACGACTACTTTTCTTTTGAAGTCGTTGCGTTTCACACAGATTAGCAAGCTTGTCTTGCATAAATCTATGTCTGCTTCCTAGAGTATTTGTTTGTAGGAAACTTTTCATGGGATTTTCTGGGAATTTTGGATTATTTTGCCAATATTTTACTGCATAGTCCTTTTAACAGTGAGTAACAAACGGTTCTAGCAACTTTGAATAGAAGTTGGTCAGATAATGTTTATGATCGTCTGTTTTGAGTTTGTAATAATAACTTGTAAACTCGCAATAATATTTTTCATAGAAACAAATATGACATATTTGTAACTTGTTTAGTTTCTGTAGTGTCTCTAGTCTTGTCTTAGATTTGAGACTTTCATTCATGGCTTAAAAAATTAGTATGCATAACACCTAGAAACAAACATCCCGAACCATTAGGTTTTAGGATAACTGCAAGCATAACATCATCTACAGACGATGAAGTTTATGCCAAATACAATACTTTCAGTAAACAACCGATTTATTATTTTCAGGAGGAAAAGGTAAGTGGCTATTTGAATATGTTTACTGCGAGAATGAAGTACAAGATTAGTCTTTTAAGTGAATGACACTAATATTGTTGCAACCAAGCAAGTTCGACAACAATGGTAGTCATGGTATGAGACCTGGTCTCAATGCAACTCCGAATAGTGAGGTTAGATCCTCGATGAACCTATTCACCACCCCTCTAGGTTAATCGTATAGGACCAAGTAAGTTCAATAGAGTAGTAACCATGGCACCATACTCGGGTCTTGTTGAGTTGTTGGGCGTACTAAATGAGGATTTGGGAGCAAAGTAGAGGCTAGTATCTAATGTGCCCTTTTATAATGTAAGATTTTTTGGCAAGAGAGTAATAAAAACTAGATGGATAATGCATAAATTGAGAGAGAAGATGAACAAAATAAGAAATATATGGTCATGTTAAACACAAGTATTGAAATATGAGGTTAGACCCTCGATTAACCTATTCACCACCCCTCTAGGTTAATCTTTTAGGACTAAGTTCAATAGAGTAGTAGCCATGACACGATACTCAGTCTTGGTGAGTTTTGAGCGTCCTAAAGTAGATACAGAATAAGATATATCATGTCGTGTTAAATTCAAGTATTGAAATGCACCAACGTGTTTTAATATCAAGAGTAAGAGTAGTTAAAGGAAAACAATTTGCCATATCATGGTTGGTTATGTGGCTAATGACTATCAGGTGTCACCCTTCTCTTTCATAAAAAATAACTTATTTTAAGTACCTTTGGCCTTTTCCAAGAAGGATGAAGGATAATGAACTCTTCTTCAACTATTTTATAAGGTTGTAAGTAGCATCTAACTATTTTATAAGGTGTCATTCCTTTGAATGTGTGATAATAATAATAAAAAAAAAGTTTCGGTTGAAAGTGGAATTCAAACGTATGCACATTCAAAGGTTATTCTTAGACCACTTGGCCATCTCAGCTCAAGAATTATAATTGAAACAATTTAATTGATATATGAATAATAAGAAAATCACTATATTTTGGTTTTCATGTTTTTTATTTAATACATATGATTTATATAGTTGTACAAATATTTAATATTTTTATTTGATTTTCTATATGTGAAAATTTTATTTAGGTTTTGTACTTACTTAATTTTCTATGCTTATTTTTGGTTGACCTAAATATAAGAAATTAATAATTGGTATAAATTTTAATCAATTATTTTGGTTTACATTTGCGTAATTGAGTAATAGCTACGACATTCTTAATTATGAAAATGTCTAGTGATATTAAACTTAGTCACATAGAGTTAATGATATAAAAAATTATAAATAATTATGAAAATATAATAATTTAATCCTATAGAGTAATTTTTTATTTAAGTGATTAATTAGAATGGGATAGAAATATTTTGACCAAAAAAAATTTCTTATTGCCTACAAGCCTAAAAAATACGTTTAGAAATAAATTTTTGATCTCGTCATAAAGTAATATAAATCGCTTATATGTTATAATCTCATCCCATAGAAAAATATTATAATGATAAATTGATTTATTTGTTTAAATTTATTTACATTGATAAATATTCAATATTTGGTTTCATTACATGTTTTAGTAAGCATTGTTGTTTATTTAACAGTTGTGCAAACTTTAACTATTCCAAATTCGCAAGTAAACTCCTATACCAATAAATTGTTTTAGTTGTTGTGCTCCCTTGATTTGCATGAGTTGGGTAGGCGTGTAACAGGGAAGGTCAAGGGCCCTTGTCCTATTAGCATTTTACAATAATGAAACAAAGACTTCTTATCTAAGTGGAAACATGGCTAGCCAAAGGGAGGTGGTCACTCTTTTCCCCAATTTTGTGGCATGCGAATTTAAGGTTTAGAGTTTAGGGTTTAGGCGGGGAATAAGAAGACCAGATGATAACCGGTTCTTAAGTGGAAGGTTTTAAACAATATAAAATACTACCAATCTAATAAAATTAAGGCCACCAACTGTTCATAACCAAACCAATGGGTTATTTCATGATTTCTACTTGTGGTTGAAACCAAATTCAAAATTAAAACAAATTTCTTCATCTTTGCTCTATTTCTTTAACCAGATACCACATGTTGTTATATAATTGGTGCATGCTGTTTATATATGTTGAACAAGACCATGGTTTTTCTCTTCTCATTCCCAAAAATAGCACAAGAACCAGTTTCTATTGGGTTTTCTATCTACCTTCTTAACCTTTCTCTCCAACTGATTTTGATCCCTAACATTAAAAATTCTTCCCTCTTCTTTCAGGTTCAAAGGTTCCTAAACTTTCCTTGTCATAATCAAAACCTGAAAGAAACACATTAGCAAGCAGAAAAAATGAAGAGAATCAAACAATATTAAGAAATTAGGTTTCCTCTTTTACCCAGTAAGATGAAATTAAATTTCTTTTCTCTCTGTTTTGTAAAAAATCAAGATTCAGGTGAGTGTGAAGAATCCTTTCTTATTAATAATCCAACACAATCATCAGCACATTCTACTCAACAACTAACCAAAAATGTTAGCAGAGATAAGAACAACTTCTATAAAAACATCCATACAGGTATATGGACCCAAAAGTGTTAGCAGAGAGAAGAAGACTAGATTTTAATAGTGGATCAAACCAGTTCCCTAACAACCTTTATGAAAACAGCCATACCCACATCATCAATGAATTCTACTCCAACACAAGCTCATACCTGTAAGCAAAATTCCATTGATAGATCACTCCAGTTCCTTGACAACCTTGAGACCCATACTATTAGCAGTCCCAAAGATAGATTTGCTAATGGACTCCAAGGACATGTACTGGCAGTAAGGGTCAGATTGCTTTATCTTAGCAATCTCATAGATGTGCTTGAGAGTTACTGACGATGCAGAAACATGGCCAGGACGGCTGCTGCCTGACTCAATTCCAGCTGCTTTTTTGAGGTACCAGGTGACAGAGGGAGACTTGACGGTGAATTCAAAAGTGTTGTCTTTGAAGGCGGTGATGGTTACAGCCATAGGCGTATCAGGTTTGTACTTTTGGGTCCGAGCATTGAAGTCCTTGCAGAAAGCCATGAGGTTCAGCCGGTACTGCCCGAGTGCTGGCCCCACTGGAGGAGCAGGCCGTGCTCCACCAGCAGCAACAGTGAGTCGAATTGTAGCAGCAACTGGCCGGCGAGTTAAGATTTCTTTCAAGGTTGCCATTATGAGAGAGTCCAAGCCGCAGAAAAAGTGAGTTTCACAAACAAGAGCTTTTCAAATCGGGCTTCTTCAGATCTACAACACAATCTACAACAGAATGTTACAAGGCTTCATTTGAGTTTCTGTCAGGGTAGTAAACGTATTCACCTTTCTCAGATTTTTCAATAAATACTACAACAAATTCAAGTAAACGTTTTGAAACTAAGGGATGGGCAGGGTTATGGAAAAAACTGAAACCATCACTGAGTCCTTATTAAAGAAAAAAAACATCCTATGAAATGACGATCCAAACCCATCCCCATCCAGCATAATTCATCTACTGCAACATTAGGAATAGAAGAAGAAATTGGTAAAAAAATAAAAAAAGGAAAACATAAATTAATAAACAAAATAAATATAGAACTATGCTCCCAATTTTATTTTATTTCATTTTTAAAAAGTAGAGAACAGCAGTGGTGGAGAGATGATGGCTCACAGAAAATGGAGATAATAAGAAGAAACTAGTTTACAATACCCATTGAGAAAACAAGACCAATGAAATCAGATGCTATGAATATTAAAATGCAAGAACAACTAGTTTACATACAGCAGAAACACATCGAATTGATCTCCAGAAAGTTGGACTACAGTTTAAATCATGCTATAAAAAAAAAGATGCACATCCCAACTCAACAAGAAATTTTGAGGAAATTAATGAAAAAAAATAGAACTACCCATCCTTGAAAACATTGGAAAGAAAGAACCAGTGGATGTGTGATAAACAAGACAAACTGACCAAGAAAAAATGGAAAAATCAAATAGAAAGGATAAAGCCCAAACTAACTCTAAAATGATTAAGAGCAATGATTGTGTTCAGATGTAGAGATATAAGATATATCTTCAGAAGAATGCAGATCAAGGGTGTTCTATTCCTTCAATATTATTGTCATGGTAGAAGAAGGGGCAATCTGGGTCCTCCTCCCTTTGCCTGGGAAATTTGGACTCACCACCTCTGCATGATTGACCTACAGCTCTGCCTCCTTCAGGATTTCTACGCCACTTGTTGCCTCATGCTAGGATGCCCACTTCCCAAAACGGGGAAGATCATCTTATCTGCTTGCCTTGCTTTCATCCCTCATTTGGAACGAGAGGAACAACATGCATTTTAACTACAGATTTCCTGATGTGGGTATTGTTTCTAGCAACATCTCTAGTCAAATCTCCATTTGGCCCCACTCGCACAAGGATTTCACCAACCTAGGCTCCCCCTCTCTTCGCTGCAACTGTCGGATGATTGCTCAAATGTCTGGCCCCTATCATAGCTCCTCCATGCAAGAATGGGTGCCCCCTTCCATCTGGTTTGTTGAAACTCAATTTTGACAGCAATGCTTCCAATGACCCTGGTCATGCGGGTTTTGGCAGCCTCTTCAGAAATTCTGATGTTGTTGATCTCATGTCCTAATCTGGCCCATATGCATCTCAGACTCCACTTCTGGTGAGCTTATGGCTCTCCTCTAGGGCCTTGTTATCTATTGTGATTATCTTGCCGGCCCCCTCGTCATTGAAGGCGACCCTAGTATGATCATTTGCCAGTGCTCCTCCCCTTTCCTTGAGCCTCCTTGGCGTTATTGGGCTACTTTTCAAGACATCAGACATTACTTCCCTTTTTCTTGCTTTTGGTCCCATGTTCCAAGAACAACTAATTCCGCAGCTGATCGTCTTGCTAAAAATGGAGCTTCCATGCAATCTCTTGTTGTAACTGGATTGCTCCTTTAACTTTGTATGTTCCCTTGTTGTTTTAATAATGCAGCATTTAAAAAAAAATGGTAGAAGAGCATAAAGTTGGAAATGTTGGAAAGGGGACAACACCATCCAGACTTTGGGGTTTCAAATGCTACTATTAGGCTTTTATATCTTGATGTTTTCTTATAGATACCCCTCAAGAATGAAGGAATTCAACCAATAACTTGTAATTAACTCCATCATTTCCTAGCAAATATGAGGGTGTGAAGGGATAATAAGACCATGGGGGTTAATTAGTACCGGACATGCCAGCTGCAGTAAAAAATGGATCCCAGTATGGGAGGTCACATTTAGTGTCCATTTGCAACCCCTAGTTTCCAAATTTCATACAAGGGCTAAATCAATTTCGACTATAGAAGTCCATATAGACAAAATAGTCTATCTTTAGTGAGATTAAACTGTATTCAAGAACTTCAAAACAGTTGAAAGTAAGAACTACTAGAACTTTATAACATCGTGAATGATCCCTCTAATCACTTTGTGAATTTTTTCTTCCCCATGGTTTCATGTGAGCCCACATATCAATATATAAGTTGTTAGTATTAGCGACATCATCTGAGTTATTACATGAGCTCCCTTGTTTGTCTACCGGCACTCTCCTGTATGGAATAAAAATGGAACCCAGAAAATAGTTTCTTAATCCCATGGAAAGCTCTACTATACCTCTGCATTAGCTAATACATTTTAATGTTATTAAAACCACAACAACAAGAACTAAAAGAAACACACAGGTTTTCAAGTCTCACAAGTCCTATTCCTACACAGCTGAAAACCGACTGATGATCTACCGCAAGAAAACCACAATGGCATATAGGGAGAGCACCTGTGGATATTAGACATCAACTAACATAAACTGAAAAATTAAAAAACAAAAATTAAAGAAGGATGTGTATGCTATATTTTCTTCCCCAAACAGCAGCGAAGCCACCACAAAGAGCAATATAAACACAATGAACTAAACAAAACAGAAACAAGAAGACCAAAATCCACTTAATGCAATAGATAACATAACTCATTAAACACTTCTTTAATGCAATATTAAGTAGAATTTTAATTGATCTAATACTAGCAAGAATCAACACAAGTTTGGTTTAATTACTCTTATCCCTTTCTCTTACCCCCATTCCCCTCTGTGACAGCAAAGGTCCTTCACCCTGCTCCAGAAGTTGAGATTGGGCCTATGCCTCCAGACCTCACTTTTTGTTGAATTATGTATACAGGGGCATATTGGTCATTTTATTATGTATATGTTACCCCTCATAGGTCAGATGTCTTTGTAAGTCTATTAAATACAGTTCAGTACACTTTTTACTTAAATCAGATTTGTAATTATCATACGCGATATGGAGTGAGGAGTATTCGGAACTATTCATGTAATGTTTTTAAGTGAGTTAATAAAAGAGGGTTAGGGAGTTGACTTCCCCCAAAGACTGCTGCCTCAAATCGTGCAGTTTTCCCTCTCGCTCTGACTTCTTCTCTCTTTCTTCTCTCCTTTCTACTTCATAATATTCCATTTCCACACTGGGTAGAGGCTATTTTATTTTATTTCATTTTAAAAAAGTAGAGAACAGCAGTGGTGAAGAGATGATGGCTCAATCATAACAGCAAACATCGATACATTCATCTGAACTGTTCAAGAGCATTTGGACAAACCCACTTGCGGTCAAAGAATAAAACAAAAAAACAAAACATAAAGCGCAATAAATGAAGCCAACATCCAATAAAAGACATGGAGAAATGAAAAAAATGGAGAGAGTGAGGCGGGAGGGAATGGTGAATTCGGTGACGAGGAGCAGAGCGAAACAGTGAGATAGAGTGAACTAATTGTTAATGAGAAATAGTCGTATACTCAGAGAAGAGGACAGAAGATTTAAGGGAGAGGGTTACCTGCATCAACGACAGAGAAGAAGGCTTGATTCTCTGGTCAGAGATGATGTTTTTGGGCAGCAATGATAGAGTATTGAGGGTTGAAGGAAACGGGGGGAGTTTGGGGAGGGGGTAGAACCATGGTATTACAATCTGTCAGATTTAAGACTAAGAAATTTTACTGATCATATATCAGAATTTTAATGTGCAAGGGCGTGAATCAAATGAATACTAGAAACAACTTGATAAAAAAAAGCACCTTTAGAGTTACTATTAATAGAACATCCATTTCAGAGAACCAAAAATTTATCTTGTTTCTAGGAGCAATTTCTATATAAAGATCAACAAACAAGGCAGTTGACTTTCTAGCCAAAGATTGTGTTTGTCTTTTAGATTTAGTGGTGTTATATCTGCTACTTAAAAGGTTTCCCTGCATTGCAATTGGCCAATTGCTATACATTAAACACTTTTTTTTTTCAGTTTCCTTTTGTAATCTTCAATGCAGCACACATATGATAAATGTGTTAGCTGCATCTCTTTCTTTCCTCTAATAATATATTTCTATAGCCATTCAGAAAAATTATGCTAAAAACCATCTCAATCACTGTACTTTTGATAGGTCCACTACTAAAAATTCAAAAAGGCCCACTCTATTAACCAAATAAAGATGCAAGCAATTTTTTCACTGATGGAACCCTGGAGAGCTGCAATTGCATGCCATATCAGAGTGTAACAATTCAACATTTGGCAGGAAAGTTACAAAAGATCAATCTCCAAAACTCAGTCCATCTAGCAAACAATTTGAAAGACTGAATTAGACACTTTGCTGCGATAAATTGGTTGTCAGTCGTGCAGACTAGTGGCGTCCATTATAACCCTCACATGAAGCAAAGTTACCTCACAAACTCAAAAATTTTGGCATCTTCTCATTCACTCGTTTCAATGCAATTGACACTTATAGCCGCTTCAAACCGACATATCAAATTAGACATGTTACCTTCCAATTTACTTGAGAAAATTCGCAACCTGCTAATTTCCTCATTAAAATTTTGGTCGGTTCATGTAACACTACTTTGTATCGACTACTGCTGATTCCAGCAAAAATAACGACGACAAAAAAAAAGAAGAAGATTGAATTACAAGGAAAAAAGAAAAGCTCCCTTGCACAGGCAACAATCATCAGCCAGGAGGAAAAAAAAAACTAAGCAACAAAAGAAAAAAGAACAATTTTTTGGTCCTTTACAGAAGAAAGTGGACATGCTAGCAACCATACAGAGGTGCACTGCAACTATCTGGGATTTACGATGGGAAAAAGAAAATCTACACAGTGAAGAACAAAAGAAACAGATTAAAAACAAAGTCGAGAAAGATGGAGGCGACTAAAAGAAGAGATCAAATGCCCTAAGCTTCAAGTAATAAACCAAATCGAATGGAGCAAGAGAGGATAAGAAGATAGGGAGCACAAAATAAAAAAGAAAAAATAGAAGATATGGAGAAGCGAAGGAGAAATGAAAAGCACTGAGAGAAGAAACAAATACACAAAAAGGAAAATAACGAGAAAAGATCGAGAGAAAAAGAAGAGATAAATGGAGCATACCTTTTGAGGTCGTCGGCGAAGTAAGGAACGACGGACAATGAACGGAAGGTAGGCGGTGGCGAGCTCTCCACATCCGTCGACGCGAGTGGGAAATGAAAATGGCGAACAGGTAAACCTTTTCTCACTCGATGGCATTATTGTAAAAATTCGAAACTCATATGTTTCTTACGACCATCACAATTAAATGGTTTTTTTTTTTTGCCTGTCCCTATAGCAGGAAAAGCTTTAATGGAGAAATTTGGAAGAGGGGGAATGGCAAAATTGTGAAGTTCTCATCACAGCACTTACAGTGCCTAAAAGATCCCATTACAGCGCAAGCATGTGGGTTCTCATCACAGCACTTCCACCTGATGTTTCATGGTAATGGTCTAGAATGTGAGATGGGTATCTATAATGTCTTTTAGCACCTTCTTCTCCTCCACTGCATGCTCCCTCACTGTAAATTTCTGTGTTTCCATGTCGATTCATATGTCTTCCACACCTGAGAATAGTGGATATGAAGAAGTTTTGAGTTAAGCTCATGAAGTACAGTCGGCGTGCTCTGTTTCTGCTTGTCTTCTTCATGTAGAGTTTCTGGATTTAAGATGTTTTTCGACATTAAGAGCGTTAGAGAAGAAAAGTTTCACTTTCCACCAATCCCCACTTTTAAGTTTGTGGAGAGCTTTCTGTACCAAACCCATTAATCTAAATCCAACGAGGGAACAAAGAAACACTAACAAACAAGTTTCTGGGTGGAACGAGAAGAAAAAATCGATACGTCGTAAAAAATTCCTTTATTTTATGGTTTTTGGCTCCACATTGCGACGCAGACTGACTTTGAGCTGAGGACTTAACGAAACTCGTTTCACATCAGTTAGATGCTACTCGGAACCTTATACAAGAGGTGAACGAGCGGGAAGACCCAAGCTACGATGGCTGTAGTATATGGGGTTTTGCTTCCTCTTCTTCTTGCTTCTGCTTTCTTCGGCTTTGCCTACTCCGTTGGTGCATTCAAAAACCGTTGCATAGATGAAGAGAAACGAGCTTTGATTGAGTTCAAGAAGCATCTCACTGATCCTGCAAACAGACTCTCTTCCTGGGAGGGTGATGATTGTTGTGGATGGCCTGGCATCAGTTGCGACCTCGAAACAGATCATGTTACCCGACTCGGCCTCCAAAATCCAGGAGCTGACGACTATGATATATCTGTTTCTTCTTATGTTTTGGGTGGTGAGATATCTCCTTCTTTGCTCCAATTGAAACATTTGATCTCCTTGGACCTAAGCTACAATGATTTTAATCTCACTTCCATACCGTCGTTTTTCGGTTCGTTTCGGCATCTAAGACATCTAAATCTAACTGAAGCGGGATTTGCCGGAAAAGTTCCCCATGAACTTGGGAACCTTTCAAATCTGCAGTATCTTATTCTCAAATCGAATGCAAACTTGGAAATTGAGAACCTTAAGTGGCTTTCTCGTCTCTCTTCTTTGCAGTATCTTGATCTAAGTGATTGTTCCATTTCCTTTCCGAAAACAGTCGATCTACCAGCTTCGCTGCTAGAGCTGTATTTACAGTCATCATCTGGTCGGCTTCTCTCTCCCTTCACAATATCTACAAATCTTACATCTCTCAAGGTCCTTGATATTTCAAACAGCGGGTTAAGCTCAGTGTTACCCAAATGGTTATCTGGCCTCCAAAGTCTTACACGTCTTGTCCTTTCTAGCAATGAATTTGAAGGCCAAATACCAGACTGGTTTTGCGGCCTTAGGAATCTCAAGTATCTGGATATGAGCAGCAACAATTTGGAAGGGCCGATTCCCAGCTGCTTCTCTAATCTAAGCCAGCTTGCACAGTTTAATCTGTATGATAACAATTTGATAGGTCCAATCTGGGAAACTCTTTCCAACTTAACTTCTCTGGAGGTACTGAACCTGGCAAATAACCATCTCTCTGGGCCAATACCGAGTAATCTTGGACACTTGACTTCACTTCAGGTATTGGATTTATCTGCTAATTTTCTCACTGGTTCAATTCCTGCAAGTTTGGGTAATCTATGCAGTTTGCAAAGGCTAAAGTTAAGGGGAAATAATCTTGACGGTGTCATCAGTGGGTCAGGTGGATGCATCACAAACAGTTTGCAGAAATTGGATTTGATAGAAAATCAACTCAAAGGTGAACTGCCCAGTTGGTTAATGGAATGTAGAAATCTGCAGGAGCTTTTATTGTTCAACAACTCATTTTCAGGTAAAATTCCGTCATCCCTGGGAAGGCTATCAATGTTAGAAATCTTAGGTCTTGGTAATAACAACCTGAATGGATCTATTCCTGAAAGCTTGGGACTTCTTTCGCAACTACGGTCTTTGGATGTTTCTTATAACAATTTAGTGGGTGCTATCAATGAAATTCACTTCAAACAACTTACAAATTTAAAAGAAATAGACATGTCTTCAAATTCTGTATTTTGGAATGTCAGTTCTGATTGGATTCCACCGTTTCAAGTTAGTAAGCTGCACTTATCTTCTTGTACACTTGGACCCCGTTTTCCAACATGGCTTCAAAACCAGACACAACTGAATGTATTAGATATCTCTGGAGCAAATATTTCAGATGTGGTTCCAAATAGCTTTTGGAACTTGTTTACTGGCAGATTATATCTAAATATGTCTGACAACAGAATTAGAGGCAAGTTGCCTAACATTCTTCACTTTGCCTACATTGATTTGAGCCACAACTATTTTGAGGGTCTGAACTTCTCAACCACTGCTCTCTTTTTAGATATCTCAAGCAACTTAATTTCAGGACAGATTCCAATGGATATTGGTAGTAAGATATCTGATACAAAAATTCTCTATCTTTCCAATAATCGTATTACTGGCAGTATCCCATCTTCCTTATGTGAACTATCATATTTAGTTGAACTCTCACTCTCTATGAACCAGTTGTCTGGAGTTATCCCAAATTGTTGGTGGTCAAATGGGGAGCTGAAGTATATAGATCTCTCAAGTAATAATTTAGTTGGAGAAATTCCAACTACATTTGGCAATTTATCCAGTCTTGTCTCATTGCATTTGAGTCAAAATAGTCTTACAGGAGGACTACTGCCCATAATCAAGAAAAGGTTGCCACAACTAAGTGTTCTTGATCTTGGAGAGAATAAACTATTTGGAGCTTTATCCACTCAAATAGGTGAAATGTTACCTAACCTAAAGATCCTCCGACTTCGATCGAATAGGCTCTATGGTGATGTACCTTCACAACTAACTTCTCTTGCTTCTTTACGAGTACTGGATCTTGCGCATAATAATCTGTCAGGCAATATTTCAGAATCTTTTGAGAATCTCACTGCTATGAAGACAATGAACAATGCAAGTCAAGGGCTTATGACCTCAGAGGATATATATTATCAGGGCTTTGAGCATGGGTATGAAGAAATCGTGACTGTCAGCATGAAAGGAAGGATGTATGAGTACAGTAAGACATTGCCTTACTTATGCAACATAGACCTCTCAGAGAATAATTTGTCAGGTGAAATCCCATCAGGTCTGACCCATCTTCTTGGATTGAATGGATTGAATTTGTCTGGAAACAACTTGACTGGGAAAATACCGAATGGAATTGGTGATTTAAAATCTTTGGAGTCTTTGGATTTGTCAAGAAATGGGTTATTTGGTGAGATCCCTTCCAGTCTATCAGCTCTTGATTCCTTAAACCACTTGAACTTGTCATATAACAATTTGTCAGGAGAGATTCCAACAGGTTCCCATCTTCAAACCCTAGAAGATATATCCATATACATTGGGAATAGAGATCTTTGTGGAACCCCAACTACAAAAAAATGCAGAAAGAAGGAAAGCTTTCAAAAGTCAGCGCCAAGTGACAGTGATATCAAAATGGGGACAAGGAATGACATTGAAAAGGTATGGTTCTCCTCTAGTGTAGTTCTTGGATTTATAATGGGATTTTGGGGAATTATTGGCTCGCTATTGCTAAATAAGTCATGGAGAACTGCCTATTATGGTTTTTTTTATGCTAGGATAAATGTGGTTGTTTCGATGTTATCTACGTGGTTGAGAAAAGTGTGGAGGTAGAAAATGAGAGGGTGCCTAGACCATTTTCAAATTTTGCTCTTTCCTTTTTCTTTTCTTCTTTTCTTGTAAGTTTTAAATAAATTCCATGGTCTTGTTCAACATATATAAACCTCATGCACCAATTATATAACAACATGTGGTATCTGGTTAAAAAAATAGATCAAAGATGAAGAAATTTGTTTTAATTTTGAATTTGGTTTCATGCACTAGCTGAAAAGTTTGTGGTTTAAGAAATGACTGGTGGTTTGGGCTGTTGGCCTTAATTTTATTCGATTGGTAGTATTTTGTATTGTTAAAAACCTTCCATTTAAGACCTGGTTATCATTTGGTCTTCTTATTCCCCCGCCTAAACCCTAAACCCTAAACGCTAAATTCGCATGCCACAAAATTGGGGAAAAGAGTGACCACTTCCCTTTGGCTAGCCCACTTTCCACTTAGATAAGAAGTCTATGTTTCGTTATTGTAAAATGCTAGTGGGATAAGGGCCTTTTACCTTCCCTTTTACGCAGCTACCCAACTCATGCAAATCAGGGGAGCACAACAACGAAAACAACTTATTCAACTGTAAAATAAACAACAATGCTTACTAAAACATGCAATGAAGACAAATATTGAATATTTATCCATGTACTACGGGCTTAGATTATAATGCATAAGCAATTTATATTACTTTATGATAATATCAAAAAGGAATTTTCTGGGCCAGTGGGCAATTAGAAATTTTTTTTTCAAAATATTTCTATCGCATCTTAATTAATTACTTAAATATAACAATTATCCTGTGGATTAAATTATTATATTTTTATAATTAATCACAATTTTTATGTCATTAACTCTATGTGACTAATCTTAATATCGCTAGACATTTTTATAATTAAGAATGTTATAGTTATTACTCAATTACTCAAATATAAATCAAAATATCACATCAAAATAATTGACTAAAATTTATGTCAATTATTAATTCCTTATATTTAGGTCAACCAAAAATACGCATAGAAAATTAAGTATGTATAAAACCTAAATAAAATTTTCACAGATAAAAAATTAAATTAAAAATATTAAATATTTGTACAACTAATTAAATCATATGTATTAAATAAAAAATGAAAACCAAAATATAGTGATTTTATTACTATTCATATATCAATTAAATTGTTATAATTATAATTCTTGAGCTTAGATGGCCAAGTGGTCTTGGCTGCACTTCGATGCACCACCTGGTGCTCACAGCCACCAGTCGGAGCGACAACCTCTTCCACGCTCTCCTCCCTCCAAATGGCCGAGGATCAGTCGTGCGCAGCCCCAGTTTCCAGGCGACTCGGAGGTGCGACGGGTCCAACGGGGAGTAAGGAAGAAAATATGCACAATGCTTCGGGTTCGTCGATGGTTCGACGCCAGCGAGCGCAGATGTTCGGCTCCCCTCAACTACTATCCCGCCTCTTGACCCGAACGGCGGCCGACGGCTAGCCACCGGCATTCCCCTCCAGTGGACTCGTAGCCCATCGTCCACGGCAATCCTCAGATCGTCTCAGACGACGACGTCTAGTCAGAAACGCTGTCCAGAAACAGCGTCGCCTCTCTGGAATTTCTTGGATTGCATCGTTGGTTTCACATAGTAGTGGAAACTTGTTTTTCTAAATTGAATTAATTTCAAATAAAAAACTTTATTTAACGAAACACAAGCAACCATGATATGGCAAATTGTTATCACATGACCTAATATATCTTATTCTGTTCATCTTTTCTCTCAATTTATGCATGATCCAACCATTTTTTACTACTCTCTTGTCAAAAAGAATCTTTTGTTATCAAAGGGTACATTAGATACTAGCCTCTTCTGTAGGATACCCAACAACTCAACCAGACCGAGTATCGTGCAATGACTACTACTCTATTGAACTTACTTGGTCCTATAAGATTAACTTAGAGGGGTGGTGAATAGGTTAATCAAGGATCTAACCTCATATTTCAATACTAGTGTTTAACACGACCTGATATTTCTTATTCTGTTCATCTTCTCTCTCAATTTATGCATAATCCATCTATTTTTTACTACTCTCTTGTAAAAAAATCTTATGTTATACAAGGGCACATTAATACTAGCCTCTACGTTGCTCCCTAGTCCTCATTTAGGACGCCCAACAACTCACCAAAACCGAGTATCGTGCCATGGCTACTACTCTATTGAACTTACTTGATCCTAGGTTAATCGAGGTTCTAACCCCATTGTTCGGAGTTGCACTGAGACCGGGTCTCATACTATGACTACCATTGTTGTCGAACTAACTTGGTTGCAACTCTAATTTGTATTGTGATAATAGTAGTGTCATTCACTTAAAAAACTAATCTTGTGCTTCATTCTTGCAGTAAACATATTCCAATAGCCACTTACCTCTGCCAAATCAGCATGATATCTCATCCTTACACCTCATAAAGACCAGGTTCCAGTTCTAGCAAAATCTCGTCAATGCTGCTTGACATTGATATAGGAAATCTCCATGAAACCAGGCTGTAATCGCCAAAACAAGAAGTTTACATCTGTAAATATCCTTTATAAAGGAAACCCATTAATTGTTGTTTTAGAACAGTTGGATTTAGATGTATATATATCTATTCAATCTTGTAAGAGATGCGTGAATCATTCAAATCAATTCAAGAGTTTTCCTTTCTCAAAGAAACCTGAAGAGTGTCTGGTTTTCATGGAATGTTATCAGATGAAGGCAGTCATCTGAGCTTCGACGGCCAGGGGCTCATTTCGATGATTGTGTCTTCTTCTTCCGTGTTCATTTCAGGAGACTGACGATCGCTTCTGAGAGGAAGATCGTTGCTGCTGCAGTTGTCATCAGTTGGAACGTTGCAGGTCTGTCTACTCGATAGCTTGATTACAATACGAAGTTTATTATGGATTAATGGTTTCATCTAATTCTTCTTCCAGGAACAGACAAAAAAAAAATGGCCAACGTTGCTGAAAATCAACAGGAACATGAAGCAATTACTGATCGTCTCCCCAAAGTGGTACCTTGTGGACGGGATCCTCTCTTCCGATGGAAAGGCTTTTGGCTGCCTGAAGTCGTACTTAAAAGTGCAATGGCGATGAGGACTGGCTTTGAAATCGATGGCGGCGATGTATTTCTCACATCCTTCCCCAAAACTGGTACAACATGGCTCAAGGCCATCATCCATACGATCCTCAATCATTCGATGCCACCACCAGGCACCGCCGGTTCTCATTCCGGCGATGATGCAGCTGCTGCGGCCGACCCATTAGTCTCTTACAACCCCCATGAGCTTGTCCGTAACGTCGAATACGAGCTATTTGGGGAAGACTCTGATCTGAAACCTGTTGATAAACCATTATTATCCACAAGGATGTTCCACACTCATTTACCCTACGAGCTCTTGCCGGAATCTGTTCAGAGTTCAAGCAGCTGCAAGATAGTATATGTAGCCCGCAATCCCGCTGACACCTTCGTTTCATGGTGGCACTTCATCAACAGAAGGATTGATGGTAGAAAATCCTCTCTGGAAGAAGAATTTAGTGCATTTTGTGAAGGAACTGAAGCGTATGGTCCTTACTTAGATCACGTTCTGGGTTACTGGAAAGAGAGAGAGAAGATCTTCTTCATCACATATGAGGAGCTGCAGGAGGATCCCCACAAGCATGTCGAAAGACTATCACGCTTCTTGGGGAGTGATCTTAGCGAGGAGGAAGTCAAGAACATCGTTTGGAGGTGCAGCTTTGATAGCGTAAGCAATGTCAAGGCTAACAAAGGAAGGGAAGACGTCCACTGGACTGGATTTCCCTACGATTCGTTCTTCCGTAGGGGAATCGTCGGCGACTGGAAGAATTATCTGAGTGCAGAGATGATCCAGCGGCTGCAAGGGATCACATCGGAGAAGCTCCAGGGTTTCGGATTACAGTTCAAATGGGAGATGGAAACAACAGCAACAGGGAGCAATGGAGCAGCCCAGTGATGATTCTGATGAATGAGGAATCACTATCGACTTCCTCCTTGATTTGATTGCTTATAAACCAGTTTCTGCATGGGATTTTTTTTTTATTTTAATTTCGCTTTTGATGCTTGCTAATGTGGCATTTTGATCTGTTATTTATATGCTTGGAATTGATATTTCTGTTAGAATTTGTTTTAATGCTTTTTCTGTTTCAGGTATATAAGATCTAGAATTTTAATATTTATATTAGATAATCAAAATAATTAATGAAAAATATAAATTAAACTCTTTTCATTTAATTAAATTTAAATAAAATTATTAAAATACATTAATATTTAAATAATTTAAATTTAATATAAATTAATCTAAAAGTTTTTTAAATTTAAAAATATTAAAAAAATTGAAGGAGTTAAATTTATTTCTTTTCATTTTAGTAATTTCATTTTATTATATTATTTATATTTATTTTTTTCTTCTGCATGGAAATAGTATTATTATATTACAATAATTTCACTTACCAAATAAACTTCATTATATATAATTATAAAAAACGAAAACAATTAAATTTTAAATTTAATTTAATTAATTTAAATTTAGTGATTAAGCCAATATTATCGAATCCCGACCCAACCGAACGGTTCAGAATTTTTTTCTAGTTCTTATTTAGTTCTTTTTAATAAAAAAAACGAATTTACTTCCAAATTAGATGATCCAACCGGTTCATTAGGTCCAACAATAAATTCCATCAGTACCAGTAAAAGACTTGGAATTTTTAAAAAAAAATTATTTATTTAAAATAGGATCGGTAGTGAAAAAAATTAAATTAATTTAATAAATTATAGATTTTATAAAAAAACTAATAAAATATTTTTTTTTTAATAAATCTAATCAATCCAACCCCAACCAGCTATCCAATAGCCGGATAGAGAGAAAGAGAGTGTAGAAGGCTTTCCAGGTTAAAAATGGAATGAACTGCATAAACACTCACCAGATGACAAAGCAAAGATTTAGAAATCTCTGCTAAAATAAATCAATTGTTAGAAAAGAAATGCATGACAAATGAACCACAACGAGTTGGACTAAGGAAGTTTCTTAAAGAGGAAGCCACATCAAATAGATCATTAGAATGGCATACCTGCTCTCTAGGTATTGGATATACACAAAACTTTAAGAAATACCATCCAGAACAGATGATCTATCATTTCCCAAACACATGACACAAGATTCAAAAGGGATAAGTTGGGTAGTAATAGAGCTACATCACAGCATCAATCAAACAACTTCGACCCCATCGCTAAATCTTCATAATCATATCACAACTTCTCAGCAGAGACAAAACCAGAGAAGAATGTATTTGGTTACAAAGTGATGTCAACTTCTCTCACCACTGCATAATGAAGTGATTATGCACTTGAAAATTTGTGCTAATTATGTGTTCAGTGAAACAATTGTGCTGCCATCTACCCCTGATATGGAATGTGTCAGCCTGAAGATACACAATTATTCATGCCATAATAAGAAAACATAAACTACAAACAACTAACTAATTACCTACCTTACATCTGATAATGGGTATTGCTATTTTAAAAGAACGGTGGACCTATCTTTTCTCTTGTGCAGGACAACAAAGAGAGTAAAAACCTATGAAAAGTTTTGTTCAGTTCAGCTCTAACTGATAACAACAACGTAAATTTTAGTGACAAGTAAATATTTGAAAGTTAAAGTGTTATTTAGACCATGTTGCAGTGCTAACAGATCCAGCAGGTGCCCTATTGTCAAATGCTATGCATCTAGCTACCATGATACTGTGACAACAAGCTTAGTAAGGGAAAATACATAGTGTAATAGGGTGAACTATAAACACTTCTGCTATTTGTGCTGTTGTCACCTTCCAAGTTCAACTAAGGCATTAGTATGGATTGCTGATCCAACTTGCTCCCTCAACATGCTTGACCAATAGAGGAGGTCCAATAGTCAACTCCTTATGCAAACTGTGAAATGATAAGAAATAGAGATACAAGGGAAGAGAGGAAGAAGATGAGAGAAGGAGAAGTGCTGGAAGAGAACGTGTAAACTGCTCTCAATGGGGTTCTAAAACCGACACCCTTTCCTCTTATTCACTTAAGTGATTTTGAGAGACAACGACCTCTTACCCCTCTTACAAATAACTCCTTATAACTCCATAACTATACGTCCAAACAATAACAAAACTGGACCATAGACACATCTGAACATACTGAACATAATGACACTCACACTGAGATTCACAGAACATGTAAAATAACCAAAATGCACCTTACACTACATTTAACACAAACTTTGCAATGACTGAGAGAAAACAATAGATCATCTGTTGCAGCAATGTCCTTTTAGCTTCACAATATGGATCACTGTTTTCAATAAGTTTGGACTCCAACTTTGCTCCCCTTGCTATGGAGTTCTTAGAACAGTGCATTCCACTGAAATTTCCAGCCACTAGCAAGGTCCTTTGACTAGCAACTATGCTGCAGTCTTTGGTTCACAAAATAGCAGAACAGTTTAACAGGGATCCCCTTGTAGGAAGGTTAATGGAGAAGTAATTCTGTGAAATCCGGTTCTGGCCCACATGTAGAAGGGGCTCCCTCCTTGGCCCCTCTCAACCATAAAAAATCATTGGAAGGTAGTGGCTACATTTTACTCTCAAGCACCACCTCAGCTCATCAGCTGGTGGTCCGCCGGTATTGGAATTGTTAAGTTGGGTCCAAGGCCCATCCCAAAATGACTAGCCAACTTAGGAAACCTTTTTTCCAGCTAATAAACTCAAGATCTTTGTACTCAGTAATCCATGTGGGACTATTCCTTAACACTTCCCCTCACGTGTAGATAGATGTAGGTTCTCTTTTGTGGCTCTACAAGTAGATAGTTTTTAGGTGCAGGCCTACATATGAGTACCTGCTCTGATACCATGTTAAGTTGGGTCTAAGGCCCATCCCAAAATGACTAGCCAACTTAGAAAACCTTTTTTCCAGCTAATAAACTCAAGATCTTTGTACTCAGTAATCCATGTGGGACTATTCCCTAACAGGAATAACTTAAACTTAACTTCAATAGTAGTTCACTTAGAATCCTGGTTCAGCTAGCACTGCAAAGGTGATAAGGGACCATGACAGCTCTATATAACTTATACTTTTCAGGTCCAATGGCTACAGGAGATTCAGTTGAGGCTGAGGTTAAGGATCTTTTGAAAGGAATTGAGGCAACATGGCAGTAGTCATCAGTTGGATGAAGGATCAATTCACGAACAACCCCCTCCTCCCGACATGGAGATTTGGTTATGTCTGCGAAGAGATCAGGGATCCATCTTCCTCTCACCCTGGCAGCACATGGTGACAGCTCCTAATAATATTCCAGATGCTTTAGCTAAGGAGTGTTCCATCATCTCTCTTGATCTTGATTGTATCTTGATTGTTTTTCTTATCTTTATCCTTTTCTTTTCAGTAATAAAAGAAACATGCTTGACAAGCACAAGGATGATGAATGAAGCATTGAAGGAAAGATTTCCTGAATGAGGACCCAAATTTCATTTAAGCCAATAATGGACAAAAAAATTGGCCATATCAAAAGAGGACAAACTAAGGCATGACAGTGGTTCTCAAGAAATGCACTGTTCCAATGACCCAATAGCCAAGAGTAAGGGCAAAGTTAGAAATTCAGTAGTAAAAGTTAATTTTAGAATGTGAGGAACATGAAACAAAATGATCATTTTTAGCATCCTCTGAGACCTCTTTCCGACTGACTTAGGATTAATTTGTGAGCCCTTATTTGACCAAAAAAATTGAAATACTGGTCATCTTTAGAAGTAATTAAAAAATGTGGCTTCTTTTAGAATAGTTTAAACATTAAGCCTACATCTAAAAAAAAAACATTCAGTGGAAGGAAAATAAGAACTAGAAGGGATGAAACTTCATTAACTACTACATCTACTGAGGCAAAGGAAAGTCACAAATATTTAAATTAGTGCAATAGTAAGAGGACTTTCCATAACCAATTCAACTAAAAGAAGAAAACAGTCATTTTCCTCACTAAGTATTATTACTTGAAGGCAAATGACAGCTTTATCAAATGTCATTGAAGTAAATTCAATTTCAAAAGTGCTGCTTCTAAAGAGTGTCAAAAAATAAAAAAAATAAAAGAGTGTAAAAAAAAAGTGCAGCTTCTAAAGAATCTTTTTTTTTTTTTTGGAAAAATGATCTTTTTATTAAATGAGAGAACAAATAAACAGAAGCTCAAGGGAGCAAACCCCTAACAACAAGGGATTGAAGGAAAGCTTCCTGCTTAGCAAGAACATCGGCAATAGAATTAGCGGATCTCGGGATGTCAGAATTTTCTTCATACGATACCACTATGTATACCAAATACAATTATAAAGGGCTACAATATCCATAATCTCAAAAAAGGTATCCCAATGGCGCCATAGGGGGGGGGGGGGGGGGGGGGGGGGAGCGGAAGAGTGAGCACACCATCCAATCACGACTTTGGAGTCCTCCTCAATGTGGATAGGGCTGCTACAATGATCCCTAAAGATACAAAACCCATTAAGGAGGCCATGGAGCTCAGCCATCATGGTTGCTTCTAATGACTGTGTAAGGTGGTTTGTAGCTCTCTATGGTTTAGAAAGCAGTTTGGTGCATATTTCAGGTTTGCCACCTTATGCTGTATCAGTTTCTTTAGACCTTACCAATTGACATCACCAATGCAAGAAAAGAATTTAATAAAAAAGAAATTCTATTCAGAAACCATCTGCTGGTCATAATTGCATGGCATACTTGTCTCATTGATCTTTCCAGGAGGCCACTAGGTTTTGGCACTTATCAAACGGTGCTATACATATTCAAAGACATTCTGCTCTAAGGTTGGACAGCTTATACTTCTGGCACAAGTTCAGTCATGCTATATTAAAACCTTGATTTTCCAAATAAAATCAAATAAAATAACAGTAAAGTAAAAACATTTCAGTGTGCTCCAATTAATCAAGAATGGTAAATTTTATTATGAGAGTGAGACAAAAGCACAGCACATGAAACCATTCACAAGTTAGTGGAAGAATGTCAAAAGCCCCAAATTAATAAGTTTAAAGTGGTTCTTTGTCATCTGATGTGAAAAAAAAAAAAGTTAACAGAAATGGGCACTAGTGCTGATTGTGGTACATAAAACTGAGCTATGAACTGAAAAATAAAGGAAAAACTCTTCTTACACGCAAGCAAATCCCTTCCTTTGAAAGAAACCTCCTACAAGCAAATAACTGATATAGTCCTTATTATGCTTGCATATTTGAGAAACTTTAGCTCGTAGTGTGTTTTGAATTACATAGTTATTAACTGATTAACTTATCAATACCAGTACTAGCTTCTTAATAGGAAAAACTTTCTCAAATTACCTACTCAAGAGCTTAAAATTTGCATAACATTACAAAGTACAAGTAATTTATTAATTCAGATTTCAGCCTTAGTCATAGAAATGGAGAAAGACATTTGTATTTAGCAATTCATCTGGAGTGCATTAACTTGGGCTTTTGGCTCAATGGTCACATAGACATGGGCAGAAAACAAATTGGAGATAACTTACCTGTCTATCTGTTTGTATAAGATACTGCATACAAATAAATTCAGAACGTATTACACGTTTCATATTTGTGCTTTTTCCAAGTCCAATTTTTCAGGAAAATTTGTCTCAGTGATCTTCTTCTCCAAAGAGAATTCTTCCGAGCTACCTCAACAAAAAATAAAAAATAACTTTTTTGGAGAATTTCAGACAGATCCACATTTTCAGAGTTACTGATCAATTTCACACCAGAACGAAGCATTCGTTATCAGACTCACAATACCAATACATACAATAAAATTAAAAGAAATCGGCCTTAGAATGATAAATTTCAATATCATCACTTGTTTATTAATTTATTGGTTGTACACGGCTAACTTGGATTTGAATTTCTTCAACTTGCACAAACATTCTAAAAGTTCTGTTCTACGTTAAAAAAACAACAGAGCACATACCAGCAAGTAATCTACCCCTTCATCTGCAAACGAAGCCAATTAATTTATAAAGCTCGGGGGTCAGTCCCATGCTGCCACACATAAACTAGCTCATCCCAACCACAGCTGGCCATAAGGCCTTCAACAAAAGAGTTCAAATCAATACCCACCACAAATTCAGTGTGATGATCATAACGCCAAACCAGCGCATCCTCGACTTGGTAGTCCCACATACAGACGGTCATATCATAGGAGCAAGAAACCATAAAGTTCCGCTTGTGTGGCGAGAACTTAATTTTCTTCACCGGAAAAGTGTGGCCATTGAGCACGGCCATGGGGACACGGAAGCTCCTGACATCCCAGACCTTGATGGACCTATCTACAGAAGCGGTAGCCACAATGCAGTCGTCATACTTGTTCCAGTCGCAGGAGAGAATCTCCATCTCGTGCGCAGGGAAGACAATTGTGGATGCTGGCTCTCGGACATCCCAGATGCGGACAGTGCAGTCACCGGATACGGAAGCGAATACGTCAGCATGACGAGGGTTCCAGACGGCAGCATAGACGCAGTAAGCGTGCTCCTTGAAAGTGCGGATCGAGACGGGCCGATCGATGGCCCAGAGCTTGACGGTGTCATCCCAAGAGGCGGTGAGGAAGGAGTCTTTGCGGACAGGGTTGTAATCGACGGATTGAACCTCCTGGGTGTGCTCGTTCATAGAGCAGATGGGATTGGCGGAGGGGGGGCGGGCGATGTCCCATAGCTTCACGCTGCCGTCGGCGATGGCGGCAACAACGAGGTTGTCGTTGTCCTCGGCGAAGGCAACGTCGTAGACGCCGTCGTTGGTATTGAAGGCGACGACGGGAGCTATGGCAGCGCCGGGGGTGAGGTCCAGCACGTGGACGGCGCCGTTGCCGACAATCCCGAAGTTCTGGGCGGTGCCGACGGCGAGACGGTTCTCGTAATAGGGGCTGAACTTGACGGCAGAGCAATTGAATGGCGCTTTGAAGGAGGGCATCGTCGTCCCCAGCAAGCGCCCACCACACCAGACGGCTCACAGGATAAAATCAATCAATAGAAAAAAGAATCGGCGAGTCCTCGTTCGTCTCGAATACCAAATTCTCAAGACTCCCCAATAGGAAACGTCATCACCGGAACGGAAAGGTAGAAGCCTATTTGGTATACGGTACAACAACGGTAAACTCTTAATTTTTTAAAAATTAGATAATTAATTAATTAATTTGTTAAATTTAATTATTTAAAAAAAAATCAATTTAAAGTCCAAACTTGAGTTTATCGGGTCGGGTCAGATCGGATCGGATTTGGTTTCCCACGAAACCCGACCCAATGCCATTCTTCAATTCCCATCGAATAGGATGGACAGCAGTTAGCAGCCGTTATCTCTCAGTGAAGACTGATACAGAGGTTCACGAGCCCTCGCACCCGGAAGATCGATTGGAATCCTCCGGGGGATAACTCGATAAATTTGAGGTATGACCTCCTCCCCTTATCGCAGACAAAATAATAATAATAATAATAATGTCATTCTCACTCTCTATCGATTTGACTGGCTACCTCCGAGCCGGCTGTCGGAATGTGTTTCCGTTTGCTTGAGTTTCTGTCGACTACGTCCTTCTCTTCTGTCTCAATTTCGAGTTCTTCTCTCCCATTTCGTTACGCCCATTTTACTTACGAAGGTAATCCCGATTTTAATAGAGCTTCTGATGTTGTCCTGCTTCCTTATTCTACCCATTTGAGCGAAGAAGTCTTTTTCGGCATAGTCAATGGTTTTTAGGATATATGAATGATGAAAACTGGCGAATGCCTGAAGTTTTCTTGTCATGAACCTAGTTATGCGTTCCTGTTGAAGGTCCCGTCTGAAAGTTAGGAGCTTTTGCTTTAGTTGGCAGAGATGATACGAGAAATAAAACTGGCTTTGTGTCCATTGGTGATTGTTCCAAGGATAGATGCGAAGGATTGGACCCTTATTTACTTCTGCGAGGGAGCTCACAACCAGTTGTAAAACTTTTGGGGTTTCCAACAGAGGGAAGGGGTATCCATGGAGAAACTGATGAGTGTGATTCTTTCGATGATCACTCCCCTCGCTGGAGATTTTCAGAAGAAACTAATACTGAAGTGGACTTAATATTTTGTATATTACAATAAGATGGGCCTGGATCGATGCCAGATCAATTCTTAGTGAAATGGAGATTAAAATGTCGAATACTCTACTCAGATGAATTTAAATTAGGATATCGAATTCTATAAACCACACAAATAAGTCTCGATGTGCAAAATTAGGTTATATGTTCTTTGTCTGGTCTGGGAGTCAGGTGCATTACACGCATACATCAAACAGTTATAACCTAATACTGAAACTCTTTGTTGATTGTGAAGAGTTCAAGGCCATGTGGAGACTAGTGGAGGAGATGATTGAGAATGGAGTTCCCACTACAGCTAGGACAGTTTTTTTTATTTTTATGAAGATGTATTTTTATTAAAAGAAAAAGAAAAAGAAAAAATTACAAAGGCGGAGGGAGCAAATCCCTTACAACGAGAGATTGCAGGAAAGCTCCCTCCTTGGCAAGCATATCTGCTGCCGAATTTGTAAATCTCGAAATGTGAAACCAAATACATGAAAAAGAAGATACAATATCCAAAATCTCCTGGAATACGTCCCAGACATTTAATTGTCGGCCTTATAAACAGTCCATCAATACGTTCTCCACACTCTTCTTATTGTTAATCAGTATAGATTGATTGAATGGGTTTACCAACAAATGTTACTAGATGGGCATTCCCCGAATATTCTCAAACATAATGTGCTTTTGTGCAAAGTATCAATTGGGTAAGTTGGATGAGTTTCAAAGGTTGCTTGATGAAATGGGTCAAAATGGGTTGAGCCCAGATCTCCATACTTACAATATACTCCTTCATGTACTTGGGGAAGGTGACAGAACATTGACCGCACTTAACCTCCTTAATAACACGGAAGAGGTGGGATTCCCCCCAAGTTCTATTCATTTCACAGCATTAATTGATGGGCTTAGTTGGGCTGGAAATTTGGATGCTTGCAAGTACTTCTTTGATGAGATGATTAAAAAGGGGTGCAAACTAGATGTGGTGTGTTACACAGTCAAGATAACAAGCTATACTGTGGCAGGTGAACTAGAGAAGGCTCAAATAATATTTGAAGAAATGATTATCAAAGGAAAACTTCCAAATGTTTTCACTTATAACTCAATGATCTGTGGACTTTGTATTGCTAGGAAATTCAAAGAGGCTCAGTTCCTGCTCAAGGACATGGAGTTTAGAGGAGGTAACCCAAACTTTTCTGTGTACAGTACACTGATGGGAAATCTTCCTAATGTTGGAAGATTATTTGAAGCAAATGAGATTGTAGGAGAAATGGTAGAGAAGGGACATTATGTTCATCTGATCTCAAAATTGAAGGGCTATAGGAGACTGAAGTAAATGGATTGTTTATACCAATACAGAGGTTCTCTTTCTTCTATCTTACAATGATAATTAAATTGTCTTGGGGAGGCCATTCAAACAGCTAGACTTTGAAATGACCAACGTTTTCCTTGTTATCTTCCTGCTTGTAAGATTTGAGTTATTATTTCACCAATTATTTACTTGTCTCTTTATCTTAACTTTTTTGTTTTTTGTCTTTTTTTTTTAAATTTCTGTTTATAGAGAATAAAACGCAGTTTCTTTTGTCTAATAAATTTTGATACTTCAATGGTTATCTTTCATCCGGTTTTGCTTTAAAAAACCTTTGTTATAGGGGTTAATTTATCTCTTTTTGTGATATGTGTGATATATTAAGTATGTTTATGTTCTAAAGAAATATGTTTATGTGTAATCTCTCTCATCAACACCTCAAGTTTACTGGCAATTTTGGTCATTCTTGTATGATTCTCTCCTCCTGCTAGAATTTTTTTAACTGTATTGTGATCCTGAGTGTATATCTTTCCAATTGCAGATTGGCAGTTATGGCCAGAATGTTTTTCTAAGGTGGTTCATTAGTTGTACTTTGCCTAAAATATAGGATTGCTTGCACTTAAGAGTAAGAGTCTTACAGATGTGTTTGGACCCAAACATGGCTTTTGATTTAGAAGCTGCAAAAGGGTGGGGGGAAAGGGTTTCAGAAGCGGTTTTTTCGCTATACTATTCTCTTCCAAAGAAAGGAAAACCTCAAGGCCGAGAGAGTACTGTTCTAGCTGCATTTCTTCTTTCTTCTCCTTCTCAAGGTAAAAGCACATCAGCCTAACCACTTTTGTGTATGTTTCTGTATGTTTTGGAAGCACACAACTCTTATCTTTGTTTGAATAGTGGAAGTGCATCTCTCTCATTAAAAGTTGAATATAATAATGTGAACAATTTGGTAGAAATTTCTGAACTGCATATGCTTTCCCAAGTTTTTTCTTTAATGGTCATGTTGGATTGAGGTAGGTCCCATTCCAAAATGACTAACCACACAGGAGGCTCATTGCTCAGTTTTATAACCCAATAACATTTCTTAACATTTATCAATGTGGGACTTTCCCACTCAACACTCCCTCTCATGTTAAGGCTTACTAATGGACCTAAGAGGCGTGCACAAACTCCCAATGGAGCTCAGCACACAAGCTCTCAATAGAGCACAAACTGGGCCTTCGCCCATGCACACATCCTGCTCTAATACTTTTATTGGAGCCTGGTTCCATCCCAAAATGATTGACCACTTAGGAGGCCTATTGCTCTGCCCTAGAATCAATAATGTTTCTTAACATTATCAATGTGGGGCTTTTCCCATGCAACAGATCAAATTAAATTCTTCTTCTTTTTCCTTTTTAAGTATGTTGACTTGGTCCACAATGCATGAGAATGACATTCATTTGCTTTGTTTTTTGTGCTATGATCTGGAGATACTCATAAGACAATTCAAATTTTGTAATTGGTCGAGTCGATGTGATGTACCAACCAGTTTATCTATTTATTGTCAGGTTGTACAAATTTCCAGTTGAAAAGATTTCTCATGACTGTCATTCTTTATTTGCGTATAACAATTTTTATGGTAGGTTTATAGGATGTTTGTTTTCATGGGGATACTTTCTTGACTGTTTCCATGGTCTGCTTGCCCAAATAAATTTTCTTCTTCTTCATGCTGGAAACAATGGCATCACTTTCTTTGGGCACGTGTCTTTAGAGTTTGTGGAAACTTTTTTTTTCCTTTGCCTTTGGGATTTTAACGTTACTGAAATTCCTGATTGATTCTAGTTTTCTTCTGTGAGGTTAATATATGTCTTTTTTCAGCTTCAAATATTTACTGAAAAGAGTTTTTTTATTTCTTCCAATCTTGGTGAGGTTAAGAAATTTACACTCGTTGAATTGGCACTTAAATGTTTTTTCAATAAATGCAATTAAATCATTTAAAATATTCATTTGTCTGGGAAATAACAGAAACCATATCCTAATCACTTTTAAAATGCGAAAATTATGGACTTTTTGCTGCTGCAATATATATATGTCATCTTGGTGATAGGAACTGTCTTATAGTTTTTGCTTTGTCTTTTCCTACAGATTTGCATGTTGTGGCTATGGGAACTGGAACCAAATGTCTTGGAGGGTCACTCCTGAGTGCACATGGAGACATTGTCAATGATTCTCATGCTGAAATTATTGCTAGGAGATCTCTTTTAAGGTTTTCATTTGCATATGTCAAAATCGGTCACTAATGATGTTTAAATTGAAGATAGAGAAAGAAGATTCAGATAGAGAGAAGGGAGAAGAAAACCTCTGCAAGTCTGGCAGTCTTGTTAGGGATCAGAATTTGACCCCTAATATCCTTATTACTCACTTATTCACTTTTATGGTAAAAAGTAAAAAATGCCCCTCTTTACATAGACATCACGTAAACCTTCTTTCTAACAGGATATTACTCTGACTGTAAGACTTAAACCTAGACTCAAGAGGAACATAAGTACATAAAGTAAAATGACATAAATACCCTTACATCATATTTCTTAACAATGTATCTACACTTTTTTTTTATTGACATACTTAAGCTATCTTAGGTATTTATTTGCTCATATTTCATCCGTATAGTTTTAAACTTACACTAGTAATTTGTTTTGTTATTTACTAAATGTAGGGCAGGTGGATACTCGAAATTTATTGTAGGACTAGGTGTATGCTTACCTATATCATTACAGCAATCTCTTCACTTCTGTTATAAGGAGAAACAGAAGTTTTATTATATAAGAATATTTTTTTTTCACATGCTAAAAAATTCGTTTGATTATAACAGATTTCTCTATTCAGAAATTAAGCATCTGGATGATGTTGTCAGTGATCATATACATGATAGAAGTGGACAGATCCAAATTGATGAAATCACAGGCTTCCTTAGCTGTGTGGATGCTAATGATGTTATGAGACAGGGAAAATACCAAATGAAATTAGGCTGGAAGTTACATCTGTATATTACACAGTTGCCTTGTAAGTTCTTGTGTTATTTGTTTTTTTCTCTCTACTTGCTTTGATTAATACAGAAAAAAAAAGCTGAATTTTCCACCTATTATTTCAGGTGGGGATGCCTCACCAGCAACCTTGATTAGCACTGCACCCTTAACAGATGGGACTTCACAATCCAAGAGCAAGGCCTTCAGTGTTACAGGTAAGCTTTTCAGACATCCAAGTTCTTTCTGGATTTATGGGTTAGCAATAATACTTCAGGTGAAGCTTTCCTATTAGAACTACAACCCCTAGAAGTAGGGTTGTAAATGGACCAGATCTGGACTGGACATCGCAAGATCTGGATCTGATCCAATTACAGGTATCAGGAATCTGAAATCCGAAAAGTAAATATAGGTATCTGATAATCAGATATCCCAATTTGATTTTGTCGGATAAACAAGAGGAAATAAAACAGTTAAAAAAGAGAGATATCAACTAAATGAAAGACTAATATTTATATATACGACTATACTTATTACAATATATATATATATATATACATATGAGTAGATGTCAGGATGATGACCTGGTAATCTGAAGAGGGCATTTATACAATATTTGATTGCTGTGCTGGAAAGAGTGAAATTCTAGACACTGATAATTTAATACAAGAGGTTGTGACATTGAATATGGGGCCACTAAGCCATTAGTGGCGAGTGTTGTAGTGTGAGTTTTATCTCTGGTGCTGCTGATCTTTTTCTATCGTTTCTTGAAGCACTTTGCTTATTATTCTGTGGGTACCAAGGGAGGTCATTTAGAAGATTTCTTTGACTGTTGTGAGTTGTTGTGTAAAATGCTAAAAAAATGAACTTTTTGAAGGAAGCAATTGTGCAACTGGCAATGGTATTGAGTGAGTTCTCTATCTTACTCAATTCTGGGTTAGTAAGCTTCTTTAATTTAGCCAACTCTCAACTCTATAATTAGGGGTAATTGGAGTGCAGTGTTTTCTCTACTTGATTCTGTGGTGGAATGTATCTTCCAAAGGCCTCCACGCCATTGTGTAGCCTCAAGCTCAATTTTGATGCAGTCTGGAGATAATCCATAGGATGTCTGTGCTCCTTTTGGTGAGTGTGATTTCACTGGAGTGGAGTTTTTTACCTTCTTATATGGCTTCAAGATCAATGTTGACAACTAATATGAATCCTTAATAGTGGAGTAGGATGTGGTGGTTGACATCAGAGCATCTGGAAGAATACTCCTCTTTGACACTTCATATTTATAATGAGATTGTGAGTCTTTGAACATCTTGAACCTGCACTGTTAGTTCCAGCTACTTCTTTGATTCCTTGGTTAAGAATGTATTATTTACAACTCCTTGGTGTAGAAGACTTCGTTCCATTATCTTTGTTCTCATGCTCTATGTTTACATGTGTATTTCATTTTCTCCTTTTGCTTGTTGTACTTTTCTCTCCATTTTTTTTATGAATTTACCTCTTGTTTTGCAATGCTTTACTTTCTATATATTTATTAATCTTTTTTTCTTACTGATTCAAAGTAATTTTTAATTTCTGGGTAACACATTTCTGCCTTGAGTTGGAGCTTGACTAGAAAATGCCTTCTGGAAGTAGATCTGGATACCTTTACTTGAAAAACGGACAAATATTCATAAAAACTAGATGCAACTGTAGAATGAGCTTAAGAAGGATGTGGATTGGGCCTTGGCCACATGGGAGACGGTTGATGTGAGATCTTGGATTCAAGTCTCACTGGGGAAAAGGGGTGTATCGTTCATGCATAATAACCATTAAAAAAAAGGAGCTTGAGAAGGACGGGACATCTGAGGACTTCGGTGTTGCTAAGGAACTCTTTTGTTGGTGAAGAGTATCACCAGACTAATTGCTTCTTGTCAAACAACTGCTGAACTGTCCAAAAATGCACTAGTGGCGAAGTTAGGAACAGGGCTCTTATTTGACAAGACATTGTATGTTTGCTTTATAAATAAATAAATAAAAGACATTACATTTTTGCATGCGATGAAGGCTCCTTCATTTGGTCTTGCTAACCAGCCATGTTAATTGCTACTGGAACCTCCCATCCTTTTTTTTTTCTTTTTGATAACAAGATTTTCCATTATTTACATTTAGGTAATGCCAGCGGTTTTCAATGAACTATTTTTATCGTTTGGTAATGCCGACATTGTTTAGCCAGCCAGCATGTTGATGGCTGGTGAATGGGATTGTTTAGTGAAATGCAGGTGTTGATGAGTACATTATCCTTGATGGAACAAATGACATTACAGATGGGTGCTGGGCAAGATACTTTGGTTTTGACAATTGATGGTGGAAGTTCTATGTTTTCGTTGTGCTCCATAGTTTCAAAGTTCTTTTGCAATCCAGTATTTTTTTTTTGAGAAAGATTTTGAATTGTCTGTCAAAGATGTTGTTACATTAAAGGATATGGAAAAGGAAAAGAGGTCTTGGAAGCAAGACAAAGCAGAGGGTAAAAATAAACATGCAATTAGAGATTGATGCATTACTCAAATAACTAAGTTTACTTGTTGAAGCTACAGGTGGAGTTCACATTATCATTTTTGAAATTCTTGATATCTTATATAAGGATTTTTTTTTGTTGAAGTCATTAACGACTATAGTAATATATCAGGAGGTTATACAGAAACATTAGGAATGGTGCAGAGGAAGCCGGGTAGGGGTGATACAACATTGTCGATGAGCTGCTCTGACAAGATAGCTCGCTGGAATATTGTGGGAGTTCAAGGTTTGCTTCATATTGCTTGCAGCTGCTAGTTTTATTTTAAATGTCTTTGACTTTGTGAGTACTTGAAAATAATTTTTGTAACTGATCACACTTAAGTTATCAAGATCAAAATTTTCTTTTACCGAACAACGAGAAATTTTAATAAAGAGCAGAGGAAAAAACACCAGATATTACTCTATCCTAGTGATTGTGAAGGGTGACTCTAAGTTGGTGATTTCATGGGCCAAAGGTGACAGCCAATTCAGCTGGCAATTTGCTCAAGAATTCTTGCACATTGATATTGGCATCTGGTATGCCAATTGTGCTGTCCAGGTCCTTCAGAAGGCTAATTTGCTTGCTGACCACTTTGCGAGAACGGGGCATATGCAGCAAAATCTCGTGATTATTACTAATTCTCCTTGTAACTCTTTAAGTTTCTTCAGTCTGTTTGTGGGCTTGAGGCTTTCTCTCAGCCTCGATGGTGTATAGTGCGCTTAGCTTCTTTTAATAAAATTCTGCACTTTCTGGAAAAAAAAAAAAAAAAAAAAAAAGAGTAGAGGAAGAAGCAAGAGGGTAGGAGAGAGATGACCTCAAGCCTCAATTATCAGGAAGAATGCTTGGAGACTCCTTAGTGATGTTGTTAAGTACCTAACCAATACTACCCAAAAAACCGGTCTGGTAGGTAGCAGAAAGCCAAGTACTTAACCCAGGACCATAACATCACACACCCCTTGGAGAAAGAGCTTGCCCTCAAGCTCTTACGAGCTGACGCTCAACAAGCTCCTCTGTTACGAGCCGACATCCACGGCGGCCCACTCTAGCGACACCGTTAGGTCGCCCCCTTGGGGATTCGAACTCACGACCTACTACCCAAAAGACCGGCCTGGTAGCGGAAAACCAAGTACTTAACCCAGGACCATAACAGATGCATTTAGCATTTTTGCAGCTAAGAAATAGAACAATAAAAACAAAGATCTGCAATCATACAAGTCCTACAATCTCCAGGGGTGATGGGAGCGATCTTTCATTCAATTAATAACAATTGAGGACTCTCCTTTAACATTAGGTGTGTGTGTGTGGGGGGGGGGAGGTGGAGATGCTGTTAGAAGGCAAATTTTCATGTTCACTAGGACGACATGGATTTCTGCCTCAATTGGACTCAAGAGATGAATGACAGCAACACCATCGCTGTCCCAAATAACACCTTCAATTCCAGCAGGCCTGGGGTTCCCCAATGAACTCTCACTGAACTCAGGCAAACTCGAAGGAGGGACCTAAGGGCAAAGTTAAGGGTTGGTGATGTTGACGTGGAATGAAAGCACACTCTAAATACCACGTCTGCACTTCAGATCTGTAGGGGAAACAGAAATGCAGCAAGTGTGCACTTCAACTGGACTTTGGCTTAGAAAGAATTGTTGTAATTTTGTCTTAGGATTTGTTAATCCAACCTAACCTGAGAAGGAATTCAGATTGGAGAGGAAAGCAACAACTTTCATTTAAAATTCGTAACTGAAGTGTGGGAGAGGTTTAAGATTAGGGTAGTAAACCCTACAAAGATGCCCCTTTTAACTTAATAACTAATGCATCTATCAGTTAAGAACTTAAAAATAGAGATAAGACATAAATAAGCCTGTCAACTGAAGACAATTGACCAAAATACCTTAAATGTAGGAAGCCAACTCTTTGCAGTTATTGGCCTAATGTGAAGATACAATATCTCAATATTCTATCATTTGAGAAGCTGCTTTCTCAGTAATACGAAGAGATCTTCTTGGCTTTACTTTTTGAAAGCTTCTCTTCTCAGATTTTTCTTTAAGTTCTTCAAATTGTTCATGTTCCACCTCTTTTCCATTTGACATTTCATGGCCCATCTCTTGCTCCTTAATTACATTTGGGACTGCATCAGGTGGTGTCTTGGAAACCAGCAATCTGCTTCAACCAGATGACAAAACTGGCATAAGGGAGGGAGGCACTTGCTTTATTAAAGATAACAATTTCATCCAGAGATGCACATGTTAGCCAGTACAAATTTTACTTATCCCTAGTGAACTGAGAGATCTAATGTTGCTTCTTTGTTAGCAAGATGTGTATAGTAGCACACTGGGGATGGGGGTGGGGTAGGTGGGTTGGAAGAGGCATTTATTTTGAGAAGAATAAGTATATCTATTTTTCCTTTTGCATTTCTTGGGTTCACACTGCCAACCATTCAGCAGGCTGTTGGCATGTTTTAGTGCCTCCCAACACCCTTGTCATGGGGGGCTTAAATTTTATCGCTTTTCCTTTTGTGTGCAATCTTTATCCCCTTGGCCTTTGTATTTTCTCCTTTTCGTCTTAATATGATTTTCATCCTTTAAAGGAGAAAAAGAAATTTGTGTAGCAAAATCTGTTGAAGCTTTATTATTTTAGATTTTAGGAGAAGAATTTACTTTTCCTTCTAAAGTACTACTTCAAGATGATTTCATGAACTTAATTTAAAGGATATTTATCAATAAATCAAACTTTAAGACTTAATTGGGGAATCACTTGTTCTGCTTCTAAAATTTCAGCACTCTACATGTTTGTACTGCAGGAGCGTTACTGTCTCACTTTCTTCTGCCTGTGTATCTGTCTTCTATAACTATTGGCCAGTCACCAGCTGCTCCTTCTGACGGACAAAGCATACAGAATCATTTGGAACGAGCTATATACTTACGAATCCTCTCTGTGTCGAAGAAGCTTTCAGTTCCTTTCTTACTAAACGAGGTATCATGTGTGGGTCAAGTTAAATGTTGACAAGTTGTACAGTAGAAGGATGAAATCACCATGAAAAAATATCAAAATCTGTTTGTACTGCTTTCAGCCACAGTTATTGGTGGGTCCCGTGCTTCCTACGGGGTTTCAACAATTTGTCTTAGACTGCCCAAATTTAACATGCGGGTACTACAATTTTTGCATCTCAGACTTCTTGAGTGGCAGTTGTGATTTTCCTGTCACATAATATAAGAAACAGAAAAGCATGTTTTATGATTTTTTCTTCGATTTGCAGGTACTCTATTTGTTGGAATAAATCTGGTCTGCATGAGGTAATTCTTGGAACAACTGGCAGAAAGCAAGGCACCTCTGCAAAAGGGGCACTATACCCTTCTACTATGTCATCTTTATGCAAGTATGATGTTTTTCTTTCAATTTGATGATTCTTGTTTTAACAAATTTCATCTTAGTGCTGGAGTGCCTTGGTATGCTTTCGGCAATCCTATTTATCTGGAATTAGGGCAAACTTTATTTTTGCCAATGAGTGGTAGAAGGATAATCTTGTCCATGAAGGCCAGTTCTGGAGGCAACAGGTCAAACATCAATCTTAGTGTAGCTTTGTAGACTTTTACTTGGCACTGCAAAATTCCGATAAAAATGTTGGGGACTGAAGCCAGCTAGAAAGTTTGTGGCCTTCAATTTTTCCTATTTGTAGTGGAGTGGTGGAAAATTTATGTGGATTACCAGCATGGTCGGGGCAATATTTGATGATGTTCAGTAACTTCTGTTTAATTTTTATATTTTTTATACATTTTCTATGTTAGGTGGCGACTACTGGAGCTTTTTATTTCTTTACAAGATGGACGCTCGACTAGATTAGAGCACAAAATTTCTTATCGTGAATTGAAGGTAATGACTGTTTATACTTGTTCATGTTTACTTCATCTGGTCTTGAGGAAATAGGGCAAAGATCATTGCTAAAATTGGTTTCAGTGTAGCATCAGGTATCCAATAAATTTCAGCCAGATAAAATCTAGTTTTCTTTGCAGGATGCAGCTGAAGAGTACCAGGCTACAGTCAAGATTTTCAAAAGCAACCCATCATTCAGCCAATGGCTTCCAAAACCTTCACATCTTGAGATGTTTCCAATTCTGAAAGTAGAATGAGTAGGATATCTATCTTGTTATGAATTCACGACCCATTTTCATTCAGGAGCAGCTCTTGTTAAAATCCCCACTGCAAGCAGCTAATCTGCTTGCTTGCTGATCATTGAAATCCTGGATATGTGTTATTTTTTGTCAGAATCTTGCTGCAATTTTGAGAAAACCAGCTGAAGAGTACTAGGCTGCAGGTCAAGATTTTTAAAAGCACCCCATCATTCAGCCAATGGCTTCCAAAACCTTCACATCTTGAGATGTTTCCAATTCTGAAAGTAGAATGAATAGGATACCTATCTTGTTATGAATTCATGACCCATTTTCATTCAGGAAGAGCTCTTGTTAAAATCCCCACTACAAGGAGCTAATCTGCTCGCTTGCTTATCATTGAAATCCTGGATAAGTGTTATTTTTCTCAGAATCTTGCTGCAACTTTGAGAAAACCAGGTATTACCAAGTCGTCAATCTGGGCTTCCAACAATTAAACATTTTTCAAAAAGACTATTTGACAGCTCCCTGTAAATGAACCGTGTGGATTATTTTTTTTCTCATGGTGATCAGATTATATCAGATGCTCACCTGAGACCTGATCGTTAGAATGGTGAACGGCAATGCAGCAGTACTTCAAAATCTGGGAGCGGCTACAGTAGATTATTCTATCAGACTGATTGGTCGGAAGCATGCCCAGGCTATTTTATTTCTTCCAAAATCATCTTTTAGCAGATTCACCAAATGTCTCCTATTGCGGCTTTAATGGCGACCACCATTTACGACACCATTTACGACTATCGTGTTGATGTCGATGATTCAAGGTGACTGGTAAGGAAAAACTCTAGGTTCTGCATTACATTCTAGACCCATTCTCTGTGGAAAGATTGAATACTTCTTTATCTTCTCCATGAGATTAGAGAAGGTCAACCTTGTTGCGTAGAACAAGGAGAGTTTTTAGAATATATAATCTGATCAACAGATTCTTGTACCCAGAAGAGTGACAAAGATATCATTAACAAATAATTGAAAACATCTATTCTACCGACTTTTTCCGAATTAAACCATTAATTAACTGCATGGTGTGAAACTGATCAGGTTTTGTGGGATTCCTCCAGTTGGCCACCTTCCACCTTCTGGCATGACTTCACCCAAAATAGATTCAACTGAGGTTCCAACTTGATTAAGATTTCAATCTTGAAAACTTGTTATGAGATCATTAATCTATTCTTCATGTCTCAACATAGGTGTTTGTTAGATCAAAGTGGAGAATATTTGCAAGATTTACACAACAATGCTTGAAAATTAAACAAAATTTGCAAGATTTTTGAATAGAATAAATAAATATAAAATGTTGGAAATAACAAGAGTCCCATCTCAATTATTGAATAATATACCGTTTTCCCCTATTTCTTAACCTCTTTCTTCTCTTCTTTTTTCTCATCCTTTTTCTCATCCTTTTTCTCCACTTTCTTCTCTTCCTTGGCCGGACCAACTGACACTATCTCTACTCTCCCAATTTTTTTCAGTTTCTTGGCGATGGCCACCGTGTCCATCTCACCTATGATTGTCATCTTCTGCTCTTTCAAATCGGCGGCAATGGAATCAATACCTGCAAATGGAATATCCATATTGCATTATCAAACATGCCAGACTTGTTACGAAATCTACTCTGAAGATTATAAAATGCATTTGTTGTAAGCAAAAGATGGATTTCGGACGGAGAAATGATTCAGTTTGTGAATCATGAAACTGGGTTGGTAAGAGGCCATTGGAGTTTCCTCAATAGGTATATTTTGCTAATGAAAAGAATTGCAGGACAATGGATTTCCTTTTAAATACCAATAGAACATGAATTTCTACGAGCGAAAAACAAGGGTAGTGGCTTCGTGTTTTTCGTCAGGGATCTGATTCAAACAACTGTTCTTGTTGATTACATGAATCACTAGCACGATTGGAAAACAAAAAATTAGTAATTGATGAAGAACATGAATATCCGTAAGAGTTTTTGCGCTATGGACTCTTCAATTCTATTAAGATAAGATAAAATGGAAGTTTCAAGCCAAATCAAGCTCTGAGCATGACAGGTAGGGTTGAAGAAAATTGATTAGAGGAGTACCGTATATGTCTGCTGCAGCCTCTATGGCTTTCTGCTTCGTCTTCTCATCAGCCATGGCTGGAAGTTTGATCACCACCTTTTGCTTAAACATTCAATCAAAGGGAAAAGGGAAATTTAGCAGAAAAAAAAAAAAAAAAAACAGAACCAAATTCTGCAATCCCCATGATTCAGTACCAAAGTCCCAGAAAATTTCTATGCTTCAAGAAGAGGAAAAAACAAAAAAAAAAAAAAGGAATAAAAAAAACAGAAAAGACGTACCTGAGCCATTGGATGGAAGGAAGCGAGAGCTTCGAGGCGAGCAAGACAGACAGAGGTTGATGAAACGGGAATGAATTATGGAGGTGGGAGGGTATTTAAGGAAGTGGGGAGACGGCTCTCTGGTTTAATCTAAGGTTAAACAACCAGTAGAGTCTTGGGGGTTAAAGTGGCCACCATGGAATTTTGAATCGAAGAAGGTAGCTTTCTGAAATCACCCTTTTTCAGATTCATCTCGGCCTTCAAGAAAACGAAGAAAAGGCTACTTTTTCTCTGTTTACAACCTTTTGGAAAGTGGAAACGACGACGAAGAGACCAAAATTCTAAGCAATCAAGTATAAAATTCTGCTCACGAATTGGCAGTTTGTGAGGACGAGGCAGAGAGAATCTAACCAGACATGATCCAATTTAGTACTACTTGACGCTAAGCCTCTTAACCTCAGAGCTGTGAGCCGGGCTCATAGAAGGGAAGGGTGGGGGAGACCTCCATGCTTAGTAGGCCATAGAGAGCCTCCCCTACATGAAGTCGAGTTTAGGTCAAGCCAAACTTGAACATATTGTTGAATTGGTTTATACTCTAATATGATTAACCCATTTAAAATTCTAAAGAATACATAAAATATGATTAAAATGTATATTAAGAAAGGTAAATTAAAGAATATGAATTTAAAATTAAAATCTTCTAAGGGTTTAATCTATTGCTTTAAGTGGTTTAATCTAATTCAATCTAGTTTAATCTCTATTTATGATTTTGATAATTAAACCAAGACCGATCGGGTCAGAGTTGAACCTGAACCCAACCCAAATATTAATAGGTAAAATACATAAAACCAACCCTTTAGTGTTGATGTGTGCCCAATTCAATTATGCAAATTTTCAAAGTTGTTTATAGTATTTAAGAGAAATTTAGTTGGATTACATTTGAGAACGATCGACTACAAAGCAAAACTCAAATGAATTCGCTCAAAAATTCTATATATCATCCTAATTTTCTAATGCATTACGATTGATGGTTCGATTCTATTAGTACATATGTACTAGCATTAGGTCTATCCCTATTTATATAGAAGAAAAATTTTCATTTGTTCTCGCCGTATGATCGAAGGGGATAACGTTTTATTGCTAATAAACGTATTAGCAAATCTAAACTCCTTAAATACATGAAAATTCAAATTTGATATAATAAAACCTCTTAAGTGGCAAGTTAATATCATGAAATTTTATTGGGAGAAACCTCTTAAGTGATTTAGATTATGCTTTTCATTGAAATACTTGTCTGGTCCTTTTGTAGCCAGATTTTGTTGATCATGAACATGAGAATGAAAGATTTAATCGAGTGTTCTTCATTCATGAAAATGATTCTCTTAGTCCTTTTTTCTCAAGCTACAGTTATGAATGATATTTGTAAAATTGGGTCCAAGACCCTATCTCAAAATGACTAGTTAACTTAGGAAACCTCTTTACCAACTAATAAACTCAAGATCTTTGTACTCACTAATCTATGTGGGACTATTCCTTAACACCCCCTCACATGTAGACCCTCTTTTGTGGCTCTACAAGTGGATAATTTAGGTGTAGACCCTCTTTTGTGGCTCTACAAGTAGATAATTTAGGTGCAGGCTCACATATGAGTACCTGCTCTGATACCATGTTAAAATGGGTCCAAGGCCCTATCCCATTCCTTAACAATATTCAACAATGTGGTTCACTCATGCCTGCAGGTATTGTGAGAATGAAGAGCGGTTGTTTGAAGCTTGCAAAGCAACATTCTTCCTGCCATGGCCTGTTCATTGTTGTTCCTGCTTAAGCTTATATTCTCAATCGATGATCATAGTTGATATTCGTTTCATTTACAAGTGATTGCAATTCGAGACATGAATGGTAATTGATGTAAGCAGTGAATGCAACAATAGAGTGAATCCAAGGGAAGAGAAGAGAGCAGCTGAAAGAATAGTTTTTCTTCTTCTTCTTCCTCGAGTCATGCTGATTCAACTGTTTTCTTCTGCATTTTCAATTTCAATTCAAGTAAATTACCCAGAAGAAAAAAAAACATTGGAAAGGAAAAAGCAAACCAGATGACAGTTTTTTTCCAGTTATAGACTCTTCTCCCACTTCTCAATCTTTCTGAACAAACTCCATTCTACCCGTTTCTCATCTAGCTTAGCTTCATCTCTGTAACTGCTGCAAGATCTTCAATTAATAAGAATATCTATGTCTAACCCTTCCTTTGAAGCTCTATTTCTAGATTAATAAAACTACTATATTATAATAATACCCCTGAACTTAGGGTTTTGGGTTTAAGGTTTTAACCCTAGAACTTTAATCTAATTATATTAATGCCATATCTAAGAGATGACTTTTTATTTACCATCCTACCATATGGGTCTTTGCCTTGATCTATCGACCTTGATCTTGTTTTATCTCTTGGATGTATGGGTCTTCCTTGGTCTTATGGGTTTGGGCCTATCTTCTAACACACTTGGATATGTGGGTCTTCCTTAGTCGCGTGGGTTTGGGTCCTATCCTCCAACACTTTGCAAATAGTGAACAGTGTCTGTCTGACATTTCGATGCAGGAAAGAAGGATAGAATGATCCTTTTCAGTAGTTTTCTGTCTGACAACTCCTCATGTTGCAAGCACTACACAACTCATGATAGTGGATGCCTTGTCGAATATTGGTCACTCCCATTTTAATGCTAGAGTAATGTTTTCTTCTCTTTTATTCTACTTTTGGGGGTGGGGGTAGTGCATTTTCAAAATAAAATGGAAAATGAAAGTGAAAGTGAATTATTTTTTTTTGTTAGTATGCTCAATGTAAAGTTCTAGAAATTAAAAAATTCTAGTTGCCAGTGTCAAATACGATCTATATTACAAATCCAAGAAAACTTGTTCAGTTAAGAGAAGTTGGCATGTAAACTCCAAAAGTTGCTACCATTAAATCAAAATCCGACTTCTCTTGAACTAAGAGAAGTCAACATTGTTGATGGAGGAAACATATTTGGAAAAGTTATGGCAGGTATTGGGTTGTGTATTGTGGACGTATGTTGTGTATCTACTTATACATATCGGATTATATATTGGGGATATAACCGATATCGAGGGTGTATAAGCCAATATTGAGGAATATTGGATCTACCAATACAGCCGATATATAAGATTTTGGGTGTTTAATATGTATACAAGACCGATACGTACGTCCATCCTCGAAAAAACTGGAATGGACCATTTTAAACTAATTGTTGTCGAAATTATTTTGAATTTATAACTAGTAGTATACTCTAATCTTACTCGTCATCTTGGCAACCCCGACTCCGAAATAATTAATTTTTATTTCTTTAGATTCCTCATTGAAGTAAAGAATTTTTTTTTAAAGAATTTGAATGTCTTTTTCTAAATTATTAAGGGAAATAAATGTTAGGAAATTCACATTTCTTATTCTAATTTGGATAACATATTTATTATGCAATAATATTTTCTATTTTTAATGAAATGGGCTGAAATTAAGTGATCTAATTTTGTTAAGCCCATTAAGGAATGAGCCATAGATATGGGTTAATCGAGTAGATACTATAGGGAATTATAAGAACCCTATATAAGGAGACACATTATGGTTATGGTCCCCAATATACTAAATCACATACAGTTTTCCTTCTCCCCATCCGGAAGAGAGACGAAGGTCCATCGAGGAACAAGGAGATTTAGTTGAGAAAGACCATAACACCAATCATCTGTTCATATCATTCGTCATAGAAATTCCACAACAGAAAGACGAAATTTTTGGAATGGATTCAGGTATGTATTCAATCATAATATTCTGGCATGATGTAAATTCTGGATTAAGATTTACTATTACAGTTTTTCTAACAATAAATTCTTATGAATCTGAGTTGAGGAAGTCCGTAGCTACTTGTACTCTTGACCTTATCCCTACCCAAAGGGGTAAAGAGCCAACCTCCTCCCGGCCGTCAAGTTCTCATTTAACCCAACCTATACCAACCCCTAATTTAATTTATCGTAGAAGTTGAATGACTTGTAAGGGAGGAAGGAGAGGCACAAGAACTTTTCCGGATCGACAAGAAAACTAGCTTTAATTGCTGTGTTTTATGATTCTTTGAAGTGTCTCCCCTTATTGATCTATTATTCAACAGTTTTTTCAAACTTTAGAGGCAGTTTTCAAGCTTTCTCATCCCAATCATGCCATGCATATAAAATTCTGGCCATGCAGGAAAGATGGTCGGTTGTTGCACTATTTTTATTTGCTTACACTCTCGAGGCTCTTTCATCTCCTTCAATATTTAATCTAAGCTAGCTTTCTAGTTTTTCAAATCGCAGTTTCCGTTCTCTCTCTCTCCTTCTATCTATGCTAGCTTTCTAAAATATCCACATCTGCAAAAACGATGAGGATACACTTCGGATTTGAAGGAATAAAAAAAGAAAGAAAGAAAAACTAGTATCAATATGGATGCTTACAAAGTGTATTCTTTATACTCTTCGGTCGTGTCAACAGCGAACGTAGGCCATCAAAGAGTCTTGATTCAAGGCGAGAGGTGAAATTAGCTTTCTAGTTTTTCAAATCCCAATTTCTAGTTTTTTCCCAGTCTCCTTCTTTACACTATAATGGGTTTTCAAATCTCTCTTCTAAGTCTCCTTCTATACACTATAATGGGTTTTAAAATCTCTCCCCAAAGTCTTCTTCTGTACACTACAATGGGTTTTTCAATCTCTCTCCTAAGTCTCCTTCTGTTAAACTACAATGGGTTTTTAAATCTATCTCCTAAGTCTTCTTCTATACACTGTAACGGGTTTCTGAAATCTCTCGCCTAAGTCTCCTTCTATAGACTATAATGGGTTTTTAAATCTCTCTCCTAAGTCTTCTTCTATACACTTTAATGGGTTTCTGAAATCTCTCTCCTAAGTCTCCTTCTATACACTGTAATGGGTTTCTGAAATCTCTCTCCTAAGTCTGCTTCTATACACTATAATGGGTTATTAAATCTCTCTCCTAAGTCTCCTCCTATACACTATAATGGGTTTTTAAATCTCTTTCCCAAGTCTGTTTCTATACATTGTAATGGGTATCTGAAATCTCTCTCCTAAGTCTCCTTCTGTACACTGTTATGGGTTTCTGAAATCTCTCTCCTAAGTCTCCTCTATAAACTGTAATTGGTTTCTGAAATTTCTCTCCGAAGTCTCCTTCTATAAACTGTAATGGGTTTCTGAAATCTCTCTGTCCTAAGTCTGCTTCTATACACTGTAATGGGTTTCTGAAATCTCTCTCCTATGTCTCCTTCTATAAACTGTAATGGGTTTCTGAAATCTCTCTCTCCTAAGTCTGCTTCTATACACTGTAATGGGTTTCTCAAATCTCTCTCCTAAGTCTCCTTCTATACACTGTAATGGGTTTCTGAAATCTCTCTTCTAAGTCTCCTTCTATACACTATAATGGGTTTTTAAATCTCTTTCCCAAGTTTACTTCTATACATTGTAATGGGTTTCTGAAATCTCTCTCCTAAGTCTCCTTCTATACACTGTAATGGGTGTCTGAAATCTCTCTCCTGAGTCTGCTTCTATACACTCCAATGGGTTTCTGAAATGTCTCTCTCCTAAGTCTGCTTCTATACACTAATGGGTTTCTGAAATCTCTCTCTCCTAAGTCTACTTCTATACACTGTAATGGGTTTCTGAAATCTGTCTCCTAAGTCTCCTTCTCTACACTGTAATGGGTTTCTGAAATTTCTCTCCTAAGTCTCCTTCCATACACTGTAATGGGTTTCTGAAATCTCTCTCCTTAGTCTCCTTCTATACACTATAATGGGTTTTTGAAAATTTTTATGAGCACTTTGTGATAAATTTAGTTCTTTAGCAAATGAAAAAAACTATTACTTCAGTTCAATGGAATAAAAAAGTAAACTGAAAAATGAAAAGAAAACACTGTTTCTTGTGCTCAACAGCTTGAGCCTTGTGCTTATATTTTATATTCTTAGTTCTATATTCTTTTGGGTGCCTAAGTTTATGTGTCAAGGGTACATAAAATTTGTACTTAGGACACTCAAAACACCCTTCTAATGTCTCAGACCACAGGGCAAGTTCTGAACTGAAGCATCTTCAAAACAATTATTTCTTAATGAATTGCCTCACCCTTTCAGTTTTTCTGCACTCACTAACCCATTAGCACTTTTCCTTTAGCCTTAATTATAAGATAAGATATAGCAATAAAACATGGTTTATGGTACACATACGAGTTTGTCGTACTGGTCGATAAATACTAAGATCCCCGATACCAAATCATGTAGCTGATACCGGTGAATACGTATTGATTTAGTCATAACTAAATTGATTTGGAGAAGATGTGCCAATAATACACTGAAGTGACTCAAAACCCATTTCTAAGACATTTCAAAAAATCAATCTTGTTGACCTTTCAATGCTCTTTTGTTATGTAGTTTAGAGTCATTTTCATGAAGAGAGGACGAGGGCTTAATTGATATGGGATGGGTTTGTTGTAGAGTGAAAGGAACAGATTATCTGCCTTCTCTCTCTCTCTTTCTTAGACTCAAATATTTTCAAAGTGAAGCACAGTGACTGTTGGGACCATTTAAAATCAAATACACCTACCACAAAGTGCAGGTCTCATCAAAGCAGAAGGAGAGCTCTCAAAGGTCAGACATTGCTTTAAGGAAGCACATGGGTGGCCTTTTGATGGAATTGAAAGGAGGAAAGAAGCTTTATTTGCTTGTCTTTTGAAAGCTGTAGCCCAAATGTTACCTTTTGTTTAATCCAACAAATTAGTCACTAGTCTCCACTTTGTCTTCCCTTTTTGAAATCCTTCCTTCTCTTCATCACTTTGGTTTTTATCTCCACAGCATAAACAGATTTTTTTTAAAATTAAACCTTGTTATCTTGTGTCTAATTTGGAAGACATCACCTAGAACAAGAAAGACTGGAGATGAAGAAGAAGTGGAGCCATCAATAATCCTTTGCTTGGAAGGTTCCAAATTACCTAATCTTATTCATTATAGAAGGTCCATTTGAAGGATTGTATTTTTATTTTTTGTTAAATTATCTTTATTGAAAGATACTTGTAAATTTCCCCAACTAGTATTGGTATTGTATAAATATCGACGTATTTGAGTTTATGGAGATAGAAATTATTATACTAGTTTGTATCAGGCTGTATATACGATGTAGTATTGCCAAAATAAGTCCTATATTATGAGAGTCTAAAAAATCCAATACGAGGTATATTGATCGACACCGGCCAATACTAAGTCTTGTACCAATCTGTATAAAAAACCTCCAAGAATTGAGATAAGATTACCCTTTTTTTTTCTCATAAATGTCTTAAGATCTTCTTCAATTTTAAACAAAAATTTGAGCCTTGATGTAATATGTACCACATTTTGTGTTTTAACTAAGGTTTATCGACTTAGATTGAAAACCCGATTTGGACACACAAAAATTCGAGTTGGATAAGGATTCGCTACTCCATTAGTGAGACTACAACGAATCGCATGGACTCGACCAAAATAGAAGAGTTCCTCCCCACAATTCGACTCACCTATTTTAAAATCCGAACTAACTCTTTTGTGTTATGAGTCGACCAGGTGAATCAAAAAATCATGGTTCACATTTGTATTTAAAGATGTGTATTCTTATTAAATACAGCATACAAATGAAGAATGTTTAGTTATAAAATCAAGACAGTTTTGGTAACTCCATGATGTCACATCCAACATTAGTTAACAGACTTGAATGCTCAGTCATGGCTGAAGCCTACCAAGTACAGACAACATAGTTGATGCTTCAAGTATCAGCTAACTCCATTCTTTGCATTCAAGCATGCTGTCACATTTTTTTATTCCATAAATGACCCTCTTGGTACCCTTTTCCTTTGTTGGTTAACCTCATCAACGGCTAGGATAGAATGACAAAGTTGGCCTGCATAAATGACTGATTCTTGGAAAGGGATGACTCAAGCTCTCCCTTTGTAGACAAGTCTTATAATTTCTGCACCCATTATGTCCAGATATTTGGTTCTGAAATACCAAATATCAAAATAGGCCCACAGGAGGGTTCACAAATGGGTTGGGTGTCTAGAGATCAAGGGGTGTGAGGAAGGGTCTTTGTCGGATCAGGAAGATGGAAGGGGGAGATGGGGTTTTGTTTGTAAGGTATTCTGTCCAGATAAGATGGGAGGATCGGATCTGCTGATCTACAGTCAATCATTTCTCTTTTTCTCTCTCTCTCTCTCTAAAATCAAAATATTCGGAATTCTCCTCCAAACAAACTCTCTGGTGCTCATTAGTCATAAAGACATTCTCATTACTCTTTTGGTTTCTCTTTTTTGTCATTCTGGGTGTCCCTGCTCGAACCTGCCATTTCTTTAATCTTTTTTGACTGTCTTCAAGCTTGGTTTCTCATTTTTACTTTTTTTCGTCTGCTACTTTCATAACCCATCTCTTCTTCTTCTTCTTCTTCTTCTTCTTTGCTTCTTTGTGGGTGTTTACTTTCATGGGTCTCTGGATTATGTGACACTGAAGCAGGAGAGATGAAGTCTGTGGTGTTTGTGCAGCTTCTTGCTGTCAGCTTAGCTGCTCAGTTTGTGGCTTCCAATTCTTTGCTGTCAAATGAAGGTAAATTTTTTCTCTGCTTGCAGTTTTTGGGAGGATTTGATGTACCCAGTTTTTGTTCTGTGTTATCATGTTCCTTTTCTGTGTGGCATTGGATTTTGAAATGTAGGAAAGGTGTTTTAGCTGCTTGTTGCTGTTGATAAATCGTTTGCTTCTTTCGCAGTTTTTGGTTGTTTAGTGTGGGGAAAAAACTCTTGAGTGTTTTTTTGTTCAGTTGGGTTCTTGGAGTTTGTCTCTGTTCTTGCGAGTGTCTGGATCCTGGGTTTTTGTAATATTCGGGTTTTGTGGATGTCTATTCTGGGTTTCCGATGGGACTCTCTAGTTTTCACTATCTTCATAAATACTTTGATTTAGGTTGAGTTTCTTTGTTCATTATTAGTGAAGAAAGTCTTTGTTTTTTTATTTTTTTAAACTTTGACTTTCTTAGTCTTGGTTGTTATGTCATTGAAAAAAATTTCTGAACTCTTCTGATGTCATTGAGGATTTATTCGTCCATATTTTGCTAAAGTAGCAATTTTTGGTCCCATCACTGATATGAGTTGCTTGGATTCTGTTCGAACTGTGGCAGTTCTGATGATCATATTGTGCTGTTTGACATTTAGAGTTCTGTAGTGAGTTTCTATGAGATTTACCAGCAAGTGATCCGTTTTACATTTTAAAGAATGTGGACAATGTAGTTGATTTCTTCAGCTGCATAACTTACGGGGAAGCAAATTTCATAGGACCCAACCTTATGTCCTATTGTGATTTCAGTTTTTGTTTCAGTGATCCATAAATAATTATTAATCTATATTTTGGAATTTTGTAGTGTCTGCTCTCATGGCTTTCAAGAAGGCCATTTATGAGGACCCATTTTCAGTTTTGTCAAATTGGAACGCACTAGGTGGCCAAGATGCTTGCAACTGGACAGGCATTTATTGCTCAATGGATCGATATCATGTCATAACCTTGTAAGGATTTTCTACTTGTATCAATTTGTGTGTTTTTCAGTAGTTTATCTGTGGGTATTGTGCGTGTGTTTATCTATTGAATCTCTAGATGTGGTTGGGTTATGCAGAAACCTTTCAAGTGCATCACTGAAAGGATTTATTGCACCAGAACTGAGCTACTTGACTTCCTTACGAGAACTGTATGTTTTATCCATGCCATTACCTATTCAATAATTTTTTTCCCCTTCAAACCAAAGCAGTTTGAGATGTTGTTTTTCATTACACAAGAATCCCCTTTTCAATTGCAGAGTTCTTCACAATAATACCTTCTTGGGTGCAATTCCTGGAAAAATCGCTATGATTAACAGCCTTGAATTACTGGATCTAAGCATGAATGGTCTCTCAGGTCCCATTCCACATATGCTGGGATATTTGACAAATCTTGAGAAAATGTATGTGATGCTTTGATTGTTACTCATGTTTATTTTATTCCTGCTACTTCAAGCTACAGCTTCATACTTTGTGAAATTTTTTTCTTACAGATACCTGCAATATAATGGTCTTACTGGGATCATCCCACCTGAGCTAAGCTATTTGAGGAATCTTGTAGAACTTAGATTGGATAGGAATAAACTACAAGGGACACTACCAGGCAATAATAATCCAGTCAACTTCACATCCAACAAACATGGAATGTAAGGATTCAATCATTTTCTGAAAGAACTTTTCAGCTTTTTATTGTTAAGTTTCCTTTATTGCACGGAGATGCCTTATTACTGGGTCAGTTCTTCAATGTAAGGATTCAATCATTTTTTACAGAACTTTTTCAGCTTTCTATTATTAAGTTTCCTTTATTGCACGGAGATGCCTTATTACTGGGTTGGTTCTTCAGGTACACCCCCTACCAAAATGTGACTGGATTCTGCCACTCACCTCAGCTAAAAAATGCTGATTTCTCATATAACTTTTTTGCTGGAAGCATACCTACCTGCCTAAAGTATCTTGCCAAGTATGTAATTTTTCTTCTCATTTATGTCTGTATATGTTAGTTTTTTATTGGTTTCTCACAAATATGTTATATACAGATCAAACTTTCAAGGTAATTGCTTCAAAGATAAAGATGCAAGGCTACAAAGGCCTATACAACAATGTGGTATGCATCCGCTGACCAACCAACCCTGACAATGAATTTGGTTATCACTCATTGTCAGTATATATGGAAATAGTGAAAATGGAAACGGAAAGAAATAAAGAAAGAAACGATCTTGTTATTTTTCCCTCACAGCAGAATTTTGACCTTACACTCTCTCTCAAACCCAATTCCCCAAATATAAAGCATTAAAACATGTGCACATCTAAACAAAACATGATTCAGTGCAGTCAAGATGGATCAAATGAAACACTATTTACTTAGGTTATATTATGAATTAAATAATGTCTTGAAGACCACGTTGGGGTATTTTACCTCATGTTGAAACTTTTTTTTTTTTTCATTCAGAATCATGTTATGGTGCATTTTGCAAGGTATTATTTGTGGACCATAAACTTCAACCTGGAGCTCATCATATAGATTGGTGATTGCTCAGAATTATTCCAACTGGATAAGCCTATCTCCTAAAAGAAGCTGCAGTTTAATTAAAAGATCCATAAGTTACCTTTTAATAAATAATTCTGCTAACATCTTGCTCCTGACATCTTTAAAAAAACTGAATTTCATTTATTAAAGAGATTTTGTAGATCCTAAAATAGAATGATCCACTGATGTCATGTTTGTCATTTTCCAAATTGTAGGTGGCACACTACCCGCCAAAGTGCATCAAGCCCCCAGACCAGATAAGAGGCACTTTGAGAATGAAATGACTCACCATAGTTCTTCAAAACCGACATGGCTTCTAGCCTTAGAAATAACAACTGGAGTGATTGTTGGGTCGCTCCTGCTGTTTGCAGTTTTTGCAGCAGTTAAAAGATGCAGAGCCAAGCCTTCAGTTATAATTCCATGGAAGAAAACAGGAAGCATGAAGGACCATATTACAATTTTCATAGGTGACTTTGGCTCTTTTATCATTGTTGTCATCATCCTCCAGAATCTATTATCTCCATGTTGCTGTTGTTGTTGTAATTTTTATTATGTTTGTTATTGTTTTCTGATTTATCTCTATTTCTTTAAATAGATGCTGAGTTGCTGAAGGACGTGCCAAGAATAAATCGTCAGGAGCTTGAAGTGGCATGTGAAGATTTCAGTAATATTATCGGCACATCACCTGACAGTATAGTGTACAAAGGAACCATGAAGGATGGGGGGCCTGAAATTGCTGTTATTTCTTTGTGCATCTCAGAAGAGTTCTGGACAAGCTATCTTGAGCTTTATTTTCAGCGAGAGGTATAACTGTTACAATGTTTTAAGTGATTCAGAGATTTTTTCTTAAGTTGTTCTTCAAACTTCTACTGGTCCACAAGTGGTTTGATGCTTCAACAACTTTAGTCAAAGTTTTTGAAATATTTATGATTTTTTATATTTAACTTGCACTGGCAGATAAAATTTTATTGGGCTTGATCAATGGGTTTTTTTATCTGGATCTGCCTTTTTACTATTTGGACATCAATGAAACCTAATTAGCAGGGGAGTGTGTCTTAGATTTCTGAAGCAACTAGCCAGTCCAAAACCCGCCCGAGGTGTCTCAGTGATACAGTATGTGTTGGTAATTTATAAAGTAGGCTGTATCATCTCGCCCCCTAGCAAATCTGAGACATCTCACCTCACATGCAAGATGTCTCAGCCAGACAGCCACTCTGCTAATGAGATGCCACTTATTCTTGAATCATAAAATGTAACTCATCACAAGAATAAATTACTCTTCAAGAGTAAGTTTTGAGTAGAAAAAATGATCTTCGATTTCCAAATTGTCCAAAATGTCGCTTATTACTGTGGCTAAATAGGACTATGAACTTGGAAGGATCTAGAGTGCCAAAACAAGGCTCAGTACCTCTGTTCAAAGTCAGCTGGAAATTTGTTGAGCATTTTGTGATAACCAACTGCTTTGTTTGATTTACTGGTACACTGACTAAATAATCTCAAGATGGGAAGGGCCACTAAGAAACCAAATACTTTTTGGGAAAATAGAGGTTTGAAACTCTCTAGTGGTTCTCAGGTGGCAGATTTGGCAAGATTAAATCATGAGAACACAGGGAAGTTACTTGGCTATTGCAGAGAGAACGACCCTTTTTCAAGAATGTTGGTATTTGAGTATGCATCAAACGGAACCCTCTATGAACACCTCCATTGTAAGTCAATTTTCTTTCTATAATGGTTTTTGATTGATTGTTCATATCTATAATATCTAAACATCACTAAGTATAGATTTTAAAAACTTGATTACAGATGGTGAGGGATGTCAGTTATCATGGATCCGGCGGATGAGAATTGCTCTGGGTATTGCTCGTGGTCTAAAATATTTGCATACAGAGCTTCAGCCACCATTTACAATATCTGAGTTGAATTCCAGTGCTGTATATCTTACCGAAGATTTTTCATCTAAGGTGCGGTAGTCAATTTTGATATACAAAGCACATGCACACCCATGGCTTTAGGGCATGAACTATGCATTGCATACTTGAGTTCAGAGATCCACTTGGTAGACAGATTACATGCATGATTTGAACCCCTCACTGTTTTGGAAATCTTCAACTGAGTTGAGTGTGAAATTCCGGAGCCCTTTAGTTCTTGATTTGGATCATCATTGGGGAGATTTTTGGAGCATGACCTTTTTGTATGGTTGGATGAGCATGGTGGGGTGTTTGGGCATTCTATCCACGTATTAAGTGGTGGATAACTCTTTATGTTTTGTGTTCATCTATGGATTCTGTCTAATTTTGAATTGTCGTAATTTGATTCCATACATCCTAGTTGTATGTTTTTATTTTGAATTGCTTCCCTCCTTGCAGCTGGTCGATTTTGAGAGATGGAAAACAATATTATCTAAAAAGAACTCAGATTCAATCTGCAATGGAAATGCATTTTGTGGCTTACCTGATTTGATTGAAAGACGTGATATGGACATCCAAGGCAACGTATTTGCATTCGGAGTTCTTTTACTAGAAATAATTAGTGGCAGACCTACATACTGCAAAGATAGGGGCAATTTGGTGGATTGGGTAAGAAGTCCAGATTCCAGTCACATTAATTGTGTTTTTTTTCCTTTGGTTGGTATGAGTTGTATTTGTAGTTGATTGATCCCCAAATAAGTTTGTTGTTGGTTGACCATCTTCTGCTCTTCTGTCTTGCAGGCAAGAGAATATCTAGACCTGCCAGAAATGATATCTTATCTGGTTGACCCAGAACTGACATATTTCAGGTACGACGACCTTCGAGTGATCTGTGAGGTGATTAGTCTCTCCGTTCAACCCGACCCAACCAAACGTCCGTCCATGGAATCAATATGTTCCTCACTGGAAAATGGGGTGGATATCTCCCCTGCTGCGGATCTGAAGGAATCTCCCTTAGCATGGGCAGAGTTGGCAATCCAATCATAGTTTATAACAAACCTATACTGTAAATCTGAATAGGATACAATCAAAATGTTTTTTTTTTCAAAATTTCCTTAATTTTTTCCCACCACGCTTTCAAGAAGAAGCTTGAACGAAGAAAATGTAGAGTTCGGTGCTTGGCTGACCCTGTTTCTGGCTGAACAGGTAACATGAAAAGAAAGAATTTGTATCAATAGATTTTGTTTGACTTGTTTCTGGTACATCAAAATTGGCGTTTTTAGAACATGGAAAAGAGACTGACAGAGTGGTTGGAAGGCCTAAAAAATGCAGTTGGTGGAGGCAGCTGGATGCTCAAAGGGATCCTCCTACTGAGAGGACTGTAAATTAAGATCTCAATGTTGTTGAGCAAAGGATCAGCCTCCATGAATTTGTGATTGTAATTTTCTGATACAACCCAAGATCTTCAGTTTCTTTGTTGTTGCAAATATTCACTATTCAATTCCAGTATCCAAGATTATGATTTTCATGTGTTTTGTTGACTTGCAATTGTAATTGCTGATGCTCAACCCTATTTCAAGCAGAATAAAGAAAAGGATAAAAGGAAAAAAAAAAAAGATCCAGAGTTGCCATTAAAATGAATCAGCTTCCTTTGGTAATGAAAGGAGGTGTTAGGAATCAGCTTCCATTATTGCCTTAAGAAAGGAGAAGGGCATTCCTCTTTTTGTGTCACATTGGAGAATCCTAGTTGCAGTAAATCACTATGTCAATTGATTTATTTTCTGTCTCTATCTCAGTCGGTGACAGATGATGTGGGTGTGGCTTGTTAGGAACCATTTGGCCCTTGAAGAACAGGATTTCAATGTAGAATTTAATTGAGTAGGAACTGGGCAGACTACAAATGTCTCTACAGGTTGAGGAGACTGCAATGTGTTTCGTATTCCATTATTCTCAAGGGGATCCAAAGTATGACATTTATTCATGGCATTAAGTTTCCTTGGTGTGCCTTGGTAGAAAGCCTCTGAATTTGAACAGGATGAATGGGTCAATCAACTCAGCTGAAGTTTTTTTTGTTTTTTTTTGTGGGTAGATTTCAAATAGTCTACTTTATGTCATATTTTTAAAATATAACTGGCTAGATATCATAATTTCAACTATGGTCAAAAGGTCAAGGGTAAAAATAATTGCTCAAACATAATTTTTAAAAATTGAAAATAATTTTTTTTAAAAAAAAAAGACCCATAAAATGAGATCTACTTGGAAGGAAGAAGAAAAAAAATCCCCTTTATATAGATGAACAAGAGGGGTAACTTGTTCTTTCTTTCCTACTAGAGCTCTCGATGCAGTTGTCACTCCCCACCCCCTTTCTTCTCCTCCGTTTTTAACATAGCGAAGCTTTAAGGGTTTGTTTGGAACCTCATGGAAAAAAAAATGAGAATTTAACTATTATTATTTTCAAAAATAGTTAATGAAAAGGAGAATTTGATCATTATCTTATTTTTACTAACTATTTTTGAAAATAATAATTGTCAAATTCTCATTTTCTTTTCTTTTCTATGGGTCCCAAACAAACCCTAAGGGACAACCCAATGGGAAGAGATTCGGCGGAGAAATAGGGTTTTGACGAATTGGGGGAGGAGGTCCAATGGAGAAAGAGAGCTGAGCTTCAGAGTTTTGAGTTTGGAGGAAGTGGCTAACAGATTAGGGGATCCAGTTTATTGATTTAAGATCCAGTCCAATCTATATAAATTGTGATATGGATCGGTTAGAGTTCCAAAGACTTTTTTCCACATTGTGTGTGAATGAAAAGTTTTGATCCCATATTGATTCACTTCATTAATTTGAGATCTGTATCAGGTTTGACAAATTAAGGGTGGTTTGAATTGTGGATTAACCTAATCCATTTGCAGCCCTAGCCTTCACCATTGTAATCTACTGAGAGTTGGGTAAAAATTTGCCCACTCTTCAGATGAAATAGAGAAAATGAAAAGCTATATACATCAAGCACCTATCTGTGTCTTTTAGCTACTTTACTCCACCCAACTGAATCAGTACTCAAGAAAGAGACATGAGAGCAAACTTGAAAAAGAAATGACTGACTTTGGAATGAAGAATTTTCCATTCTTAACTTCTTCCAACTAAATGTGTACTCAAGCAAACAGACAAGAACGAGGGTAGAGGAGTTTTTCCCATCTATCAAAAACCCTGGGTTTCTTCTGTACATCAACCCAGAAAGCCATTAATTTTTGTAATTTTACATCAAGTTGTTTTGTGCCACCTCAGAAGCCAGTCTTGAATGTTTTCTGCTAATCCAGCTGCACCCTTAAATACTCTTAATTACTCGGTTCCCAGTACTAGAGATGATAACACATTTCATTTCAATGTTCTGTGGACTCAATGTTAGAGCTGTGTATCATTTATCCGAGTGCAGGGACTGTGGATCCATGGTGGAGGTGTATTTGGAAGGTTTGATACCAATGTACCCATTTCGTTGCCTGCAAGTATTTTAGTAACAAAACACTGGGAGCTGTACTTGGATCTTCTTAAATGACTAATTTAAATGTGTTGAAAACAACTTTCACTGGAGCAGACACAAATCTTGAATATAAATATATAGCGAGATTAGATGTTTTTCGGTGCAGTTCATGTATGGGTTTGTCTTCCTAGTCTGGCAGTTTCGGTTCTCTTCCATGGATTTCTGTGACTAACGACAGGTCAAATCCGCTACATATTAGATCTTTCCACAGCATCGGGCAAGTTGCAGGAGATCTTTTCAGCATCGACCTTGAGGTTTCTTTCAATAAGGCGGCGGAGAATCACGTATAAAGCAGAGATTTCGTTTCAGATAATTGGAAGCAAATGTGGTCATCAAGATGAAGTCTCGCTGCACCACCAATTCCAACTCACCCATGAATGCTCCTTGTGCAGGGTGTAAGCTACTAAGAAGAAGATGCAGCAAGGACTGCATATTTGTGCCTTACTTCCCGTCGGCTGAGCCGGAGAAGTTCGCCGCCGTCCACCGGATTTTTGGTGCAAGCAATGTCAGCAAAATGCTGCATGTAATACAGCTGAAGCTTGAGTGTTTGTGAAAATGCCAGTAGCCCAAGTACTAGGTGTGCATGTGCACTGCAGTGTCACTCTAGCACAAATTTGATGCCTCTGAATCTAAGCAATATAGCTCGCTAATGAGAATAGAGAAGTAAAAAAAAAAAAAGAAAAAAAAAGCGTCTCCTGCTTCATTGACTAAGGGACTTTTCCTCTGAAAGTGTCTTGATGCATTTTTTTACTGAAGTAACCATTGTTGTTGTTTTCCTCTGAACAGGAGATTCCAGTGAGCCATAGAGGGGATGCAGTTAACAGCTTGGTATATGAAGCCAATGCAAGGCTGAAGGACCCTGTATATGGTTGTGTAGCTTCCATTGCTTCCCTTCAACACCAAGTTTCTCAGCTACAGACAGAGCTAGCCATGCTTCTAGCAGAGACCATTACATTAAGAGCTCAACTGTCTGAAGCTTTATTGGATTCGGCCTCAGCGAAGAATCGAGCTTTTGAGACAGTAGATTGTGCTTGCACCAACATGTCATCTCTTGCCCAGGCTTATTCTCTAGAGACCATCATTGAACAACAACCTCAGCTACTATAAGAAATCAAAATTCTGTTAGTCTTTGTTCATTTTTCTTCAGAAATGCTTGACTTACCTTTCTTGTATGGAGCAATACTTAGTGGATTACAGTCAGGAGTTTTTGTGGCAGAACCAAACTATTGGATTCCTATTAGCCAAATCCATACAGAGAGAAAACTTATGACAGATTCTTACTTGTAATGTAGTATTTTTAGGGTTTGATAGTTTAACTGTGCTAAGAGGCGTATTAGATCAGGTAGTGAAATAAATGGAGAAGAGAGATTTCATGAGAGAGTTGGTCTGGTTATAAATGAAATCCCTCAAGCTAGCAAAGCAGTGAACATCCTGAAAACATCTTCACTAGTTATCACTTTAACGGCTAGATTCAGGAAACCATCCTTGTAAAAAACCCGTAACAGGGTTGGAAATCTGACCTTGTCCCGGCATACTTCTCAACTTTCAACTTGTTTGTAATGACCTTACTTCTCCACAGCCTGCTCCATTAAGATCTTACTGGTTACTTCTCAACTTCCAACTTGTAAATGACTGGAGTTCCTTGCATAAAGGAAATGTTTTAGGTGTCCCAGGGCACAAATAACCAACTTAAAATGACCTCAACAAGTTGACCAATAAAAACCAGTTCAAGCAAAACCAGACATGCTGCACTCAATATCTGGAAAAGCACCTGAACAGACAGCTCCACTAGAATTTTAGTCAGTCGTTTATTAGGCAGTGACCAGGAACCGCCATAAAAGAGGAGTAGCTTGACTTCTTGGAAAACTTATCCAAGACACATCTTTTGAACTTGTTTTAGGCAGTATGGTGGCTGAAGTTAAGAATGGATGGATAAACCTCGAACGGTTGAGTTTTCAAAAGAAGAGGAATCTAGTCGTTGATTCTTTCTTCTCTGTTTAGCTTCCTCCAGGATCTAGCATTTCCCTTCCTCATTTACCTTGGCAAAGGCCAGCCTCACTTCTGATTAATGTTATTTTTTTCGAAAGAAGCATCTGATCAATATTGAAGAAGTGGCCCTCCACATATTAGACCCACCAAACGAATTGTCATGATAATCAACCACTGAAATATGTACATTTTCAAGAGTACTTTGTAAAATCTGAGCACCATAGACTGGAAGAAACCATACAAACTCAAACAGAACAATGAACGGAATTAAAACAATGGAAGGAGCTTCGCTTGCCGATGGAGGACACTTCAAATCTTTCAAGGAATTAGACTTTAAGACAGCACCAAAGCAGTTTGGTTTGACACATCTAAAAGCATGAATAACAAGGTCAAGAAGATTCAGCTCTGAACAAGCACTGCAGTTACATTTGAATGAGTATTGTTCTTGTAGTAGTTGTTGCCTCTCCTCACGATTCCACTGCCCAACCTGAGTAGCACACAATCATAAATAAGATCAATCTGTGAGGCTAGATTTAGAAGACTCAAATCCAAGAACGACGCCACAACATTGAGTACCATGAATGTGGGAAAGTAATTCTAAACAGGGGTGAGATGATATGTCTCCAAACATAAAATGATGATTCTGTCAAGGATGAGATGTCTTGGATTTTTGCCATCACAAAACTTCTTGGAAAACAGATATGCCCAACCCTGATTTGGAAACAACTGAGATAATATCCAATAGACACATAAGGAACTAGTTCTCTTAAAAGATTTGTATGCAAAAGCTCTAAGCATTCTCAGAGTTCCATTTCAAAATTTCTAGTAAACAGGACTTCAAAAGTTCACAAGCACGTTTGAAGAAAACAGTTGGATAAAATCTCACTTCAAGAGTTCAACTAGAAACACAAGAATAACTTTCTGTTCATTCAGTACAAGAAGTTAGACTGGGTCTAGATATGCAAGCACTACTGTTTGTAGATGAAAACAAAGTATTAAGGCTAGCACGTCTCCTCCATATCTTTAGCACCAACCATATATTATGATTTTTTAATTATATGAAGGAGGCAATGAAGATAGGGAATTTACAATTTTTAGTTTTGTTTCCACAAGCATGGAGATTGACTAGCCAAAACTAACAGTCATGAATGTTTTCCCTTGACAATGGACAGTGCAGGAGTAGATGCGACCATTCAGGTGGTCCATTTCATGTCATGAGAAATATCATGATTATGAACAAGAAAATTTTGGGTGACAGTATCTTTGTCAATTGTCCTAAGATTTTAGCTTTAGTTTCTAGTATGAAAATTTCCCTCTATAAAATTCATACATTCAGTTTTAGATCAACGAAACACTGAAACCTTGTTCAGAAATTCCCATAAAAAAATCCACATGAAGTATTCATTTTTAATGCAACTTTATTAGTTGACATTTTCAGCCTTTTTAGCTCAAAGATAGTTACTTAGAAAAGCATTAATGTAGAGAAAGATAAACAAGAAAGTAGGTGTACCCATCCTTTGGCTAAACAACATGTGGCAGTGGAGAGCTTCGAGTTAATCAGCTAAAAATTAGCACATGCTTAGCTGTTACTACTGACAGCATTTAATATCATAACAGAAAAGAACTCAGATTAGCTGTCCATGATCCTAAAGTAACCTACTAGCTGCAGAGGTCAAGCAGAGACTCAGATTCTCTCTGCTCTTCTCTTTTCTTCTTTTCTCCTTCTACCAAAAGGTGCTTCTCCATCAACCATCCATGGCAATTGTTTTTAATGCTTCGACAGTAAAATCAACATTACTTTGGCTCTGGATATGCATAATTTTATGTGATGCAAGGATTCTATCTAGAGACAAGATCTTTGAACTGAGAAAGCAACTTAAGTCTCTCAACAAGCCTGCTGTTAAGACAATCAAGGTAAAGTTTCTCACAGCATTGGCATGAGTGATTAAATTAGATGCCTGACTATCATCTGAAGCCACCTGCATTTTCAAAAAATGAGTATTTGATACTGTTTTTACTAGTTTAATAATCAACCACCATAAACAGATTTGAGAGTTGTGTGTGTGTGTGTTGAGATTTGTTGTCTCTTCTAATAGAGGGCTCATTTCGGATTGGCATTCAATTTCTGCTTTTCTGTTTTTCAAAGAACTATTTTTACATTTGAAAGTAAAAACTCTTTTTTACTTGTTTCTTTGTATAACAATAGTTGAGGAGTGCAAAGAAGTAGAAAACGATTTTTTTTTTTCCAAAAGTAGACAGTTTCTCAAAAACAAGAAAGAAACTTTCAACACAAAATGCTTCATATATGATTCTGATAAGGAAAGTTAGTATGTCAAGTCAGTGATATCAGTTTACATGGGTAAATATACTTATTTGGTTGTGAGATAGACAGAAGATGGGGACATATTTGATTGTGTGGATATACACAAACAACCAGCTTTGGACCATCCTTTGCTGAAGAATCACACAGTTCAGGTTTGTTTGCTTCTCCACTTCTTATAGTTATGCTTGTCTAACCACTTCTTGTATAAGATCATTATCGACTCAACTATTCTTTAACTTTTTCTTGTAGTTTTATTTCACATTTATTACTTATTCTATTATATTTTAAATAATTATACAGACAAAACCTACTTTATTTCCAACAGAGATGGCAACTATTAGTTCTTCAAAAACAATAGTAGAAATAGGGCTTCCTGATGAAGGATGCCCAGATGGGACAGTTCCCATTATAAGGGTCCAAATGGAGGATTTAATAAGAGCTCAATCAAACATGGGTTTACAAAGGAAGGAGTTTATGAACCAATTCAGAAAGAAGCCACTATACCGGACCAATCACATGGTATGTACCCTTGAAGCTTGATATATCAATTGAATGAATTATTAGTTCAGTTATTCTGCTTTAGGTGCTTTTTTTTGGCCAATCTAAGATAATAGGATCTTGGATTATTTTGTTTTCTCTGAGCCCCCAAATAAAGAAAAGAAAAAAATTTAAATCTTGAGTTTAAGCTTAAATAATCAAAATAGATAAAATTAAGAGAAATCTATTGCCATATGTTTTGTTCATTCAAAATTTTCAATCAAACACCAGAAAGTGTTGTTTCTTTCTAAATGATATTTCAAGTAAATTAAATACTTCAAATTAGTTGGAGCTTCTGACATTCAGACGGCCTTTTGACAGATCTTTTGTTTTTATTCATTTTTCTCCTGTACTATCTAGTTTGTACACATAGCTACCCGCCCAGGCCACTTCTATGGAGCAAATGCAGTAATAAATCTATGGAATCCACTTATTCGAGACAGCCACCAATACAGCAGCACTCAAATTCAATTGATAAATGGTGCTCATGGTCCACTTAATGTCATACAAGCTGGATGGATAGTAAGTAGCTAAAGACTGTTGTTGGAAAAACTAACTATAAGGAAACAAGTTAAATACGCAAAAGTTTCACCTTCATTCATGATAATCTATAGTGTACTTCCAAACTCAGGTCAATCCAGCCTTCTTTAATGATTCGGTGGCTCGGTTCTTCGGATACTGGACGGTAAGTTTGAACAAAAAATTCCTCTTCTTTCTTATTTTCTCCCCAAATTTCTCCACTGAAACAGTTGCAACCTTTGTGAAATGATGCTTCTTGTTTTACTTTTCCCAAACAGGCAGATGGTTATCAGAAAACAGGTTGTTTCAATTATCTATGCCAAGGTTTTGTTCAGTCCCACAGATGGATACCTCTGGGTGCAAAATTCCAAAACTATTCCATTTATGGTGGAGATCAAAAGGAAACAATCATCAGCGTAAAATTGGTGGGGCTCAGTCCAAACCTTTTCTTATCTTGAGGACCTTATGCCCAGATCACTAACTAAGAAACTATTTCCATTCCGTGATTCTAATTACCTGCACAGGATTTGATTAAGAACTGGTGGCTCTTTGTAAATGATTGGGCTATTGGTTATTGGCCGCTGAACATCTTCACCCAGATGGATGGTGCTGATACTATCACGTGGGGAGGAGAGGTTTCCAACCCAAACATGGGCAGCCCAATGCCTGAAATGGGTAGCGGCCACTGGCCAACTGAAGGATGGACAAAAGCATGTTATATGAGGAACTTGCAGATACTGACTCCTGATTACAAGCTTCTAGATGCACCCACAGACACAGATATTCAGATCGATCTACCCAAATGCTACAGCTTGGCTGATCATGGAAACAGTGGCCCGTGGAGAAGAAACTTCTACTTAGGAGGATCGGGAGGATACTGTGTCTAAGATGGCTAGTTTGAGTTCCAGTAAAATAAAGAGAAAACATTCTAAAAAATTTAAATAAAATAAAGAGAAAAAATAAAGATGATAAGTGCACTATACTGTTATCTTCAACAAAGGAACATTCAGTGCAGTGTTTTACCAAACTCTTATATTCTCAATGAGGCTTGAGGAGCGATTCAAGATGGGCTATTAAATGTCACTTGACTTTGACCATTGATTGCTTGCAGGTGCATCTATTTCATAAGGAAATGTTTGTGCCAACAGGAAACCATTGGAAAAAATGATGAATACTTTTTTTTACCAAAACTTTAGATGTTCTACTGCTTTTGGGGGATGAAAATTTTCCACTTTATTCATCTTACCCTTCAAAATGCTAAATTGGATGGTTAAATAAGTTTCCTATTGCTAAAATAGGAAACCATGAGAAAATAGACTAAGAAACATTAAAGTGGTCCTTCACAATTCACCCCATACCTCCACCTTTTTTATTATAATTTATAGAACCTTCTGTTTCCGGTGGAGAGAATCACTAAAATTTATTTTTAAACTGTTCACTATAGTAGCACAAATGGAAGAAAACTAGCCAAAAGGAATTTTTTTCTAACAGGAAAAATTTCCAATGGGGAAATTAGTCAAAGCAAAATTGATTTTCCTGTCATTTTTTTTTCCTATGGCGGAAAAAACAGACCCTAAGCAGAAAGTTGTAGGTTCCACTCGCTGGCCTTAAATCTGTAAAATTCTCTTCATTCCAGAATGTAAGCCGCAAGCTTCAGCAGTATTATTGGATTGTTTGGGCAAAAAGAAGGCAAAACAAAGGATAAACAATGTAGACAACAATAAACAAAAGAGTAGTCACACCCACCCTTTGGCTGAACAACACATAGGAAAGGAGCACACTGAGGTCAGCTGAGAAGAGCAAATGCTTAGCTCTTACTACTGACAACATTTAATATGTTAACAGAAGATCCTTATAATTAGCTGTCCGTCATCCTATAGTAACCTACATAGATTCTGAAGTGAAGCAGAGAAGCAGAGTCTCTCTTCTCTTCTCTTCTCTTCTCTTCTCATCTCTTTTCCTCTTATCAAATGGTGCTTCTCCATCATCCATGGGAAATGTTTTTAACACTTCATCAGTTAAAGCAACATTAGTTTGGCTAAGCATGTGCTTAGTTATATGAAATGCAAGGATTCTATCTGTTCTTGGAGCTGAAAAAGGAAATAAGCCTGCTGTTAAGACAATCAATATAAAGTTACTTACTGCATTGTGCAGTGATTAATTACAAACCTAACTATACATGATTGTTGCGTATGACAATGAATAAAGTTTACTTCCAGAATTAGACAGCTAGTTTTTCAAAAACAAGAAAAGCAGCTTTCAACCCAAATCCTCTATGTCTGATTCTGAAATGAAAAGTTCGTATGTCAAGTCAGTGTCATGAGTTTGATTAAATTACATAAGCAAAAATACCTTACTTGGTTTTAAAATAGACTGAAGATGGATACATATTTGACTGCGTGGATATATACACAAACAACCATCTTTGGGTGGGGTCATTCTTCGCTAAAGAATCACACAGTTGAGTTTTGCTCTCTCTTTTTTTTTGAAAAGTCTAAAATATCTATTTTATGAAATGGTATGAAAACTCTAAAATATTACCAGTTTGTTCTGAAATTTGCTTCTCTATTTCTTGTATTTATGCTTGTCTAACCTCTTCTTCTGTATGATCGTTATTTGACTCCATCTTTAGAGCTTCTGATCCCAGACAACCTTTTATCTTTTGTTTTTATTTAATTTTCCGGTATACTGTTCAGTTTGTCCACATAACTACCCGTCCAGACCACTTCTACAAAGCAAATGCAGTACTAAATATGTGGGAAACCACACATTCAAAACAATCACCGATACAGCAATGCTCATATTCGGCTGATAAATGGTGCTCATGGTACTATACAAGCTGGATGGACAGTAAGTTGCAAAAGACTTCCGCAGAAAAAAGGTAAGATACCTTCATTCATGACTAATGTTTGGTGTAGCTTCAAAACTCGGGTCAATCGAGCCTTCCATAATGGCTCTGTAGCTCGAATTTTGGATACTGGACGGTGAGCTTCAACAAAAATTGCCTCTTCCTTCTAATTGTTTATCAAATTTCTCGACTCTAGCAGTTTCCACCTTGGCGAAAATGATGCTTTTTGTTCCACTTTTCCCAAACAGGCAGATGGTTATCACTGTAGGGGTGGCATCGAGCCGAGCCGAGCCCGAACCTGCCTATGTTCGAGTCGAGCTTGATTTAAATATTTCGAGCCGAGCTTCGAGCCGAGCCTCGTCTCGAGCCTAAAATTGTTATCGAGCTCGAGCCCAACGAGTTCGAGCCGAGCTCGAGCCTCAACATACATTTCAAACTTTTCAAAAAATATATATCGAATAAAATGTATATAAAATTATGCATACATTTTATATAAAATTGAGCATGACCTCTACATAAAATTGGGTATAACTTATATATATAATATGTGTATAAGATTGGGCATAACCTCTACTTAAAATTGAGTATAATCTATATATATAATACTTGTATAAAATTCGGCATGACCTTTACTTAAAATTGGGCATAATCAATATACATAATACCTGCATAAACACTCCATAAAATTGTTTATACATTCCATAAACACTTCATGAAATTGTTTATACACTCCATAAAATAATCTAAACACTCCATACATTGCATAACATTATAAATAAACTCCATACAATAATTAAACACAACAAAATAAAATAAAATATCACTATCAATTTACAATCACCCAAATAAAAATTATAAATTCTTTAAATAAAATCATATTACTATTACATACTTACTAGAAAATTACAAGAAATATTTTAAATTTTTCTTAGGAAAATTAAATGGACCTCTTATTGCCTTTTCTAAGGAAATAAATAAAAATTAATAATTAATCTAATATATTATTATACTTATCGATAAAATTTTAATCACATAAAATGTCAAACACAAAATTACTATGAAAATTGCCTCATGCTCAAAGTATTATATCATCAACTGTCAAATACTTATTCAAAATTTTTCTATATGGTTTTCTTAACCATCTTGGCAAGAAAATCTTACTTGAAAAATTATAGGATTTTTTAAAAAGAATTTATAATTAGAAAAATATTTTGAAAAAATACGAGGCACTAATGGTCCCTATATTTCTATTAAAAATGTTTTTTCAACATTTATTGAAAAAACTAGTCTCTGGAAACGTATTTCTACTAAAATATCTTTTCAATTTATTTAAGAGCCATGAGGAAGGGACAAAGAGTTTTTTTTTTCCTTGTTTATGATCTCGCACGTAGGGGTGGCTTTGAATAAATTATATATAAAATTATGCATACATTTTTAAGAAATATAATGATAGGGGAGGTTCAGGATTGAATTTCAATAATGGATTAAAATGCACCAATATTAATATTTTTTACTCCAATTGTTGTCTAGCTTGTTTTGTAATTTTTGAATTTGGCCATAATTTATTATGGCCTCCTTAGTGCCCCTAGATAAAAATTTATATTCTAGGAAAAACTAAAAATATTTTTCCTATGATACATATTCCCAAAAAAACCTTTAAATAAAATCTTATTACTATTAGTGACTTATTAGAAAATTATAGGAAATATTTTAAAATTTTCTTAGGAAAGTTAAATGGACCTTTTATTGTCTCTTCTAGTGAAATAAATAAAAATTAATAATCAATCTAATATATTATTATACTTATCGATAAATTTTTAATTAAATAAAATATCAAACACAAAATTGCAATGAAAATTATTTCATGCTAAAAGTATTACAGCATCAACTGTTAAATACTTATTCAAAAAATTTCTATACAGTTTTCTACCCCATCTTGGTACAAAAAATCTTACTTTGAAAATTATATGATTTTTAATAAAAAATTTCAATTAGAAAAGTATTTAAAAAAACATGAGACACTAATAGTTTATAGAAAATTATTTCTATAAAATTTATTTTTAATTTTTTCCAAAGGAAAAAGTTTTTTTTTATTTTATGATCTCGCACGTGCGAGATCATCTTCTCGCGAGGAAGGGGGAGATTATTTCTCCCCTGTTCTGGTTTTCTGCCGAGACGACCCCGAGGGAAGGGGCTTACGGCACCGGGGAGGATTTATCGTCGGAGATGACGGCCACGACGGAGTCGGCGGCGACGGAAACAGAGGCGACGGCGAGGAGAGGAAGAAATCGAACGGACGGACACAGAGGCGGCCGGCGAGCAGCTGCGACGGCGGTATAGACGCCGGAGAACAGCTACGACGGCGGTAGAGGCGGCGACAACAACCGATGGGAGGGGTCGGCGGTGACGAGGGGGGAGGAAAAATTTTTCCCCCCCTCGCTCTCGCTCCCGCTCCTGCTCCCCCGCTCGCTCGCGATCCCGTACCGATTCATGCCAATCCGACTCATTTCGAGCCGGCTCGCGAGCCAACGAACCGAACTTAGCTTCGGTCGAGCTCAGCTCGAGCTCGAAAAATGACGAATCGAACCGAGCCGATACCGAGCCGAACCGAGCCGGCTCGCGAACCGGCTCGGCTCGAAGCCACCCCTAGCTGAGAGGGCAAGATGGTTCGGCAAGAGGAGGCAGCACAATGAGACGGCGGATCGGCATAGTGCGAGAGATGAGAGAGATGAGGGTATGGCGAGAGAAGGCAGCACAACAAAGAGCGTCGAACGTGAGTTTAAGTGGATGAACTAGAATTTGGATGGGAATCCTGATTCACTCTTTTTACACATGAGCGAGTGAAAGTGAATGAATTGGTTAGTTCCATTTAATGTGATTTGTGATTTGTTTAATGCGGTTAGTTAGTGATCTTATATGTTTAATTAATTATTTTGATTAAAACGTTAGTTAGTTTTGCATTAAATTTATTTGTGATTAACTCTTTAGGTTTATTAATTAATTTATTTGTGATAAAAGAAGTTCTTTCTCTATGTGAGTGACTGCCTCTAAATATTATGAAGCTAAAACTATTCAGTATGAGTTGGGATTTCATTAGCATGTTTGTAAAAATGATTGTCTTGTTTTAGAATAAATATGAGAAGGAAGAAACACACCCACAATAGTGTTCGTTTGCTTCTAGTAGTGTTTCCTCATTCATCATTGGGCTGCCCATTGCTTCCTATTGCTGTTGTTTCTATCTCCCATTTGTACTGTAATCAAAATCATTGGAGCTTCTCCAATGTGATCCCTTGCAACCACTGGTTCATCTCTGCACTCAGATAATTCTTCTAGTTACCAACGATTCCCCTGCGGAAGAACGAATCGTAGGGAAATCTGGTACAGTGGACGTCCTCCCTTCCTTTTGTTAGCCTTGACATTGTCTACTCTCTCAAAACTGCACCTCCACACGACGTTCTTAATTTCCTCCTCTCTAAGATCACTCCCCAAGAGGCGTGATAGTCTTTTGATATGCTTGTGGGGGGTCCTCCTATAGCTCCTCTTATGTGATGAAGAAGATCTTCTCTCTCTCTCTCTCTCTCTCTTTCCAGTAACTCAAAATGTGATCTAAGTGCAGACCATATAGTATAGTTCCACGACAAATTGCACTAAATTCTTCTTCCAACGAGGTTTTTGTACCGGGAAACATTGGTGTTAGACATATACAAAATTGCAGCTACTTGAACTCGTAAAGGGATATATAATCTTGTAGCTGCTTGAACTCGTAAAGGGTTCATGTAAGAGCTCGTAGGGAAAATGAGTCTGGTAACAAATCTGGGTGCTATATCTTCACTCGCAAGTCTAAGGAGAGTTATATCTTCTTTTGTACTCCTCATCGTTACTGAAGCTTGGAGTATTTTTTCAGGCAGCCATGGGTCTTTCCATTAAGAGAAAGTTTTAATCATTAAAATTTTAAAATATTACTAATTTTCTTTTCTTTTCCATTTTCCAAGTGTATCCAAACAAGAGAAAAGAAACCTTTTTTTTTTCTTTTTTCTTTTTTTTTCCTCTTCTCTTCCTTTTCTTTTCTCTCCACTTTCTATGATCCAAACACAGTCTAAAAGAACCAAATCTCTGGTGAGAAGTACAAAAGAAGATATAACTCTCCTTAGACTTCATTCTTTTGAAATATATACTGTGGAGATCAATGTGTTACAAGTTTAACTTTACTCAATACAATCAACAAAGCAAATCCCACACATATGCTCCACCTAGGAGCTCTTCAATCACATACACTTTACTGCCACAATTCTATCTAAAATAAAGAACTCTGATGAAAAATGCTACCATCTTCAAAAGTCCAAACACACCTTTCTTTATTTACTGCATGAATAAATATATCTATCCATGTAATTTTAACTCTCATTTCACTGTCGTGCATGTAAAGAAAGCTTAGTTGACAAAGTGTCCGCAAACTTGAAAAAGGAAAGCCTCCAAGACTCTTTAAAGATCAGAATCAATAACACTCCTGAAAATCCCACTGCAAATCCTGGGGCAATGCCAGCATAAACCCATAGCATGTCACTTTCTTCATTTCCATCATTTTCATTTTCTTGTCCTTCATCACCATTATCTTCACCACCTTGAGTGGGGTTATCTCCAGGGCAAATGTTTGTAAGAGGAAGTCCACACAGTTCAGGGTTACCCCAATAAATTGATGGATAGTCTAGGACTTGAAGTTGTGGACCAGATGGAATTCTCCCAGACAAGTTATTATAGGACAAGTTCAAGTAACTCAGTGAAGTGAGAAATGACAAACTTTGAGGGATTGAACCAGAGAGCTGGTTATTTGATAAATCAAGTGACTCCAACAAACTCATGTTACCAATATTTTTTGGTATATTCCCTGTGAAATGATTATGAGCCAAGTTCAATAAGAGGAGATTTGAAATGTTTGTTAACTCTTCTGGGATCTTACCTTCCAAATTATTATTGGAAAGATCCAGACTTGTAACAAGGAAGAGTGTGCTCGTATATTCTTGCATTCGACCTTTTCTTAACAAAAATAGATAGTCCACATACTTGCGTAAATCCACTGGTAGATAATCTTCATATCGGTTTCTCATGGCAAACATCTTACCGAAACTTGAAGGAATAAAACCCATGAGATTGTTGTATGCTAAATCCAAGACAAGGAGAGACTGAGCTTGTGTGAGTTGAGGTGGAATTTTCCCAGATAGCAAGTTGGATCGTAGCCGGAGTTTTTTTAGAAGAGACAAGTTACCAATGCTTGTAGGAATATTACCAAATAATCTATTCTCACCAAGGTCAATAGTTGTCAGTCTCGAACAGTTATATATCGAATACGGGATCTGTCCAGATAGATTATTCTTCTCCATGTGCAAATACATGAGCGAATTAAGGGAACCTATTGTCTCTGGTATGCCTCCTTGCAAACAATTCTCACTCAGGTCAAGCACAAGAAGTTTTTTGCAATTGCCAATCGTTGGGGGAACACTACCTCCCAAATTGTTCTTTGACAAATCGAGAAAAAACAATAAGTCCATTTCTTCAATTGACATGGGAATAGTACCATATATTTCGTTATTTGAAGCATAGAAGATTTTCAAACCAGGGAGTGCTTGAGCCATCTGTTGTGGAAGTGGTCCAGAAAATTTGTTGTTGGAGATATCAACCAAGAAAACACCATTTGACATACTCGGTATAGGACCCCAAAATAAGTTATAACTCAAATCCACTATTGCACCTTGTCCCACCTTCAAAGGGTTTGGCAGCTTTGCCTCTATCGTATTCCTTGAAAGATTCAAGATTGTCGGGCCAATATCCCAAAACCATTCTGGTATATTGCCTGAAATATTTGTATTACAGATATCCAACACGACTAAATGTTTCTGAGTTTTCAACCAAGCAGGAAATTGTGGCCCCAAATGACATGAACTCAACATGATCGAACTCAGTTGAAATGGAGGTGACCAATCTTCCTTAAAGTGAAGTGTCAGAAAGTTGGAAGACAGGTCTAGAGATGACAAGTTACTCAAATATTTGAAATGGACCTCAGACACAGTACCTGATAGAGAATTGTTTCCTATCAGAAGATCAGATAATTGAGCTAGCTGTCCTAGACTGTCTGGAAGAGTTCCATCCAACTGATTTGACCTGAGATTTATTAGCTCCAGTGAAGAAAATTCTCCCAAACATGCAGGGATAGTACCTGTAAGATTGCATTTAGGGAGAGAAAAAAATTTGAGCTTCTTTAGCTGACATAACTTATCCAGACTTGGCCCCCCGTCTATGTTGTTAGAAAACAAATCCAAATGTTCTAATTGGTGGAGATTGCTTATACTTTCTGGAATGCTACCATTAATTTGATTAAATGACAAATCGAATTCAACAAGTGAGGTGATGTTCCCTATGGACATAGGGATTTCTCCGTATAATTGATTTCCAGACAGATCTATTCTCACCATGCTTTCCCAGTTGCCTTCGAGTGTCTGTGTGCAACTTCCATTGAGATCAGCCCACGCTAGCTTTATCTCTTGCAAGAAATGTAGCTCTGGAAGCCAATCCGGAATAGTAGCATGAAACATGTTATACGAAAGATCTAATGACACAAGGTAACTAAGATTAGCTATCCAATTTGGAATATTGGACTGAAAGCTATTACGTGAGAGGTCAAGCACGGCAATAGATGTGAAATTAATGAATGAAAGAGTTGGAGGAAGATTAGTTAGACGACAGTCTTTACAACGAAACTCTTGAAGTAAAGGAAGTTGGTTTATCATGTGAAGCCAGTGTTCACCTTCTCTCTCAAGATTGACAAAAGTCATGTCCAGGTATCTTAAATTGTGCATGTTCCCCAACCACTGAAGGCTGTCAATGGCCATGGCAGAATATGAAGAAGAAACATCCAAATACTCAAGTTTGGAGAGATTCCCAAGCTGGGGAGGAATGTTTCCTTGGAAACCAGCATAGGATAGGTTCAAATACCTTAGCTCACTCAAAGAACCTAAAAAAGCTGGGATGGAATTGCCTTTAAAACTGTTCAAACTCAGGTCTACATACCTTAGATGTTTCAGTTCCAATAAACTTAGATCCAGTCGACCGCTCAAATTCCAGTAGCCATGACCTGACACTTCACCAAATTGCAGTAGCGAATTTGGATATGGACTTCGGAGGTCAAGTTTGGTTACGTACCCAGTTTTGTTGTCGCAAGCAATCCCTCTCCATCTGCAACAATCAGAATGATTACCCCACGAGGATAGCCTGTTTAAGGGATCGTTCAAACCATTTCTGAACTTGGTAAGGGCGCCTCTCTCGCCATCATGGCATTGTCCGCCTACGCAGAGTACCACCCAACTGTAAATCAGACTCAAGGAAACAATTCCCAGAACAGGTCTCTCGACTGGTGAGTTACCCATGGTGCCTCCCTGGTTATCTGCCTAAGGAAGCTTCAACACACCAGTGTCCACAGAAAATTCTTATATTCTGACTCTCTCCAATCGCCATTTATACTTTTGCAAGTTGGACTCTCTCCAATCGTCATTTATGCTTGTTAGTTGGCCTTGACCAATCAGTACAAAGTTTGTGGAGCACAGTTTATCGAGAGCACACATCAAACACGACTTTGACTGGATTTACTAAACCTTTGGCAGCAGGTCCTCTGATGGATCTGTATATCGCCACTCTTCCTGTGTCCACAGAATATTCTTAATTCGGTCTCTCTCAATAGTCATTTATGCTTGTTAGTTGGCCATAACCAACTTTCTGCAAGTCGAAGTCCACAACCTTTAATGACGGAGAGAGAGATGGCGACCGCGGAGAGCTCGAGGTTTCCGATATGACCGACAAAAATTTGTGTAGCGGAGTTCAAGCCGTAGAGGCAGAGGATGCTGCTGCCAATGGGTACAGCGATGGACCACAACCTCCATGACTCAATCTTGAACAGCCGCCAGGCGTCGGAGATTCCTCCGACAGGCGGGTACTCGCCGTAGGACTCCCCCCGAGCCCGTTCAGGAGTGGCACATCCGACGCTCCGCCTCCGTCCGCCTTCATTTCTTCCCACCCTAGACCAAAGACGTGGAAGAAGGGAAAATCTGATTTAATTATGGACGCGACAAGACAGACGTTGGTTGTTGGCCATTTATGCTTGTCTAACCTCTTCTTCTGTATGATAGTTATTTGACTCCATCTCAGAGCTTCTGATCCAAGACAACCTATAGGTGTACTATAGAAGGGCGTGAAAAGGGGTTTTTGAACCCCTTTTCTATTTCATCACTATCTGAGCGTGTAACATTTTCTCCCATGTAATTTTTTTACCATTTCGTTGTTAAATATGTGAAATTTATGTTATCCTTACTCAGATTGTTATGTCTATTTTTTTGTTTATTCAGGGTTGTTACTAATTCTGAGAGTGATAGTTTTAGTGATGGTTTTAGTGATGATAGTGATAGTATTAGTGATGATAGTGATATTGGTTTAGAAAATATTGAAGGGGAAGAGGATGAGATATTTGAATAGTAAATACTTGTTTTAAGTGGTCCCGTTTTTACATATTAAAGATTTTAAGATATTTAAATAGTAAATACTCTTCTAAAAAAATTGATTAAAAATAACTCGGTTATTATCATGAAAGATTCAATTATATGATAAAGAAAATTTAAGGGGATATATTTATTTAGTTAGTAAAATCAAATAAATATGATTTTAAAATATAATTTTATTTTTAAATAAATATTAAATAATTATTTCATATAAGAGTTAAATAATTTATAATTATAATTTTAAATTATTTAAATAATAATAAATATTTTAATAAGTTCATGTAGAACAAATAAAATTAAAAGTTAATTATATGACTGATTTTAATTTATAATTATTTTATAACTTATTTTGGTTATCTAATACTGATGTCAATTATTTGATAAAAGGAGTGTTGCGGACACCTATATACTAATTATTCTAGAATCTTATATAGAAGAAAAGGGACATCTATGTTGCAAAGTGTATCTTCATTGCTATTGAAGATTGGAGTACTTTTTCAGGCAACCAAAAGCCTTTCCATTGAGAGAAAATTTTAATCATCAAAATTTTAAAATATTACTAATTTTCTTTTCTTTTCTACTTTCCACATGTATCCAAACAAGAGAAACTATATTGCTCTTTCATTTTCTCTCATATTTTCTAAGGGCATCCAAACAAGAGAAAAGAAACCTCGATTCTTTTCTTTTCTTTTCTCTTTCTCATCCTTTTCTCTTCCTTTTTCTTTTCTCTCCACTTTCTATGATCTGAACACAACCTAAAAGAACCAAATCTTTGGTGAGAAGTATAAAAGAAGATATAATTATCTTTAGTCTTCATTCTTTTGAAATATATATTGTAGAGATCAATGTGTTGCAAGTTTAACTTTACTAGATACAATGAAACAAAGAAAATCCCACACATAAGCTCCACCTAGGAGCTCTTCAATCATGTACACTTTACTGCCACAATTCTATCTAAAATAAAGAACTCTAATGAAAAATACTACCATCTTCAAAAGTCCAAACACACCTTTCTTTATTTATTGCATGAATACATATATCTATCCATGTGATTTTAACTCTTATTTCACTATCGTGCATGTAAAGAAAGTTTAGTTGACAAAGTGTCTGCAAAGTGGAAAAAGGAAAGCCTCCAAGACTCTTTAAGCATCAGAATCAACAACACTCCTGAAAATCCCACAGCAAATCCTGGGGAAATTTCAGCATAAACCCATAGCATGTCGCTTTCTTCATTTCCATTGTTTTCATTTTCTTGTCCTTCATCACAAATAGCTTCACCACCTCGAGTGAGGTTATCTCCAGGGCAAATGTCTGTAAGAGGAGTTCCACACAGTTCAAAGTTACCCCAATAAATTGATGGATAATCTAGGACTTGCAGTTGTGGACCAAATGGAATTCTCCCAAACAAGTTATTATAGGACAATTTCAAGTAACTCAGTGCAGTGAGAAATGACAGACTTTGAGGGATTGAACCAGAGAGCTGGTTATTTGATAAATCAAGTGACTCCAACAAACTCATGTTACCAATATTTTTCGGTATATTCCCTGTGAAACAATTATGAGCTAAGTTCAATAAGAGGAGATTTGAATTGTTTGTTAACTCTTCTGGGATCTTACCTTCCAAATTATTATTGGAAAGATCCAGACTTGTAACAAGGAAGAGTGTGCTCGTATATTCTTACATTCATCCTTTTCTTAACACAGATAGATAGTCCACATACTTGAGTAAATTCACTGGTAGATAATCTTCATCTCGGTTTCTCATGGCAAACATCTTACCAAAACTTGGAGGAATTAAACCTGTGAGATTGTTGTGTGCTAAATCCAGGACACGAAGAGACTAAGCTTGTGCAAGTTGAGGTGGAATTTTACCAAATAGCAAGTTGGATCGCAATTGGAGTTTTTTTAGACGAGAAAAACTACCAATCCTCTCATGAATATTACCAAATAATTTATTCTCACCAAGGTCAACAGTTTCCAAACTCAAACAGTTATATATCGAATATGGGATATGTCCTGATAGATTATTCTTCCCCATGTGCAAATAGTAGAGCGAATCAAGGGAACCAAGAGTCTTTGGTATGTCTCCTTGCAGAAAATTCTCACTCAGGTCAAGCACCATTAGGTTTATGCAAATGCCAATCATTGGGGGAATACTACCTCTCAAATTGTTCTTTGACAAGTCGAGAAAACCCAAAAAGCCCATTTCTCCAATTGACATGGGAATAGTACCAGATATTTGGTTATTTGAAGCGTATAAGAGATTCAAACCTGGGAATGCTTGACCTATCAGCTGTGGAAGCGGTCCAGAAAATTTGTTGTTGGAGATATCAATGAAGGATAAATCGTACATTGTACCTTGTCTCCCCTTAAAACGGTTTGACAGTTTTCCCTCTATCATATTTCTTGAAAGATTCAAGGTTTTCAAGCGAATATCCCAAAACCATTCGGGTATATCGCCTGAAATATTTGCATTAGAGATATCCAATTCAAATAAATGATTCTTAATTTTCAACCATGCAGGAAATTGTGGCCCCAAGTGACATGAACTCAACCTGATATAACTCAGATATTTGAAATGGACCTCGGACAGAGAGTACCTGATAGAGAATTGTTTCCAATCTGAAGCCCACTTAATTGAGCTAGCTGTCCTAGACTGTCCGGAAGAGCTCCATCCAACTGATTTGACCTAAGATTTATTACCTCAAGTGAAGAAAATTCTCCCAAACATCCAAATACTCAAGTTTGGAGAGATTTCCAAGCTGGGGAGGAATGTTTCCTTGGAAACCAGCATAGGATAGGTTCAAATACCTTAGCTCACTCAAAGAACCTAAAAAAGCTGGGATGGAATTGCCTTCGAAACTGTTCAAACTCAGGTCTACATACCTTAGATGTTTCAGTTCCAGTAAACTTAGATCCAGTCGACCGCTCAAATTCCAGTAGCCATGACTTGACACTTCACCAGTCGAGAGCGAATTTGGATATGGATTTCGAAGGTCAAGTTTGGTTACAGACCCAGTTTTCTTATCGCAAGCAATCCCTCTCCATCCGCAACAATCAGAATGATTACCCCATGAGGATAGCCTGTTCAAGGGATCGTTCAAACTGTTTCTGAACTTGGTAAGGGCATCTCTCTCTCCATCATGGCATTGCCCACCTACGCAGAGTACCACCCAACTGTAGATCAGACTCAAGGAAACAATTCACAGAGCAGGTCTTTCGACTGGTGAGTTACCCATGGTGCCTCCCCTGTTATCTACCTCCCTGGTTATTCGTGATTTATGCTTGTAAGTTGGACTCTCTCCAATCGTCATTTATACTTTGCAAGTCTGCCTTCTCCAATCACTACAAATTTTGTGAAGCATAGTTTGTCTAGAGCACAACAAACATGACTTTGACTGGCTTTACTAAACCTTTGGCAGCAGGTCCTCTAGGACTTTCTGCAAGTCACTGAAGTCCTTCAACCTCGTAGACTTTCCAACACTTACCAAGAAAACGTGTCTTCGATTGGAATCCGACGTATTTAGCTAATCTACTCGGCCTTCTTGCAATCCGCAGTACGAAGGAGTGGCAGACCAACCACCAAAAGCGAGCTAGTACCTACCATGGGGACTCCACTGAAAGCTTTTTGCTTTTGTTTCTAGAATGCTTCTCTAATGCAGTTTTGCCTGCCGTTGGATTGAAGAAGAGAGACAACCTCTGATCGAGTTCAAGAACCATATGATGGATCTGTATATCGCCACTCTTCCTGGGTGGGTGACAATATTAATGACAAACCTAAAGGGCAATGCCAGTGTCATCAATAAAATCTTATATTCGGACTCTCTAATCGTCATTTATGCTTGCAAGCTGGCCATTTTGAGGATAGCCGGCAAGTCTTTCTGCAAGTCACTGAAGGTCTTCATCCTCGAAGACTTTCCAACACTTAAAAAAATCGGTTCAATTGATAATTATCACAATCACTTCTTTACAATCAATACTTTAAGACTTCCCCTTCTTGACTAGACGCCCAAAGGAACACGAACTTCTTAGAAAAATTGATGACTAGAGAGAAAGTTGATGTTATCTAGTTCTGGAGAGATTGGTGGAGGTCTTGCTAGAATGGCCCCTTTCGACAAACCTTATCACTATCACTTCTTTACAATCAATACATAAGACTTCCCCTCTTGACTAGACGCACCAAGGAACACAAGAACTTCTTAGAAAAATTGCACTTTCATCCTTTGTGAAAGAATTAGCATCTGAATCGGTTCCCAATGAAAGTTGATGCCATCTTCAGTCCGGTAGGAGGGATGTCACACGTTGTTGGGAATCCACTCCACAAAGTAAGAGGAATTTTTATTCTGGACATTGATCATCTGCTCATCCACCTCCTTCGTGCTCATCTTGCCCCTGAACATGGCTGATGCAGTGAGGTACCTACCATGGCGAGGGTGTTCTGCACACATCATATTCTTTGCATCCCACATCTGCTGGGTGAGCTCACGGACAGTAAGGGCTCAGTACTGCAGGGAGCCACCGGAGGTGAGCGGGGCATATCCCACCATGAAAAAGTGAAGACGAGGGAAGGGAATGAGGTTCATGGCAAGCTTGCGCTAGTCTGAGTTCAGCTGACCCGGGAAGCGCAAGCAGCAGGTCACACCACTCATGGTTGCTGATATCAAGTGGTTCAAGTCTCCTCCAGAGGAGTTACCATCAATGGTGATTCTCACAATAAAGAACAAGTATCAAACAGAAAAAAAAGATATTACCTAGATGTTACTACCATCCATACAGGTAAGAATAAGATGCAGGGTCAAAGACGAGAAAATACCTTTTCAGATTACTCCTAGCTTTCTTGGTTGCTCAGCATGAAGATTCTAAATTGCAGTGAGAACCACAAGACAGATCAAGGATAGAGATTTATGGAATTGAGGATCAAAGACTCTACAACAGTGCCTCCATGAACAGCAAAGGGCCTGTTTGGATTGATTTTCACTATCTGCTCTCTGATTTTTTAAAGAATTACTTTTTTGCCATAAAAAAAAGGATTACTGCGTATGACAATGAATAAGGATTACTTCCAGAATTAGACAGCTAGTATTTCAAAAACAAGAAAAGCAGCTTTCAACCCAAATTCTCTATGTCTGATTCTGAAATGAAAAGTTTGTATGTCAAGTCAGTGCCATGAGTTTGGTTAAATTACAATAGACTGAAGATGGATACATATTTGACTTACACAAACAACCATCTTTGGGTCATTCTTCGCTAAAGAATCACACAGAAAGGGTTCGGCAGTGAGAGGGGGAAGAAAGAGAAGAGCTGAGACGGTGAGAGGAGGAAGAAAGAGAGAATTTGAGATGGCGAGAGGGTTTCGCTACGGTGAGAGGGGGAAGAAAGAGAGGAGCTGAAGGGCAAGATGGTTCGGCGAGAGGAGGCAGCACAACAGGGAGCATAGAGTGCGAGTTTAAGCGGATGGATTAGGATTCGGATGGGAATCCTGATTCACTTTTTTTACGCAGGAGGACCGAGTGAAAGTGAATGAATTGGTTCATTCATTTATACTTTCCTCCGGGTGCACACACTAACGGTTTTGTGCAAGTGAGAGTGTAATCACTTACATTTTCACTTACCATCCGAGTGCACTAACAGGCCCTATGTAAATGTTTCATTAATTACTTGTATGTTAATTAGCTGGTTAACTAAGTTTCATTAATTACTTGTATGTTACTCCTAAAACTCTTTTATATGAGTTGGGATTTCATTAGCATGTTTATTAAAATTATTGACTTCTTTTAGAAGAAATAGGAGAAAGAAGACACATACCCACAATGTGATCAGTCGGGGTACAAGTGATCAAGCACCAAATGAAAACCAATGTTTTGCATAGTTCTATGCTATTTTCGTCGGCCATGATTTAAAATAATAAATTGTTGGTTATTTTTAAATTTAAATAATATTTTAATGATATTAGCTTAAAATAAGATATCAGCTGGACTGCGGGCTACATATACAATCTTGCAGCTTCTTGAACTTGTTAAGGATTCAGGCAAGAGGTCGTATGGAAAATGAGTCTAGAACAACCTAGGGGTTAATGATTAATCATGAGGTAACAAAATTGGGTGCCATATCTTCATTCGCAAGCATAAGGAGAGTTATATCTTCTTTTGTACTCATTGTTATTGAAGCTTGGAGTATTTTTTCAGGCAGCCAAAAACCTTTCCATTTAGAGAAAATTTTAATCATCAAAATTTTAAAATATTACTAATTTTCTTTTTTTCTCCATTTTTCACGTGTACCCAAACAAGACAAAAAAACTTCTTTTCTTTTCTTTTCTCTTTTTTTTTTCCCTCTTCTCTTCTTTTTCTTTTCTCTCCACTTTTAGTCATCCAAACACAACCTAAAAGAACCAAATCTCTGGTGAGAAGTACAAACGAAGATATAACTCTCCTTAGACTTCATTCTTTTGAAATATATACTGTGGAGATCAATGTGTTACAAGTTTAACTTTAGTAAATACAATCCAACAAAGCAAATCCCACACATATGCTCCACCTAGGAGCTCTTCAATCACATACACTTTACTGCCACAATTCTATCTAAAATAAAGAACTCTGATGAAAAATGCTACCATCTTCAAAAGTCCAAACACACCTTTCTTTATTTACTGCATGAATAAATATATCTATCCATGTAATTTTAACTCTCATTTCACTATCATGCATGTAAAGAAAGCTTAGTTGACAAAGTGTCCGCAAACTTGAAAAAGGAAAGCCTCCAAGACTCTTTAAAGATCAGAATCAATAACACTCCTGAAAATCCCACTGCAAATCCGGGGGCAATGCCAGCATAAACCCATAGCATGTCACTTTCTTGATTTCCATCATTTTCATTTTCTTTTCCTTCATCACCATTATCTTCACCCCCTCGAGTGGGGTTATCTCCAGGGCAAATGTCTATAAGAGGAAGTCCACACAGTTCAGGGTTACCCCAATAAATTGATGGATAGTTTAGGACTTGAAGTTGTGGACCAGATGGAATTCTCCCAGACAAGTTATTGTAGGACAAGTTCAAGTAATTCAATGTAGTGAGAAATGACAAACTTTGAGGGATTGAACCAGAGAGCTGGTTATTTGATAAATCAAGTGACTCCAACAAACTCATGTTACCAATATTTTTTGGTATATTCCCTGTGAAATGATTATGAGCTAAGTTCAACAAGAGGAGATTTGAATTGTTTGTTAACTCTTCTGGGATCTTACCTTCCAAATTATTATTGGAAAGATCCAGATTTGTAACAAGGAAGAGTGTGCTCGTATATTCTTGTATTCGACCTTGTCTTAACACAAATAGATTGTCCATATAATGTTGACCTATACCCTTCTGTGGTATATTCTGTGGAAAAAGAATCCATACCTTACTAAATTCATCTCGGTTTCTCATGGCAAACAACTTACCTAAACTTGGAGGAATTAAACCCGTGAGATTGTTATGTGCTAAATCCAGGACATCAATATACTGAGCTTCTGCGAGTTGAGGTGGAATTTTCCCAGATAGCAAGTTGGATCGCAATCGGAGGTTTCTTAAACCAGACAAATTACCAATCCTTGCAGGAATATTACCAAATAATCTATTCTCACCAAGGTCAATAGTTTCCAGTAAAAAACAATTACATATCGAATACGGGATCTGTCCTGATAGATTATTCTTCCTCATGTGCAAATATTTGAGCCAAATAATGGAACCAATAGTCTCTGGTATGTCTCCTTGCAAAAAATTCTCACTCAGGTCAAGCACAATCAGTGATCTGCAATTGCCAATTGTTGGGGGAATACTACCTCTGAAATTGTTCTTTGATAAGTCGAGAAGCAATAAGCCCAGTTCTCCAATTGACATGGGAATAGTACCAGATATTTGGTTATTTGAAGCAGAGAAGAATTGCAAACCAGGGAATGCTTGAGAGATGTGATGCGGAAGCGGTCCAGAAAATTTGTTGTTGGAGATATCAACAAATGAAACATACTCTAGCATACTCGGTACAGGACCCCAAAATAAGTTATAACTCAAATCCAACATTGCACCGTGTCCCACCTTCAAAGGGTTTGGCAGCTTTGCCTCTATCGTATTCCTTGAAAGATTCAAGATACTCAAGCGATTATCCCAAAGCCATTCGGGTATATTGCCTGAAATATTTGTTTTAGAGATATCCAATTCGAATAAATGTTTCTGAGTTTTCAACCAAGGAGGAAATTGTGGCACCAAGTGACATGTACCCAGCCTGATCACACTCAGTTGAAATGGAGGTGACCAGTCATCTTCAAAGCGAAGTGTTAGAAAGTTGGAAGACAGATCTAGAAGTGACAAGTTACTCAAATATTTGAAATGGACCTCGGACACAGTACCTGATAGATAATTGTTTCCTATCCGAAGTTCACTTAATTGAGCTAGTTGTCCTAGACTGCCTGGAAGAGCTCCATCCAACCGATTTGACCAAAGATTTATTACCTCAAGTGAAGAAAGTTCTCCCAAACATGCAGGGATAGTACCTTTAAGATTGCATTCAGGGAGAGAAAAAACTTTGAGCTTCTTTAGCTGACATAACTTATCCAGAGTTGGCCCCCCGTCTATGATGTTGTAAGACAAATCCAAATGTTCTAATTGGTGGAGATTGCTTATACTTTCTGGAATGCTACCATCAATTCGATTCTCAGACAAATCGAGTTCAACAAGTGAGGTAATGTTCCCTATGGACATAGGGATTTCTCCGTAAAATTGATTTCCAGACAGATTTAATGACACAAGGTGACTAAGATTAGCTATCCAGTTTGGAATAGTGGACTCAAAGCCATAACGTGAGAGGTCAAGTTTGGTTACGTACCCAGTTTTGTTGTCGCAAGCAATCCCTCTCCATCTGCAACAATCAGAATTATTACCCCATGAGGATAGCCTGTTATCGCGATCGTTCAAACCGTTTCTGAACTTGCTAAGGGTGTCTCTCTCTGCATCATGGCATTGCCCGCTTACGCATAGTACCACCCAACTGAAGATCAGACACAAGGAAACAATTCCCAGGACAGGTCTTTCGACTGGTGTGTTACCCATGGTGCCTCCCTGGTTATCTGCCTAAGGAAGCTATATTCGGACTCTCTCCGATCGTCATTTATGTAGTGAGTTGGCCTTGACCAACTTTACATTTTCTGCATATCAGTACAAATTTTGTGGAACACAGTTCATCTAGAGCACGTCAAACACGGACTTAGACTGGCTTTATAAAACCTTTGGCAGCCAGGTCTTCAACCTCGAAGACTTTCCAACACTTCAGAAAATCAGTTCAATACTTTTAAGATTTCCCCTCTTGACTAGATGCCCCAAGGAACACGAACTGCTTAGAAAAATTGCATTTCCCCCCCTTTTTGAATGAATTAGCATCTGAATCAGTTAACACTGAACATGCTGTAGCAACTTCCAACCCAACCCAACTCCGGAAAAGGATTAAATACAGAAAGAAAACTTTAGAGCCAACCTCGAATACTTTAGAGCCAAGACTTTCTGCAAGTCACGGAAGGCCTTCAACCTCGAAGAGTTTACAACATTTACCAGGAAAACAGGTCTTCGATTGGAAGAACTGTGAAAGTAATTGCAGGACTTGAAAAAATGGGTTTATTCTCTAATAAAATTATCAATTATCACTATCACTTCTTGACAATCAATACTTAAAGACTTCCCCTCTTGACTAGACGCACCTTTACCATCGTGGCATGACTAGAGAGAAAGTTGATGCCGTCTAGTACTGGAGGTCTTGCTAGAATGGCCCCTTTCAACCAACCTTTTCACTATCACGTCTTTATAATCAAACACGACTTAGGCAACCAGGTCCGGCAAGTCTTTCTGCATGTCACTGAAGGTCGACTTCCCATCTTGACTAGACGCCCCAAAGAACACGCACTGCTTAGAAAATTTGCATTTTCCCCCTTTGTGAAGGAATTAGCGTCTGAATCGGTTAACACTGAACAAGCTGTAGCAACTTCCACACCGACCCAACTCCGGAAAAGGATTAAATACAGAAAAAAGGGTCAGTCCACGATTGTCCTTAATGATGTTTCAAAAACCTCCTTGATCTGTCTTCTCGGAAGAACCACTTTCATAAATAGTAAACTTGAAAGAACCAAAGGGAACAAAACTCCAAGACTCCATTTGCACCATCCAGGAAAGATAGCAAAAACTAGGTGAATCTTCTGTATCACCAGGGTGATCTGCTTCTATGACAAAACTATATTGACCCAAAAAACTTCCAAAATGCGCACGGGCAACAGGATATTGCAAGAGCCACAGCTACAATAACTTTCTAAGTTACAGACAAGTACAGACCCAGTAAAAAAATATGAAGACGTCTCTGCTTTCAGTCCTCTTGAAGCTTCTCTTCATCCTCGTAGTCTCTTTCCTCGTCTGCATTAGCATCCTGGTACTGTTGGAATGTGCCTGTCTTTAATATGCAACAGGTACTGCTGGTACTACATCTCCTGGATGTAAGTCGAGTTCCCAATGAAAGTTGATGCCATCTTCAGTCCAGTAGGAGGGATTTCACACACTGTGGACTTCACGTTATTGGGAATCCACTCCACAAAGTAAGAGGAATTTTTATTCTGGACATTGATCATTTGCTCATCTATTTCCTTCGTGCTCATCTTGCCCCTGAACATGGCTGATGCAGTGAGGTACCTACCATGGCGCGGGTCTGCTGCACACATCATATTCTTTGCATCCCACATCTGCTGGGTGAGCTCAGCCACAGTCAGGGCTCGGTACTGCTGGGAGCCACGAGACTTTGAGTGACTTTTCAAAACCTTTGGCAGCCAGGTCCGCCCAGACTTTCACTGAACGCCTTCAACCTCGAAGACTTTCCAACACTTACCAGGAAAACATGTCTTCGATTGGAAGAACTAGGAAGGTAATTGCACGACTAGAAAAAATCTGTTCAATCTCTAATGAAAGTATCTATTGATAATTGTCACTATCACTTCTTTATACTTTCCCTCTTGACTTGACGCCCCTTTACTATCAACACAGTTGTCATCTCTTGGACATTGAAACCACATCATCCTATCATGACTAGACAGAAAGTTGATGTTGTCTAGTTCTGGAGAGATCGGTGGAAGTCTTGCAAGAATGGCCCCTTTTCAACAAACCGTATAACAATCTACAATTTTTCCATAATCGTCTAGATTTTGGGCATCATCCAATGGGGCCCCTAATGGTCTTCGGTGACAACAACGGCGATGATGATGGAGATGAAGGTCGAAACAGAGGAGGAAGAAGGGGACAACGATGGAGGAGAAGGTAAAAAACGGAGGAAATTATTGAGATCAGAGCCAAGGATGGGGAGGTGGCCCTCACGAGACTAAGATCTAAAAGCAGTGTGAATGACGCAACGACGAGCTCGCCCTCATTCACGAGAAAGCGGAGTGTTGCCGAGTACATTAATAGTGATGAGGAGACGACTGTCGCTTTTGGTGGCATGCTGCTTCTCAGGCTTCTGCAAGAACTGTGTGGTTGCCCTCTGTGTTGGTACACCAGTGGAGGGGTGGTGCATGTGCGGCCGGTGGTTCAACTTGAATTGTTGGAGAGAGGGAATTAAAGGGGGAGAGTATTTCAAAAAAATATTTGGAAAAAGGCAATGTAGAAGATTGATCGATCTACTCTGACACCATATGAGATGTTGAATTGAACCACATCTTTTTATTCGTTAATAGTGATATTTATCAAATTTAGAATAGAAAGGATAAATACAATCATAGAAATCTTATCTCATAACCCGATGGGAAGATAGAACCTAAGTGAAGATAATCCCTTATAAGACTTTGGGTCAAATTTTCTATGCAAAAGTTTATAACTTCGACTCATTATTTGTCAACTCATGAAGTAGTATGTCAAGCCCAAGCACTTTTGCCCCCTAGCTCCTTCATAAGGACTTACTAGGGCAAGTCGAGAGCACCGGTCCTCATTGCCACTGCTCACAATCTCTACTTCGATGTCAGTTTAAGGTATTCCATCTTAATTTTACTAGTCAATTTAAGGCTTATAGTTTTAAGTCAATTTATGTAGTTCTAGTTAGGGGGGGCATCGAACCGAGTGAGTTGGGTTTGATTTAAATGCTTTGAACTCGAGTTTGAGCCCTACCCAGCCTTGAGCCTAAAATTGTAATCAAGTTCGAGCCCAATAATTTTAATTGAGTTTGAGCTCGAGCGCCTACATTTAAAATTTTGCATAAACAAAATGTCAAATAAACTATATATAAAAATATACGTAAATTTTACATAAAATCAGGCATGACATCTACATAAAATTGTCTATACACTCTGCATAATATTATTCATAAGCACTGCATAATATTATGCACCAACTTTATTCAATAAACAAACACAAAAACATCATTGAAATATCAATATCAATTTACAATCACCCAAATATCAATACATCCAGTATAAATTTATAAACTCTCACTCTTTCTCTTCGTGCTGGAAAACAATATACGAAGTCCCCGTTCACATGAGCAAAATCTCCACCTATAATAAAAACAAAAGAATAAAATTTATTATTCTCTGATAAAAAATACTTTCCCACTACTAATTACATAATGTAGTGAAAAATATTAAAATAACCAAGAAGTGAAAAAGATGAAAAATCAAGTAACTGGTAGCATTATCTCCATAATCTTCTTCTCAGGCTATAATCATCAAAAAAAAGAAAATTAAGAAATAAAACTAAAAAGTTTACTCAAAAATATCATAATAAATAATTATTCAAAAGTAGTTCGCCTTTTAATTTTTCTTGACACCGTGAAGAGTCTGAACCCAATCACTCCCACAAATCAAAGCTTGAAGTGTATTTGGTACGAAGGAAGACCGATATTGGTCTATTACTCGTAGACTCTGAAACTACTGTATATATGGGAATTATAAGGATGTCTACTGCCGTATTAGATAATACCCAAATTTTCAAATTATTCACTTTCGACCATTCTAAAACATCAAAATCATATTATGAAGTTTCCTCACAAATATACACACCTTCTTCAAGATAAATTTCCAATTATGACCTTGGTGAATTCACTAATTTCACTTGTTTCACATAAGTCATTAACTTTGACCAACCTGAAATTGATGAAGAATGTAACCTACGATTTGTGGAAACACCCGTAGTGTTAATACTTGAAACAATCTCTTCATTACTAATCTCCACATTATATATGGATACATATTCATCATAAATCTCACATAAGGTCCGCCGAACTAAGTTTATATTCATTTTAGCTTCCTCCTCATAATATATTTCCGAAAAACACATTTCGATCAACCTTAATTTCACCCTTAGATCCAAAACTGAACCAACAGTCATCAACAAATTGCATCCACCCTAGTACTTCTCACCCCATTGTCCTAATGAAACTTTTTCATTTGTAGAATGAAAATTCAGAACTTCTTTTACCCTATATACCTCACTAAGGTACAAATTAGAAGTAAGGTAATTACTCCCAGAAATTATATTAGTGACTACATTAAAAACTTCTAGAATCCCACACATCATTTCTACCTTTTTTCATTCATCAAGACTTGGCAAACAATCGTAAATAGGTTCTCTATCTTGAAATCTAGGAAATACTTGTTTGAATTTTAATGCAAAAGACAACATGTCATAAATGTAGTTCTAACAAGTTGGACAATCAATAACCAACGTTTTTTTCACCTAGCTGTAATTGCAACAAAATTTCAGAAAAAAAAAAAAGTGTGAAGTGTAGCCTCAGGTAAATTTATGAATTTGACACTCTCACGCGTAATCTAAATGATATCCTTACTTTTAACAACACCATCTTGGACTAATAAGTTCAGAATATGAGTACAACAACGCACATGAAATAACTTTCCACCACAAACTAATTTCCTATTTTTTGAAAAATCATCTTTCAAAATTCTCAAACAAACATCATTATATGCAGCATTATCAACTGAGATATTAAATACTTTATTTTTTAATTCCCAATCTTTTAAACACTTGTAAATAGCATCTGCTATATCAACACCTCCACGATGAGGAAGAACATGTACAAAACTAAAAACTTGTATTTGTAGCTTCATATTACAATCAATAAAATGCCCAGTAATAACCATGTATTCAATCTTTTGATTTTGCAACTTTCAAAGATCTGTAGTAAGACTAATCTTGTTAATCTTTTTTAATAAAGATTTCAATTTTTTTCTCTGCCTCATACACCTCCATACACTCCTTAATGGTCTTACGGGATATTTTTTCATAATTCATATTTGTCATCTTCATTACAAAATTAAATCTCTCGTCTTCTACTATCATGAATGAATGTTCATGCATAAGAATTCAATGAGCAATGAGTACTCTCATACTAGCTTGATCATATTTGCCTCCAGAATAAAAAAAAAAAAAAAAAAAGTCAGATGGACTCTAATCAACATTAGACCCACTGGTTGAAAGTTTATGGTCTTTTGTTTCTCATTACAACTGTTCTGCTATGACAACGTTTCAAATGTCGACTCATATGTGTGGTCACTCCACTACTAATAATACTTAATTTGGTTTTACAATGAATACATTACCATCTATAAGTGAGACTTCTTGAAATCCAACCACACTAGAGACTTTTTTTGTCTTTTTGAACTATGGATAGAGTCACCTTCTTTTTCATTTTGGGTACCTTTATCTAGGTTCACTTCTATTACATTAGTAGTTCTAGGGGGATATGACTCTCGTGGAATTGAGTCATTATGTGTTGACATTCTTACTTCTACAAAAAAAAAAAAAAAAAATTATAAATTAAAAACATAAAGAAAAAAAAAGTGTGGAGATTGCACCAATTCTTTCAAGGTTGCTGATAATTGCATGGGTAGGAGCTTTGGTAGACTTAGGAGTAGATTGAGATTCCACCTATGTGAAGCGAGCAAGTGCTTTCAAAATTGGGTCCATTCACTTGAAAAAAAATGAATCACAGACTCTAAAACTTTTCTTTTCATTAGAAACCAACAATGTAGTTGTGTGGTCAATAGGATGTCGTTGTGGTTAAGTGTCATGCATTAGAATTCAAAAATCACAAGTTGTAATGAGAAAAATTATAATGTCAACTTGTAAAAGAATTAGATGGCTTATGGTATGATTACCGTGTAAACATGATGGCTAGTAGTGTTCAAGTGGGTTGGCCAACTCTCGTTTGACTATGTTTTTCCATTGAAAATAAGTTAAAAATTGTTTCCTAAGGAGAGGAAGTGATGTGCTTCCTAGCCCGCTTAAGACTAAGTGGTAACCGTGTCCCTAGTCAAATGCGCAATAAATAAACAACAACCTCATTTTCTAGATGTAGCTTTCAACCATAGTCTTCAGATATCCAACCGCATATTTTTAAAACAAATAATTGTCTTTTAGATATAAAATAAGATGGCAATATACAAGTTATGTGTCCTACATGAAAAGTAAAAAGTAACTCTAAATTACCATTTTCAATAACAAAATTGCCTAATCGACGATAATAGTCCAATTAGTGTTTGTGGTGTCATACTGATAACAAAGGTGGAGGCTCCTCCTTTGTAGTAGCTGAATGAGAGGTAGCAACTTGGATGTTGGCCATGGCCAGATCAAGTGTGTGATAGTTAAATAACAAACCCAGTTGGGTTAGCTAGGTTTTTCTCTTTCCCTAGGCCTTTTGGACCTGTAACCTGGACAAGGGACTAAGTCTGATTCAACTTGGTTCAACTACCCGAACTTATCCAGGTTTTATAACACTAGACTCACCCTGCTCTCTATTTTTTTAATTAACACAATATAATAATAAATTAACTTAGCAATTTGTAAATTTTAAATAGTATTTTAGTGTTATCAGCTTAAAATAACTTTTCAAAATATTTGTATTCTCTTAAATTAACTATCTTATTTAATGACTAATATTATTTCAGCTAAGTTGTAAATACTATTTCATATAAGTGGTCAATTTGTATATATTATAGATTTTAATGTATTCAAATACTAATTACTCATCTAATAAATTTGAATAACAATAATTTACTTATCAAGGTAATTTTCTCTTTGTTTGTAACACCTTCATACCCTTCTCGAACATATGAACAAGATGTGTATGCCCATCTATGTGTTTACTCTATTTGATGTCGTTGAGATAGAACTTCTACTGCAATTAGCCAACACGTACAAACTACCAATTTTCTTTCCTTTAATGACAACCATAATTCTTTTGCTCATTTTTCAGTTGTCACTCAAAAACTGTGTAGTTATATTACTCATAGCCAACTGGCCAATAGATATAATGTTTTTAGTTAGACGAGGCACGTGTCTAACATCTTTCAACAAGAACATTGAATCATTCTCTTGCAACCGTCTAATATCACCATTGCTAGTAATTTCACATGCCATATCATTCCCCAAATAAACTCTTACCCAGATCCCGAGAAACATAGTTTCCAAACATATCATTTCTGGCTATAGCATAAAAAGATGTACCACTATCTACAATCAAGGAATCACATTTACTTTCTAATGACTGAATCTTGCATTCCTCACTAACAACAACATTAACAATGTTAGAATTCTTGTTACCGCCTTGATTTTTATAGTCACGTATGATGTGTTATCTCCACAGTTATAACATGTAATGTTTTTCTTCCTTCCCTTAGGCTTGGAATGTCCTTTTCAGCACTCCCCTCTATTTCTGTATTTAATGTGACTCTCGACCCCTAGCGTCTAGAGCTAGAGCTGAACCTGATGAGGATGCACTGCTTTTGCGAACAAACCACAAACTCCACTATGAACTATGTATTGTTATCTTAAAAGATTTCCAATCAAGCAATAATGATTTAAATAAGGCAATTGATTGAATATCCTCATGGAAATTAACATTGATGGCCTATAATTGATTTAGTAAATCATGGAAGGACTTCATGTCGATATTTGTGGTAGAGGGGTTTATCTACATCGACTCTAGTAGATCTAAACACTCTTTCCTAGTCTTTGCTTTCGTGATATTTGAAGTGACTAATGAGGAGATAGAAAGTTGAATTGCACCTAATGTTTTCCAATCCAAAAGCTTCGAGTTTGCATATGACATCTCCTTTAGTAGCTCGGTAATGGGTAAATTACTCTTGCACTTAAACAAGAAGAAAATTACTCCAAATGCTTGCCCATGCCATCTAGAATAAATCTCATATCTTCATTAATAAAGAAAAAAATTTCAAAATTAAATCAAATCACAAAAGATCTTGGTCAAAATCAGAATATTTCAAAAGAAGTACATTTTCCTTATTGATCATATGCACCACTTGCATTAAGGATCACAATCTTTGACTTGCTTTTTTATCTTAATTATTTTAAGTAGAAAATCCCAAAATATAATCCAACAGCTCTTATACATCCTCATTCACAACACCTATTTTTTGTTCTTCCCCTCAAGTAATTCGGAGTCCGGAAGGATACCACCAACTCTAAACAAAACCAATATTCAGGGCAAGAGGAATGGCAAGATGGAGAAGGTGGTTTCATCTGATGCTGAGAAGGTGTGGTCATATGCCTTGTAACCTAGGTGCCAGAAAAGATTCTGGAGATGCCCCTGAGCGTGACTTGTCTAGGTCTATATAAATTTGTTTCAATAACAGTTTTAGCATCAGCAACCATGAATTTGATCTTGTATAGAAATGAAATTACAGCAGTTTTAAGTTGTGTTCATATCAGGTAGCAATTTTTTACTCTTAGCCTAGTTCTATGTCCATAACATTCCCCTCCAATTGGATGTACCTCATTTTGGAAAGAAGGCTCCATCAGATTAGTGTGTAGCATAGCTTATATAATTATTCAGAGGATGTCTTCCTGGTTCCTAAATTCTCTTGAGACTTGATGCTGACCAGCAATTTGCATTCTACTTGTCTGTGATCTCCTTTGGAACATCTTAGTTGATCAAGTTAGGTCTAAACAATCCAGATTAAGATTGGTAAAATGAATCGAGTTTTCTTGTTGATATTTCTGGCAAGTCCTGCAAGTCACTGAAAAAAAATCGATTGTTATCCTTTGGCAGCCAACGGCTGGCAAGTCACTGCAAGTCTTTCCAACTCTTTAAAAAATCAGTTCAATCTCTAATGAAAACTATCACTTCTTTACAATCAATACTTTAAGACTTCCCCTCTTGAAAAATTGCATTTTCCCCCTTTGTGAATGAATTGGCATCTGAATCCGTTAACACTGAATATGCTGTAGAACCTTCCACACCAACCCAACTCCAGAAAAGGATTAAATACAGAAAGAAGGGTCAGTCCATCATTGTTCTTAATCATGTTTCAAAAACCTCCTTGATCTATCTTCTCAGAAGAACCACTTTCATCAAAAGTAAACTTGAAAGAACCAAAGGGAACAAGATTCCATTTGCACCATCCAGGAAAGATAGCAAAAACTGAAGCTCAAGGATGACGGCATAGGTGAACAAGGTGAATCTTCTATCTCACCAGGGTGATCTGCTTCTATAACAAAACTATATTGACCCAAAAAACTTCCTAGTACATTACAATACGAAATGCACAATGGGATATTGCAAGAGTCTAAAACTACAGTAACTTTTTAAGCTACAGACAACTACAATAACAGGATATTGCTCACAAATGCATTGATCTGAAGACATCTCTCCTTTCAGTCCTCTTGAAGCTCCTCTTCATCCTCGTAGTCTGCTTCCTCGTCTGCAGTTGCATCCTGGTACTGCTGGTACTCAGAGACCAGATCATTCATGTTGCTCTCTGCTTCAGTAAACTCCATCTCATCCATTCCCTCGCCTGTGTACCAGTGCAGGAAAGCCTTTCTCCTGAACATGGCAGTGAACTGCTCGCTCACCCTCCTGAACATCTCCTGGATGGAAGTCGAGTTCCCAATGAAAGTTGATGCCATCTTCAGTCCGGTAGGAGGGATGTCACACACAGTGGACTTCACGTTGTTGGGAATCCACTCCACAAAGTAAGAAGAATTTTTATTCTGGACATTGATCATCTGCTCATCCACCTCCTTCGTGCTCATCTTGCCCCTGAACATAGCAGAGGCAGTGAGGTACCTACCATGGCGAGGGTCTGCCGCACACATCATATTCTTTGCATCCCACATCTGCTGGGTGAGCTCAGGGACAGTGAGGGCTCGGTACTGCTGGGAGCCACGGGAGGTGAGCGGGGCAAATCCCACCATGAAAAAGTGAAGACGAGGGAAGGGAATGAGGTTCACGGCAAGCTTGCGCAAGTCTGAGTTCAGCTGACCCGGGAAGCGCAAGCAGCAGGTCACACCACTCATGGTTGCTGATATCAAGTGGTTCAAGTCTCCGACTGTCAAAAAAAAATAAGCATATTTAGAGAACTCATTCTTAACACCCACAAACAGATCAATGCAATTCCCATAGCTTCAAAAAACGAACCATACTCGCAAACCCTGGTCCCACAGCCCCATTGTCAGATCACATTTCTGGTATCACCAAAGCAAAATGATAAAGCATCCGGAAATATCATACTCATTTGAATCATAGAATTGTTGGACACTGAATTACATTCATTTGTAAAATTGGGTCCAAGGCCTATCCAGTTTAAGAAAAAAATTTCCCAATTAATAAACTCAACATATTTGTTCTCACTAATCAATGTGAGATTATTCTTTAACACTATCCTTCATGTGTAGGCCCTTAACACTCTCCCTCATGAGAAGGGGAAGAAGGTTTTGGGAGAACAATGATTATCCGGGGAAGATTGATTTGTCAAAGGAGGTTGACCCAATGTTTTTCAGATGCAGACGTTGACGGAGCTTTCGTCTCTCTTGTAGGCAAAGATTGGTATAACGCAGAGCAATGGAGCCGTTGGAAATTGTTATTTTGTCTCTCCGAAAATCCTACTCTACCAATTCCCCAACATCATAAGTGTTACACTGAAGGGAAAACCTCTTGCATTAAATAGACTTCCGCAACCGATGGAGCGCTCAAGAATAGTGGAAATATGGTCTAGACCATACCCGACCATGGAGAAAACCTTTGAAGCCAAAATAATTCAATTCCCACTAAAGAGTTGGCAAACATACTTAGAAGAGAAGTATGTAGCAAGAACTTGTACAATTCACTAAGCAAGTAGGGCATCGAAGATCTATACGCATCAACTTGATGTGGATTGTTAGCATGAGATCCTCCAGAGGAGGACTTCTTCCAAATCTGTAAAAACAGAGGAAGAAATCCTCTGTAACAATGGCTTCAAAGATGACCCGAGAGACCAAATAATATCAATTATAATAACTTTGTATATAAATATGATGTACTTGTATGAAATCATTGGAATAAGAAAGAAAGATTTTACGAAAGTCTACAGAACACCCATTGATCTTTTGCAGAGGAAACAGAAAAAGCCCAGACTAACAGAAATATATAACGGAGCACCACTTCAGCTAGCTTTTCCCCTCATTGATCAGAGAAGAACACAAACTAGTACAAAAAATGCAATATAAACAATTCTATCCTCAAACCAGTAGCAAGCGAACTGAGTATTTTATTTCCAACAAAACAATTACCAACCGAATTAATTAAAAAATTGTTAAATTAAATCCACATGACCAAAAGCCGTACACAACAATTGCTTTCCACAAGCGCATTTTCAGTTCTACCACGAAAATTCCAAATAAATAACAGAAAAAGGATAATCCAGAAGCCCCTAACAGCATTTAATGACATTTTTTTTAAAATGCATTTAATGGCATTGAATAAACAAGGAGGGGAAAAGCCTCTAAAACGGTACCCAAATCTTAAAAATCGTGACAACCAAAATGAAACAGGCACCCTAATCTTAAAAATCGTGACAGCGAAAGTGAAGCAGGCAACAAGTAATTTTTCAACTATCAAAACCGGAGAAGAGGGGAGAAGAGATGGCTTACAACTGGGTGTGGTGAGCTTGAGGGTACGGAAGCAAATATCATAGAGAGCCTCATTGTCCAAGACCATGCACTCGTCGGCGTTCTCAACTAGCTGGTGAACTGAGAGAGTGGCATTGTAGGGCTCGACAACGGTGTCCGAGACTTTAGGGGAGGGGAAGACGGAGAAAGTTAACATCATGCGGTCAGGATACTCTTCTCTAATCTTGGAAATGAGAAGAGTGCCCATGCCGGACCCGGTACCTCCTCCCAGCGAATGGCAGACCTGAAACCCTGAAGGAGAAGAATCACACAAGAATCAACAATATTAGAATCAACAAATCAAACTTAGTAAAAAAGGGAGAAAATGACTCTTTTAATAATTTGGATCTAAAAGAATTGAAGCAAATCAAACTTAGTGATACGTAAACATAGAGTAAACAAAATGACTCTTTAAAAGTTTGGATCTACAAGAATTGAAGCAAAGTTCAATTGGAAAGACAAACATTTATAGTTGTCAGAAGAGAAAAAAAGTAACGGAGTAACAAAGCAAATTATTAAGTTTCACAGAAGAGAAAATGAAGATCAATAAGAACAAGAAGAAGATCATAACGAAAAAAACAAGGAGACACAGGTATAAGTCACAAGCCAAAAAAAGTAAAAAAGATTCAAGAAGAAGCTCAAAATCGATATAGTATCTAGTCTACAGTAGAAAGAAACAAGGAATGAAAGAGAAAATCAAAATAAAAGTAATAGTATGATGAAAGAATAAAGACAGAAAGAAATATAAAAGACGGTTAAATGTACAAGCAGTAGCAAGAATGTAAAGCAAACCAGCAACTAAAACAGGGCATACCTTGCAAGCAATCGCAATTTTCAGCCTCCTTTCTAACAACATCAAGAACCGAATCAATGAGCTCAGCACCCTCAGTGTAGTGCCCCTTGGCCCAGTTATTACCAGCCCCCGACTGCCCAAATACGAAGTTATCCGGCCGGAAAATCTGCCCGTACGGCCCAGATCTGACGCTATCCATCGTCCCCGGCTCAAGATCCATAAGCACCGCTCTGGGAACAAACCGCCCGCAGCTCGCCTCGTTGTAGTAGACATTGATACGCTCGAGCTGCAACTCAGAGTCGCCGTCGTACCGACCGGTGGTGTCGATGCCGTGCTCCGCACAGACCACCTCCCAGAACTTGGCTCCTATCTGGTTCCCACACTGACCGCCCTGTATGTGCAAGATTTCTCTCATTTTTTCGGTAGAGAAGAGGCTTTATCCGCGAAGGAAGATCTGGGTGAAATGGGGAGAAGGGGTGAGCAGAGTGAGGGCAATCTGTGGGGGCCGGAGGTAAGAGAGAATTTATTAGGCAAAGGGTTAACGGCTTTGTGTCGCGATGAGGGAGGCGTTTAGCTTCGACGCCGTTACGTGACTGCCGTTTATTTTAAGTGGGAATTTAAATTTGAATTTCGAAACTCGAAAATGCGTGTGTTCTGGTTTCTACTAATTTCTGGGTTTGGGTTCTGGTTCGGGTTTGCTTCCTCCTCTTACCTCCCAGTGTGTAAGGTTCGGGTGGGGACAAGGATGTGGGGATAGCGACTAGGCTGAAGTTGGGATAAAGTTTCGGGTTTTTATCAAGATTGGAGTCAGGTTGGGCCTCAAGGTTAGGTTCGGGTTTACAAAAACTCGTACCTATCCTTACTTAGGGGTACTCTCTCGTCGTGGTTGGAATCGGGCCCGGTTTAATAAGAAACTCGACCAGGCCCAACCCAAAAACCTCATAGGGTAAGGTTTAGGAAACCTGTCTTGACCCGAAGCCTAATATGAGGTTTATAAATCCGACTATAATATGGGGATGGGAACGAGAGATGGATTAGGTTAAAGTCGGATTTATAAGAATTGGATAGATTTAAGTGAGTTTATAGAGTGTGACATCAAGTCAAACCGAACTCACCTTAGTTAAGTTTTTACTTATGCTCGACTCAAAATGTTGGGTATACAACTAAAGTCCTGCATTGACTAAAAAAGGAGAGGTGAGGCCTTTTGGGGTAAATCCATAAGGGTTCAGGTCCAAAAGCGAACAATATCATACCAATGTGGAGGTAAATAGTATCCATAATCCTTATAAATTGTATCAGAGTTATGCCCCGGAGTTAGCCATGATGGATAGGATCCTCTGAATGCCAAATGAAGGTGGTGGGTCTCAAATTAGATTGCAAAAGGATCCGTGGATGTGCTCTATTGTACAGGTGATATACTCCGGATTCTTCATAAACGTGTCCAGGTCTCAACACGGTGAAGAAAAGTTCTTGAGACAAGTGCTACTCCATGTTAAAGCGTGTGCTTCTAACGTATTAGAGTGGACAAATAGATTATTATTTGAGAGAAGGTTCGGCAGTCTTTTGTTCGAGGGAAAGATTGTTGGGTATACAACTAAAGGTCTCATCGACTAAAACTGAAAAAGATCACACATATATAAGTATAAATACTATCTCTATTGGTGTGAAACCCAAAAACAAATCTATGAAAACTACCCAAAGTGGACTCAAATTCGACTTATTCGTGAACCGATTGGTGAATATAATTATTTTTTAAAAATACCATTTTACTCTAATTATTATCATCAATTTTCTCTTTAGTTTTGAGCCTCCAAAACAACCTAATATTCATACATATATTTCAATTTTCAAGTCTTTGAAACAAAGCACAAAATAATAGTTTCCTGATATTTAAAAAAAAAAAGGCTAAAGATAAAAGTACACGCCCAAAGAAAACCGCACAAGCAACAGGACATTGCACCAAACCCGTCACACTCCACTCTCTCACATCACATTGCACCAAACGAGTCACTCCATTCTCTCTCTATCTGCGCAGACTCACAAGTATGATAAACTACAAGTCCTCTCTCTCCCTCCCCACTTCTTAGCTCTCCTCGAGATCCTCCTCTTCATCCTCATACTCTCCTTCCTCGTCCGCGGTTGCGTCCTGGTACTGCTGATACTCCGACACCAGATCATTCATGTTGCTCTCCGCTTCAGTGAACTCCATCTCGTCCATTCCTTCCCCTGTATACCAGTGCAAGAAAGCCTTTCTCCTGAACATGGCAGTGAACTGCTCGCTCACCCTCCTGAACATCTCCTGAATGGAAGTCGAGTTCCCGATGAAAGTCGATGCCATCTTCAACCCGGTCGGGGGGATATCACACACTGTGGACTTCACGTTGTTCGGTATCCACTCCACGAAATAAGAGGAGTTCTTGTTCTGGACGTTTATCATCTGCTCGTCCACCTCCTTGGTGCTCATCTTGCCCCTGAACATTGCGGATGCGGTGAGGTACCTGCCGTGACGTGGGTCTGCAGCGCACATCATGTTCTTTGCATCCCACATTTGCTGGGTAAGTTCGGGGACGGTGAGGGCGCGGTACTGCTGGGAGCCGCGGGATGTGAGCGGGGCGAATCCCACCATGAAGAAGTGGAGACGAGGGAAGGGAATGAGGTTCACTGCAAGCTTGCGCAGGTCGGAGTTCAGCTGACCTGGGAACCGCAGGCAGCAAGTGACACCACTCATGGTTGCGGAGATCAAGTGATTCAAGTCTCCAACTGTTGAAAAAAAATTGCATATTTAGAAAATTCATTCCTGAAATTCACCAACGAATAGCAAACAGATTTATATGATCCAAATCACAGACAATCGCCACTCGATAGTCCTCGCAGCTTTCAAATCATAGAACAAGTAAAACATCCAGAACAACATTATGAATACAGTATTGCAATTGCTTAACAGTAAATGCTTTCTTGAATACCCATTGAACTTTTGCAGTGAAACTGGAATAGCTGCCTTTCCGTTCTACCACTATAAACACCAATAAATTGCAGAGAAAAACAAATAACTCCGCTAGCAATGAAGATAGTCATGAACCCACCCACATTAATAGCATTTAAGAGAATGGGAGGAAAAATCTTTAAAATACCACAAAAAACAGTAATCAAATCATGGAAATCGTTACAGCGAAAGTGAGGCAGAAAAAATGGGCTTTTCTTAAATACAAATCCAAAGATGAGGGGAAAGAGAAGGCTTACAGCTGGGCGTCGTGAGCTTGAGGGTACGGAAGCAAATATCGTAGAGAGCTTCGTTGTCCAAGACCATACACTCGTCGGCATTCTCGACGAGCTGGTGCACAGAGAGAGTGGCATTGTAGGGCTCGACGACGGTGTCGGAGACCTTGGGAGAAGGGAAAACAGAGAAAGTTAACATCATGCGGTCAGGGTACTCTTCCCTAATCTTGGAAATGAGAAGGGTGCCCATGCCGGATCCGGTACCACCTCCCAGCGAATGGCAGACCTGAAACCCTGAAATAGAAAACAGCAGATACATCCAAAATATTAGAAGGCAAGCAATCAAATATAATCAGAAAGGGTGAACAAATCAGTGACAAGGAAATACTGAGTAAACAAAAAGACGATTAAAGAGTTTGAATTGAAAAGATTAAAACAATAGCAGATTTGATAAAGGTAAATAGAAATATTTGTGAGAAATAAGAAACAGAGCAACAAGAGAAATAAAAATTTCAGTAAAACAAAACGAAAAGCGAAAGAAAAAAATAGCAAGAAACGGGTATTAAATCACACGCCGGAAAAGCAAAAATGTGAGTAAGAACCTTAAAATCGAAAACATTGCATGTATTTCACATTAACAAAGAAATGATGAAAGAAAATGAAAAAAGAAGTACTAGGACCATGAAAACAACAAATAAAGGGGGACACTGCTATAATTAAGAGCAATAAAGAAAACGTAAATCAAAACAGCTACAACAACCAAGCATACCTTGCAAGCAATCGCAGTTCTCAGCCTCCTTTCTAACCACATCAAGGACCGAATCAATCAGCTCAGCGCCCTCAGTGTAGTGCCCCTTGGCCCAGTTATTACCGGCACCGGACTGTCCAAATACAAAATTATCCGGTCGGAAAATCTGCCCGTACGGCCCAGATCTGACGCTGTCCATCGTCCCCGGCTCGAGATCCATGAGCACCGCCCTGGGAACAAAACGCCCACAGCTCGCCTCGTTATAATAGACATTGATCCGCTCGAGTTGCAACTCAGAGTCGCCTTCGTACCGTCCGGTGGTGTCGATGCCGTGCTCTGCACAGACCACCTCCCAAAACTTGGCTCCTATCTGGTTCCCGCACTGACCGCCCTGGATGTGAAGAATTTCTCTCATTTTCGATGGGATCGGAGTGAAATAAGACCGGTACAACGGGGAAGACGACGATCTGGGTGTAAAAGACGGGAAGGAGACGGAGAGCGGAGGAAGGAGAGAGGGCTCTGAGCAGAGGGAAATTCGGGGTGGAAATCAAGGGAGAAAGAATTTATAGGAGAGGTGTAACGGCTCCAAATCGTCGTTCGGTAAACGTTACATTTGACGGAGGAGTTTAAATTTCGAATTTTGAAAATCGGGAGGCGTCGTTTCCATACCTGAAATCAGTAACCCTAACGTTAAATCTGTGTTAAGCGTTTATAGTAAGACGCCCGTTAGATGCCATCCTATGATAAGAAACCATTTTCTTTAACAGTTCCGATCGTGCCACCGTGACCGACTCGATTGGACCCACTCGAAGGCATGTGCCGCGTGTCTGACGGATTCCTGAAAAGAGACTTTCCAAAGAAAATAGTTTCATGTGGGAAAATGCCCTTTTGCAGGCGGCAGGTGTAGATTTTCCACAGAAAGTGGCAGCACCGTCGAGGGCTTACATGATTGGTAGGTCCCCCTGTAACGTGAGGATCACTCGTGGACCCCACCCGGGTGCGGGGCCCACATGCAGTCGGTTTCGTTGGTCAATTCGTTCGGGGCCTCGTGTACCCATCAAACAAAACTTCCTAATAAAGTAAGTACTCACAATGTCATTTTAAAGCTTAAAATTATTAAAATATTATATTAATTTAAACAATTTTATTTGCATAAAAAATTATTTATTTATTTAGGATAAAAAAAATTTTCTAAAAATTATAAATTAATTACAAATATCCTAAATAAACATTATCAAAGACCAATTCATGTGAATTTTTTATTTTATCTTAGCCTTTTTCCACATTAAAAAATATGTTTTGTGATAAATTTAATTAAAATTTATGATATTAATTATTTTATCTAATTAAACTATTTTTTTACCAATTCATTCCTTTTCAGGCAAAGCCTTAAAAATAAAAAAATAAAAATTCCTGTAAAATGTCACTAGCCCATTCTCATGCAAACCCTAAATTTTTATTCACTCTGGTGAACTAAATTTTTTCATTTGGGTGATGACCCACAAATGATGAGAAGCCCCTTCAACTTTTGATCTCTTAGTTGTCTTTGGAGTTGTCACTTTTGTACCAATCTCTTTAAACTTCCAAACTAAGAATTTGTTGAGAGCAATGGAATTAGGTGGGGGTTAAATCAATATATTGAGGACCCCATGACAAACTCAAGTCTGCCATGACCATGATTGTGCACCTTGGTGCCCCTTGACCTTGTAACTGATTTTGGTAGGACCATAGTCCCTTTGTCTTGAAGCTTAACTGTGGTCTGTGGGGTCTGGAAGCTTGAGTTTGTCAGGAAAAGGTGGTATCATATATAAGTTTCTTTTGTTATCGACAAAAACTAAGTGGGAAGCTTGTGCACCCACCGACAAATAATAAGGCGAAATTAGATTATTATTATTTTAATACGAGAATACAGTTGATGTAAAGCCTAGAGGGGATGTACTCCACAAGAATTTGAGTTATAGAAGAGTATAGTAGTTACAAGTTTCTCTTATTATTGGTGATATTATGGCTAAAATAAGTACATTATTCAGTTGAGAATAATGAATGATATAATAATAGACTAAAAGTATATAATAAACTTTGATAGTTGACTCATTATCATCAAAGCTAAGAGTTATGTTACACCATGGGACCCTTTTCCTTTTTGAAAAGAGGAAGTTATGAGGTGTTAATAAGAACTATAATTTCTAGTGAGTTTGTGCCAATAGGAAAGTGTAGGAAAAAGTGCCAAAAAAAAAAAAAAGTTATTGACCATGTCAAAGTAAGTGGTTTTGTTCACTCTTGTAAGCGGTAGCTTTCTGCACTTAACAGATCGGTCTTTTGAGTGTATTCGCTAGCCGCTGTCATAGTATCAGAGCTGGGCACGCCACGTCCTGCGTTTGAATCCCGTGATAAGCAGTAGAGAATAGGTAGGGTGGGTGTCAGAGTGGTTTCGTCCACTATTGTAGGCGGTAGTTTTCCGCACCTAATAGATCGATTTTTTGGGTGTATTGGCTAGTCGCTATCAGACCAAACTTTCTTAATATTTGTGTCATTTTTTGGGGATGGAAATTTTTTCTTTGCTATTTCTTCTTAATTCCTCTTACCTTTAAGAAATATAAAAAAGGATAGGAAAATGAGTTTGCTATTGCTCCGATAAAAAAATTATAGGAAAAATAAATTAAAAAACACTAAAATAGTTCCTGGTTACTTACTTCTTACTTTCAATTTTATTTTTTATTGTTTGTAACATATATATATGTAGTGTAAATACAAATACCATAATTAAATTTTTATTGTTTCTTATGGCGGCACAAACGCAAGAAAAAAACCATTCAAAGGGTTTTTTTTAATAGAATAATTTTTCATTGAGAAAATTAATCAAAGGAAAAATAATTTTCCCGTCGTTTTGTTTTCCTATAGGTATTAAATATTAGGTGAAATAACTAGTATCAAACTCTTAATAAAATTTAATAATAGTAAAATACTATTTAAAAACTAAAATAGATTGTTTGAAACCTAGAGTTATATATTTAGTGTCATGCTTAAAAGATTTATAATCATCCCACCACCTTGTCTTTCTCATATTTTGCTTCATTATATGAAAATATTCATTTTCTTTAACTTTTTCTGGAGTCGGATAAAAGTAATAGCTCTCTCTCTCTCTCTCAATCTCGCGCCTAAACCCTAATTTTTAAGTAAAACCTTGTGAATCTATAAAATGACCATAATACTCCTCGATTCCAATTCTTTGTTCTCTTATTTGTGCAAATAAGTCGAAAGAAAATGGTTGCTCAACACAAAACTAGTTGGTCTGGTCCGATCATAAATCAAACTGATTAAATCAAATAAGGTTCAATAATTAGTATAAGAGACTTTGAAAAAAAAACCTTGGAGGGAGGATTTTCAATGAAAAATAAATCGGGTTAACAAGGTTTAACCAATTGAATTCCCCTGTGTGATAATACGATTCAACTGATCGATAAGTCGGTTTACCAATTGAACCGATAAAATCAACTTAGGTCAAATGGGTCTACCAAAAATGAGTTTTTGGGACTTTTGATTTGAACAAGGAATTGGGTGTGATTGAAGTGGTCTAACATGTTAGTCCAATTCAATTTTATAAAATTGATAAGCTCGAAGATTTTATATTTATAGCTTTAATTGGTTAATGCATGATTTGGATTAATTCTTATATTAGTTTTTTCAAATTTGTTACATTCGGGACGTGTCGTTTTGGTCCAGTCGTATCGGATTTCTCGGAGTCCGTAGTCTCCCCATACAACAGCCGACACCGACTTGCACAACCAGTTTTAGGCTTTGGGTTTTCTGCTTCTGCCGCCTCTGAAGCTTCTCCTTACGGCTCTCTGTTTGTCTGTTAATCTCTCCCTATTACAGAAACTCGGAAACAGAAAGGGGTTGAAAAATCTTACTGGAGTCTGAAAAATGGTGAGCCAAAGACAGAGATTGGCGCAGAAACGATTCAAAGAAGTTCACCCCGAGTTGTTCCCCAAAACGGAACCCACGCCTCCAAATCCTGACAAATCCAAGAAAAAAAAGTTCAGCAAAAAGGGCAGGTTTAAGCCTAAGAAAACAGGCGATGGGAGCATCCAGAAGAAGAAATCGAACAGTTTGAGAAAGCACCCTCTTAGAGTGCCAGGCATGAAACCAGGAGAGAGCTGCTTCATATGCAAAGCTAATGACCATATTGCCAAGTCCTGCCCCAATAAATCTTTGTGGGAGAAAAATAAGGTATGTATTCATCGTTAGTTATCCCATGTTATAGGAGTGCTTCAATAGAATGCTTTTCAATGTGATTTTCTCTTTCCTAACGTTTTCGGTTTCTTTATTTCAATTAAATTTTGAAATAGTGGGATGCTTTGGATTGACCTTGGCTGATAAAGGGTGGATATTGTTAAAGCGATTCTCTAGCTGAAACCAGCAAATTACTCCTGCTGACAACTTTACGGTGATTTTTGAAATCAACATGTGCCTTTCTCCTAGATGGAGTCCATATACAGGCTTATGTTGGTTCTACCCCTTTTCTTATTTATTTTTATGAATGAAAGGAAGTAGCGGAGAAAGGCCCATAGGTAGGGTGTGGAATTGGATACTTTACGCAAGTGAATGCCTATGACAGCTTTTCTGGGAACAAGATAATGATCACCTGGTGAAGGATGGATATGACTGCTCATTATGGAACTGAAGGTGGGAATCGTGGTTTGTTATGTAGAAACATACAGGATCGAATGTTTTGTCGAGTTGAAAAGCTCCAGTAGAGAAAGAAAAGAAAGATTTTTTTGAAATTTATTTTGGAGGCAAAACTGGCATTTTATACTAGTTTTGGAGTTTGGAGATGGGAAGAGAAATTCTCATGTATTTAACCTATATGTATAAGTTTAAAAAAGTTTCCAGAGAAGTTGTAATTGTTTAATGAATATGTACACAAAATACTATCAAGATATTATGTGAATAAAACTCTATTAAGATGGAGTTTTTATTCGCATAATAATTTTTAAATCTATAATACTGTTTTATTGTTAGGACCATTATTATTCACATAATACTACATTAACTTAGTGTTTCATTTATTGTTTCCTTGCAATCATATTTCTTGCTGTTTTCAAGCACGTAGGTGGCGAGTCTTTTAAGAGTTCTTTTTCTGAGTGAGTTAAGTTTCTTGCTGTGTTTACTTGCACTAGGTAGTGCATTTGAGTGTCACTGTATGTGATTAGCTACAATTGCTGACCATTTTTTATTTCTCTACCTCTTTAAAACACTACTGGTTGCAATTAAAAGATGGTTAAATTAATGTGTGGAAACTTCTCTGTTTTTGTGACTTTAGAGAAGTTTATTGAAGAGAGAATAGAGTGGGCACCGATGAGCTTAGGTTGAAGCTCTGGTGGCAGCAAGGGGGAATTAGGAAAAATCTTGCTCGATCTGTGCAATAATTCTGTTAGGTCGTTATTTTAGTAGGATTATGTGCCCTGTTCACTTCACGAGGCACTAGGAACCAGCAAACCAATGTATCACTACCTAACTCCATAATTCTGCAGAAGGAAACATAATTCTTTTTCTTAGGTTCACAAGTTCCTTCATTGGTGTGAATAAATCTTGTCTAGGGAGTTCCTTTCAATTTAGAGGTTACTGCCAAAAATGCCTCAAATGTGTCTGCATGACAGATTCAGCTGCCATTGCAAGAATTAAGCCACTGGGCTTTAGAAAAAACTTTGAGTAGTGCCCCTTGCCATGATCAGATCAGCCAGCTATCTGCTAGGGCAGTGGTTATCATGACAATTACTATCAACATTCAATCCAAGAAATCCAACAGAAAGAGGCGACTGAGCAATTGGATAATGAATTTTAAGTGTCTAGTTCTAGAGTCTGTAATTGGAGCCATGAACATTCAGCACTTCTTCATTGGTTTGGCTTAAAACTACTATCCAGTGGTACACCTTAGAGGGTGACTGACCAAATGAAGGAATTATACATCTAAAAATTAAACTCTTCCTCTCCAACTAGATTATCCGCATAACTGCTGGAGCTGCAGGCCCCCAGACTGCTGCACTGTCGGGTGGAAAAGGTATTACTGTTAGTCAGAAAGGAATAAGGACTGGTAATCCATGCTTCAGTTGTTGAACTACTAATAGTTGAAATAAAGCTTCTGGGAGGTATTTGTTTCTGAGAGGAATACAGTGCCGAATAGATGTTTGACAATTATAAAATTTCATGTATTTAGATTGTAAAGCTCCCTTGCAGTGAAAGCAATGTAAGAAATGCCACAAATTGACCTTCAGCATTTTGAAGTCACGGAAAGAAAGAGTTAAAGAGTGAAAGTAGACTGTCTGGTATGTGGAAAATGGAAAGACATAGCCCACATGATACTAATTGGGAGTGGTTAACAATAGTCAGTGCACCATTGGGTAATTCATCTTCAATTTGCTTGGCTTCTCTTTTCAAATTGAGCTTCAGGTGACTTGTATTCCTACGGGGCTGAGTTAATCAGTGACTACCTGATCTTGTTTTCTCTTCTCTTTCATTGTAATGTTTTTATGCATACACTTCTGTATTCAATTTTTTCAGTAAAGAAGCCATCATAAATATGCTTATTCTGTTTTCAGATTTGCTTGCTCTGTAGACACCGTGGACACAGTCTCAAGAACTGCCCAAATAAAGGAGATGATGATGACAAGAAGTATTGTTATAATTGTGGAGCCTCTGGACATTCACTTTCAAAATGTCCTCAACCTCTTCAAGATGGTACACCCAAAGCATTTGTTAGTATAATTGTCTTATAATGGTGTTTCTGTGACCATGTGAGAGATGTTGAATTCTAAGCTGAACTAACAAATTGTATTTTTGGTTAAAAAGCATAAGTTGCTTGTTGATTGGGGCTATGCTACTCTTGTATGAAAGAGTGAAAACACAAATGTACTATGTAGAGCTTGTGTAATTTCTCATGATTTAGTTGGTGTTCACAAGAAGTATCATCTTCTCGAGTTAAATCATCTAGGTGTCATTTTTGGTGTTTCAGAAATTCACTGAAAAGATCCTGGTTGATGTGCTCAATTTATAAAGAATTCCCATGAATCTCTTACTTTTGCTGGTGAAATTATGAAAGGCTAGATGATAGGGTGTTATTTGGTGTTTGTGTTGAACTCATTCACTTTTTGCTTTTAAATGCAGGTGGTACTAAATTTGCCAGTTGCTTCATCTGTAATGAGCGTGGACACTTGAGTAAGAACTGCCCAAAAAATACTCACGGAATCTATCCAAAGGTATTTCTAATTTCTCTCATGTAGTTTATAGGCATAAACATTTGCATGACGTGACCAATTCATGTCTTGAAGCACCCAAGAACAGTTTTCTGTCCAACTGACAACTGTAATTAGTCTATGAGAGGTTTCTAGTAAGAGATCTTGGGTTTACACTGGGAAAAATCTGCGTGTGTGATCGACATTCAAAAAAATCTGATTCGAGTAGTTCAAACTGCCATTCGGATCGATGAAAGTTTTTGAACAAGTTTTGCTTATGCTAGGACTGTAAGGCATATCGTGCCATATTTTTTTTTCTTCTTAGATGATGTAATCATGGAGTAATCTAATGAATTGCATGGTTTAAGGTGTACTGTTTGACCATGACAATAAAATCTTCTACGCTGTCTCCAACAATTCCTGTGGTTGGTTTTTATGTAGGGAGGTAGTTGCAAAATTTGTGGTGGTGTCACTCATTTGGCGAAGGATTGCCCAAACAAAGGGAACAAGAAGCCTGATGCTGCAAGTGGCTTCTACAGAAATTATGAACGTGAGTCCAGTGAATTAAACAGGATATATCATGTGCAGATTCTTCACAATGAAACATGTTTGGTTATAATTTGTTTCAATTGAACCAAGTGTTACAACACTTCTTTCCATATGCCCTTCCAGCAGGTGAAGGGGAGAGCAGGCAACCACAGCACATCACTTTTCGCAGTGGAGACGATTTTGAGGATGATTTCATGGTGGAGGATATGAAAACTGTTAAGAAAGATGGCATCTTTGATACCCATGCCGAAACCGATTCAGCAAATGTACAAGCTGGAAAGAGTATAATTGTAAAACCCAAGAAGAAACAAGGCCCCAAAGTTGTAAATTTTGTTGGTTGATACAAAACCTTATGGTGCTGCAATTTTGGTAGAGTTTGATGTAGTCTGAAAATTCATCAGAATTGAAGGAATTGTAATCTATCTTCAGTGTGTTTTCTTTTCAATGTTTTAGCAATCCTTCAGGAAATTGGTTGTTATATGAATCTTTCTCTAGCAACGTTGATCTTCTTTGTCGAAAAAAAGATGGAAGATGTTTATATGATTTTCACTGCAAGAAGTCTCACAGAGTCAGAATTAATATGGTAGAGTCTTAAAAGAGTTTCGGTTTAAAGGTGTTTTTGTTATGTTAAACTTCTATTTATGTTGAGTTATTTAATTATGTTAGGGTTTATTTTAAATGTTAGACTTTGGATGTAATTGGGAATTGTAATCGGATTTTATTATATTTCTCTATTATAAATATGAGTTTATGTACTCAGATTATATCAAGTTAATAAAGTTTTTCTCTTTTATAGAAATGCAACGTTCTTCAAGTTTGTTTTATCGTATTTATTTCGGTCGACACCAGTTCTTAACTCTTGAGTTGACAAATTATTTCTGAATTGGAGGAATATCATTTGTTTGCCTCCGACAATTGCAACTGTCTTTCTTAATTTTAATGTTCTATCGAATATTATTTAATAAAAAAATTTATGTCGATCACGAATCATTTTGGGATGAAATCGGATTCAATTTAACAATTAGATTGAAAAAATCCCATACAATAAAATCTAAAATATTGAAATATTATAATTTTTTATTAGGTGAAAATGGATTTTGCATTTGCCAAAAAATAAATATTACAGCCTTTACCTCCCCAGCAAGAAAATAAATATTCCTCTCTGTTGTTCATAACAAACTGGAGTTGTAATTGAGATAATCACTGTCTTCCTACTAAGAATAATCCAGTTGACTGGTCAGGATTGTTTCTGCAACAAAATTTTGAGTTCTATTATTACTTCTCTCATGCAAATTTCATCTGATCATACGTTCAAATCCTCAACAAACCTGCTGGAGTAAAGGAACGATGAGAAAAAATAATCAGAACGCGATTAGTTTGAAAAACAAAAAAAGTGGATGCAGATCAAGCAAATAGGAGAAAAAAATGGTGGAAAATACAGTCAACGTGCTAAAAAATCAAGGGGTGGGAAAGCTCAGACCACCAACGGCTTTTACGAGAAAAAATGAAGAGAAATGTGGCGAGGAGGAATTGCAGAGTGGACGTGATCAGAGGTAATAAAATTGCCCAACCCTTATTTTCTCCCTCAAAATCTCCCCTCCTCACCTTGTTTTCCTCCACTTCTGGAAGAAACCCATCATCAAGGATCCCCTCCTCTCCCCCCTCTCCATTCAAATCCTGCGTCTCTCTCTTCTTCTCGATCTTTTTCTGGGTGATTTCTCAAACTCTATCCTTTTCACTGGAGAGGATAACATGGTAAGCGCTTTCTCTCCCTTCTTCTCTTTCTCATGCTCTTTCTGCACCGCCAAGAGTTTCTTCCGATTTCAAGAATCCCCACGAAGTGGGTGCAGTTTGTTTTTCATTTTCTTCTGGTACTACTGTGCTGAAAATCTTTTCTGAGCAGGCGAATTCGGCATCTGGGATGGCAGTAAGCGATGAGTGTAAGCTCAAGTTCTTGGACCTAAAGACGAAGAGAAGCTACCGATTCATCGTGTTCAAGATCGACGAGAGGATACAGCAGGTGATGGTGGATAGGGTTGGCAAACCCGACGAGAGCTACGAGGATTTCACATCCTGCTTGCCTGCTAATGAGTGCCGCTATGCAGTCTTTGATTTAGACTTCATCACCGATGAGAACTGCCAAAAATCCAAGATCTTCTTCATTGCCTGGTAATCTTATGCTCTTCATTATCATTTTCTTTCTCTTTATATACTCTAATACTAGATCGACAAATTTCTCAACCATTGAGAGAATCAGGTGATGCTTTCGATCAAAGGTAAACTAAATCCTCTTCTGGGTATTTCTCAACCATTGGAGAATCAGGAAGAATGCTAACTGTTTGCTTCTATTTGTTTACCAAACCAGCCGATTCTTATCGACTTTCCGTTCCCATTGTCTTCTCCATCCTCTGCAGGTCTCCTGATACCTCAAGGGTGAGGAGCAAGATGTTGTATGCAAGCTCGAAGGACAGATTCAAGAGGGAACTTGACGGCATTCAGGTGGAGTTGCAGGCGACAGACCCCAGTGAGATGAGCTTTGACATTATAAAGGGGCGAGCTCTTTAAGCACAGTGATAGAACCAGAGGATCTGAGTTATCTGATCTTGATAACCAGTCTCTACTCTTGTTTACTATTCTCTTCTCCAAAACCTGCATCTTAGCACTTTTGCTCACTTCATCTTGGGACAATTTGCTCCCATGTTATTTGTTGTGTGTAGGCCATGTCCGGACCCTTCTAAGCTTTTCTTTTTCTTTTTTCCCTTTCTTCTTGGCCAATAGGTTTGGTCTTGTATTTTAAAACGAGATATGAGGCCTTATATTTATTTTTATTTTTTTTGTGAAAGATGACATGTATATCATTCATCAAGAACTGGTTTCTGCATTAATATATGTTACTCTTGTGCTCATATATCTTATTTCGATGCAAACGATCGATTCAATTAACAAAGTGTTATATAATAGTGTTAAAGAATAGTCCTACATGGGTCGACCTTGGACCCAATTTAACAAATAGGAATCTAAGGTTTGGTGGATGATAACTTGTTGGCTATGACAAATTTAACTTGGATTTTACATACATAGACATATATGAGCAGTTTCGATAGTGTTTAGAATAGCCTAATACAAAGGCAAATATGCCAACTTTTTGTCTATTTAAATGATTCAAGTTTTTGGAACCGAGGTTACATACATGACTCAACTATGCTTCTGATGAACCGAGTAAATTGAGTCAGCTATCGAGAGAATTTATATTAACATATGCAGGTTTCAGTTAATTTGGTGGGGTAGTTTAGTTCTCCTGTTGCTTAAACTAGTTTAGTTTTAGTTAAAAATTTGCTACGGATTTGGATATGGAAAGAGAAGAAGAAATAATTAGATAGGTTCACTTAGAATATCTAGTATTTTATGTTACTTCCGAAAGAAATGAATTTTGCCAACAATTTTGAAGGAGAAATACTAGAAGGGGAGTGAGATCAAGTTAAGAATCAAGTGAGTTCCATTACTACTTCATAACAAAGGGAGGGATTAAAAGGTGAGGGAAAGGGTAGGGGAAAGACTTCCCTCAATCTTACTTCCTCCTTTTTGTTGTACAAAGAGGAAGGTTAATGTCCTTTACAAGGATGGAAGGAAGGAGGGGGAGGCAACCTCAATGCCCTACCCTATCCCTATGCTTGTGTTGCACTATGACCACCTAGGTGTCAATAGTGGGGGCTAATGAACAAAAAGAAGGGGAGGCTCCCTCTATCCCTTTTTATTTCTTTGCAATAATGTAGAGAAATTAGGGGGGGAGGTGGTGTGACTTCTTCCTCTTCTTTCTTCAACTTTATAGGCAGTCTTGAGCTTTGATAATTATTTTCAATCAATCTTATAATTGCAACATAAAATGGGATGACATCCAAATACCCCATTCCCTGGAGATTGTTCGAGAGCGGTTTGAGCTCGGTTCGGCTTCTCTTGTTTTTCTTCTAAGCTCGTGACAAGTTTGAACTTTAAGTTGAGCTTGTTAGCCTAAATGAATCTAGCTCAAATACAGTTGAGTTCAGTTTCTGAGCTTGTGAACTAGCTTATATGATTAATCTTCTTTATGACAAAATTACTTCAAATTCTAACTTGTGACTAGAATTAAGAGAGAAGAGCTTGGTTCTGACTTCTCTTGTTTTTCTTCTAAGCTTGTGACAAGCTTGAACTTTAAGTTGAGATTGCTCTAAATGAATCTAGCTCGAATACGATTAAGCTCTGTTTCTTACCTTGTGAACTACCTTATATGATTAATCTTCTTTATGATAAAATTACTTCAAATTCTAACAACTTGTGACTAGAATTAAGAAAGAAGAGTTCGGTTCGACTTCTCTTGTTTTTCTTCTAAGCTTGTGACTAGCTTGAACTTTAAGTTGAGATCGGTTTCTAAGCTTGTGAACTAGCTAATACGATTAATCTTCTTTACGATAAAACTACTTCAAATTCTAACAACTGGTGACTAGAATTAAAACTACTTATATTGTTAAGAGATTGGTAAACCAATTACTTATTATAATTTGTATATTTTGTATAGAAATATTTGAATATATATATTAATTTTTAATTTGATTTATCCAAAGTTTTATCATAGACATTATGCTTGATTAGTGTCACTTTTGCTTTGTGGGTAGTGTGTAATAGAGTGGTTTTTACTTTAGTTTTGAAGATAGAAATATTTTTTAAAATTTAGTCATTTTTTAATAATCAGTTGGTAAAATAAATAATAAAAAATACTTGAGTTTCTCAATATATATTGAGCAGGTTACCTCCGTCCGTTACCTCTTCTTCGAAAATCCTTCTCAATCGCCTCATTCCCTCCTGCCCAGCGTCTCCATCGCCGTCGCCGTTCATCGCTGTTTGGTGGCCATTCCATTACAAATCTGCAAGGTACGAAACAGCTATGTATATATACTTATGTAGCATCGGATTTTAAAAGTGTTGATACAATACCTAACACTGTTATGAACACCTCAGAATCTATTTTTTTTCAAACAATTAAATCAAAGAACATCTCATCGTATCGTAGTAAAAAATTCTAGGGCCGTAGGGTTCATGACTGATGGCCCTTTTCCTCTTTAAAGCGAAGATTCTTCTGGGTCTTCTCTAAACACTGCGAGTAGTGCCTCCAACCTATTACTGACGCCCGGCGCCCCCTCTTCCGACTTGTGCTCCTTGGATTTCACTGTAGAGGTAAATTATCTCTCTGTTTCTCTTCGAAAAGTCTGAGCTTCAATGGGTCTTCTTTCTGCTGCGTGGGTTTTTTATTTTTTTTTATTTTATGTTTGGTTTCTTCTATTCTGCTTCTGAGCCTCTGCCCGTAACTTCCTGGTCGGTGAAGATGTGGGGCTTTGGTTTTGTATAGAGTCAAGACACAAAATCTCGTAAGGAAACTAAGAATAACTCTGTATTTAATTGAAGGTACTGCGGTTGCAGCCACTAAGTGATCGTTTCGAAACTCAATGCTGCACTTAGGAACATACTTAGTGATTTTGCTTTCTACAACAGTTGTTCACAGAAGAACAAGTCACGAAACAGAAGAAAGGAATGACCTCATGAATCATGAGGTAAAATTAAGCAAGCAGACCTCTATTTTGTGTGGGAAAAAAAAAACATTCAAGCAATCTAGTTGGTTTGAAGAATCATGACTTATTAGCTTGATGTGATCGGTGATCCCTTTGCACTTGCTGCTGTCCCAACTCCTTCCTGTGCCCTTTGCCTTTGTTAAACTTATTAGCTGCTTATTTGGCTGCTCTTCTTGGTTGAAAGAGTTTGCATTTGATTTTGAACTTTCAACTTTGGTAGGTTACCATGACCAGTATAGGAAAAAATCAGAGTTTCAGATATGCCCTTGTAGCTTTTTACGCTGTGGTTAATGTTTTTAATGAGTTCAAGCAAATCAAACTTCTTCTAATTAAGTTTTTTCTTCTTACGACAAGGCCATGATCATGCTACTTCATTGAGCCAAAGGAAATTTCATCTTCATTGATATACTTTATTATCTATTTTACTGGTGATGAAGGGCTTATCATGTACTAGTATGCATCTATATAAGCATCTGTTTGAAAGCTACACCGCATTTTTTTCTCCAACTACTTAGAGGGATGTGCTATTTATTTTATTTCCAGGCAATCTTTTACAGGCTATCAAATTTCTAGGCTATTAAATGAATTTGAAAGCAAGGCCATCAAATGAATTTAACCCTGATACACTGTAACCCTCCAACTTAGTGAGGCACTAATAACCCTCCAACTTTGGGGTTTCTCGGAAACCTTTAGTCAAGAAATAGATATCCAAGATTTTCTATTATCACAGGCTTTATTCAATTTCAGGTTCTTTATTACTTATGGACCAAGCAATGGAGGCTCCTCCATCAGCTCCGTGCTGGAGCTCAATTGTACAGAAGCAGGCCCCCCAAAAGCCTGAACATCCAATTGCAAATCGTGTGTTTGAAAACTACAAGTCCAAGCAGGGAATTGCTGTTGCTGTGGTTGATGCTAATGCCATAATCCAGGGTGGAGATCAGCTTGTTAATATGGCAGATAGAATTGTTTCAGTTTCTGAAGTCCTCAGTGAAGTGCGAGACCCCCTATCCCGCCTCCGACTCCAGGCTGTGCCAGTCACTATTGACATCATGGAGCCTGACCCTGATGCCCTCAAGAAAGGTGAGTTTTTTTACTGTTTATGTATCTTTTTTAAAATTTTCTTGTCTTGTGCTTCATTTTTACCAGGTTTCTTTTCTTTTGAACTCCATGCAATGATAATAGAAAAATATGGGAATATTTTATGAACTGTAAAGTTGATGTGAAGCACTTTCTTTAAATCAAGTAGTTGTCTGGGGATGAGTACTGGAATGCTGCTATTACAGCATGTCAGGTATTTCATGGTAATTCCTAGATAAACCTTGTATTGGATGTGGTTTTTGGATGCAAGGAGTATTTCTCAACCATGAAAGACTTCTTCATTGGTCTACTTTGATATCACAATATCTAGCAGCATATCATTTTCGAGCTAAAAAACAGTTTTTGTTTTACTATTTGTGAAATGGCAGTTGTCAACTTTGCGAGGGCAACTGGAGATCTGCAAACCCTTTCAGATGTTGATCTTAAACTGATCGCTTTAGCATATACGTTGGAATCACAGTGTCATGGAACTAAGCATCTCAGGGACAATCCTCCTCCACTGCATGTAGTAAATGTGAAACGACTTCCTGAGAAAGAAATGCCTGGGTGGGGTAACAACGTGCCCAATTTGGCAGAATGGGAAGCTCTAGAGAATACTGCTGAGACTGACTTAAATTCTGAATCACGAATTCTTGCTTTAAAAGGCCTGAACTTGGATGCCATCCCTTCAAGTGATCATACAGGAACTCAAAGTAATTTAAGTAAAGATGGAAATAGATCTCAAGCTGAGCATCATGGGGATCCGAATGTTGTTTCTGGTAGGCATAGGAGGTTCATGCCTAAAAAGAAAGAAATTAATCTTGAAGAGAAGAAAATGGTTGCTAGTGGAATTGATGCCTCATTAGGAGAAGATGAATATAGTGTTGATGATTGGAAGCCAGCTGTTAGCCGCAGCACACACAGAAGATACTTAAGAAGAAAGGCGAGGCGGGAATTGTCTGAAGCATCTGAAAAGCTTCACCATACTGATGATGAACTAGATGATTATAATAAATCCGTAGATACGTGCATGCAGGGGAGTTGCCAGGCTCCCCAACCATCTAATGAGTTGGGTGGAAAAGATGCAAATGTGGGAGTTAATGGTTGTGAGGAGCACACATGTTTGGAGTCAGATCCCTCCATATATTTGCAAGAGAATGAAATGGGTGAGTTTCGTGGAGGAGGGAAAGATCAAGATTCTGTTTTTGCTGAAGCCAGCTTGAGTGAAATTACTGTTGATGAGCATGATGAAGTTGAAACTTTAACTACAGATTTGGATAATCTTGAAATCCTGAGCCATGCAGATGAAAGTCTTGATACATCTGTTGTGGATGATGGTAGTAGTGTGCAGAGTTGGACACTACAATCCTTATCTGATTCTACTGTGGCCTGTGTTACAAGTGACTTTGCAATGCAAAATGTTATTCTACAGATGGGTCTACGGCTTGTGGCCCCTGGGGGGATGCAGATTCGGCAGTTGCACCGGTATATACATGCTTATTTGTTTTCTTGTTAATTTTCATTTTCCATATTAATGGTTAGTGTCATAGCCTAGCATGAAGCAAAAACATTTCATACTTGTACCATATGTTTAGAGCTTGCGAGAGTTTGGCTGGCAGATTCCATCCTAAAAGAAGATTTATAAAATTCTACTTTAAACGAGAGAAAGGATTATGTTGTAAGCATTAGTTATCTGTTGTTGCCAGTTTGGAGTAAAATCAGTATTGCAGTTGGTTATATCACTTAATATGGAAACACAGAAGGCTGTAATGCGGCCAGCTAAATCGGAAGCTCAATATAGTGTGATGCTTTCAGTTGGTAATGAATAAAGCTCTTCTATAGTGCTCTCTTATCAATTGCAGAAAGCACGTCAAGTTTTATGGTTGAGATGTTTTTCTTTTGACATACTTTTTGCTTTAGGTGGATATTAAAATGTCACGCCTGCAATAAGGTAACAGCAGAGGTTGGGAGGATTTTCTGTCCAAAATGTGGCAATGGTGGAACTTTGCGCAAAGTATCTGCAACAGTTGGAGAAAATGGGATCATCCTTGCTGCTCGTAAGCCTCGTGTTACTCTAAGGGGCACAAAAGTAAGTAATACTTATGTCTGAATCCATCAAAATTTGATAAGTATGGTTTCAACTGCTAATAAACTTTGCTGCTCATGTGTATTGCGAATGTCTAGTGAGAGCTGCAATATTATCTTCTTCATTGCTGTTGTTATCATTATTATTTTTGTTTTCTTCTACATGTACAAGATAGTCGTATATTATGTTTTTACATGATCTATGTTTCATTATCTTAGTCTGGCCCCTTCTTGTCAGCAAACCTAGGGATAAACTATATTCAAAAATTTAACTTCTGATCATCTGATTCATTTGTTTGTGTTGATTTCACGAATGGCAGTTTTCACTTCCATTGCCTCAAGGTGGTAGAGACGCAATTACTAAAAACCCCATCTTACGCGAAGATCAACTCCCTCACAAAGTTCTCTACCCTAAAAACAAGAAAAAGCCAAACAAACAGGTTTTGGGATAGTTCTGGCGGTGAAATCTGTTTTCAACTGGTTTTCTCTTTCTTATACCTTTGGTTGACTTTCGACAAATTCTTTGTTTTACAGGACTTGGACATGTTCAGTGCGGATGATATCTTTTCTCTCAGTGCTGACAAGAGAGATCCATTAAAACCCCCGATAAGAAACGCAATGGCACTTTTTGGTGGGAGGAGAAACCCAAATGATAATCATTTTTCCCGTAATAAGCATTAACATAATTTTGATTTGTATTTTACTTCAATGAGTGGAAAGGATGTTACATTGTCTTTGATGAAAGTGAACAGTTGTTTTTTATCTTATGATGCTCAGTATTCATGTAGTCCTATTGGATGAGAAATCCTTTAATGGGAACAGTTTTTGTTTAATGTCACTTTCCCTGGTTCATTTTCATACTCTGCAACAGGATGTATGCCTAAATCATCCATGAGAATGAAACATTTCGTCGTTATTTCTTTCATGTTTATATAAACAATTCTAGATGTCTACCTGCAAGTATACTTTGACTAGAAATACAAGCAGCGTAGATTGTTGAAGTCATGTGTGACCACTCAAAGCCGGTTCACAGTGAGGCCCAAACCATTTTCAGAGTTCATGGAGTTGAGAAGAATGAATTTGGATCAAACGGTGGAGAGTGAAAGAGATGCAGAAAAACAAGACGGGAAAGTCGTGGAAATGCAGAAAAACAAACAGCTGTTTTGATCTCTTTGTCATCTAATGGGTTTTGCTCCAATGAAATTTGATTATTGGTTATTTATGTTTTCCCGAATTTGACGCTTACCGCGACAGCAATCTTATTTTATGTTCCTGAGCATTATCTTATTTGTCGACCGAATAAAATAGTCTGAAGAGAGCAGAACAAAATTTGACTCCTCTCTTGTAAGAAACATTAACATACATTTCAGCCTTCACCATTTTAGTTTTAATTATCCTGAATGGTAATCTGTTGGGAAATTTCCATGACAAGCTGCACGACAGTGCTCCTTTGATCGTCTCCGAAGGTGGCAAGATTGCTCAGTTTACGACTCTAACAAAGTTGACCCAGTTGTTTATACTTAAAAAAATCTCCTGACTTGATCCTGTCCCATTCTTTATCATTTAACAGTTGAAAATGGCCTTCACTAATCCTATGTAGTAGTTTTGAATGTATGTGCTTAGGAACTGTATTTATTTTTTGTGTTTATCACATATCTATAAGAAGTTCAGAAGATGAAAACTAGTGTTTGATGAAATCAGGTTTTGGAACTTTCAGGCTGTACCCATGGGTGCTCAGTTTGACAGTCATGTTGTTGGTCTTTGCATTTCATTTTTGTGTACAATACTATGTGCAGAGATTTCTGGTTCCATTGCAGGGGCCCCGCTTGTTTGTTTGGAAGCAGAGAGAAAGGCATTGCTGAAGTTCAGGGATGGGTTGAATGACCCAGAACACAGGCTTTCTTCATGGCAGGGTGGTGACTGTTGCAGTTGGAGAGGTGTGGTCTGTGATAACCAGACAGGGAACGTGGTCGGTATCAATCTTCGTAATCCATACCCTTTTAATCCTTTAAGCAAGATTGCTAACAGGTATGGATTCTGGAACTTAAGTGGGCAAATTGATTCCTCACTGCGTGAACTCAAAGCCTTGAAATATCTGGATTTGAGTTTGAACACGTTTAATGGTATCTCAATTCCCGACTTCTTTGGTTCTTTGAAGGAGTTGAGATACCTGAATTTGTCGAAGAATGAATTTAGTGGAATTGTTCCTGGGGAACTTGGGAACCTATCCAGCTTGCAATACTTGGATCTTTCAGGAAATTTTCTACTGAGTTCCAACAGTATTCAGTGGGTTTCTGGTCTTGCATCCTTAAGAGCTCTGGACATGGATAGCGTGGACCTTTCAATGGTCAATGACAATTGGGTAGAAGCAGTTAACCATCTTCCACTCCTGGAGGATCTTCGCTTAACCAACTGCTTTCTTTCAAGCATGACTTCTTCACTTCCCAATGTTAACTTCACGTCACTCAGAGTTCTTCATCTTAATGGAAGCAGCTTCAACTCAACAATCCCTGATTGGGTTGTTAATGTCACTGGTCTTGTATCCCTTGACCTAAGCCAAAGCGATTTGTATGGATCAATTCCGGTTGAGTTGGGAGAATTCCCTTATCTGGAGGAGTTGAACTTGGGTTTTAATGAAAATCTCACAGCTAATATCTCAGAGCTACTTGGAGGAAGTTGGAAGAAGATTAAGTCTATAATTTTGAAAGAAAATAAACTTCATGGTGAGATTCCAACAAATATTGGCAACATGAGCTTACTTGAAGAACTTGATCTTGCAAGTAACAATATCCAGGGAACTCTGCCTGGTACAATTGGTAAGCCTTGCAGTACAAGTAACAGTGATTGCTTTGCTGATACAGCTTTGTCTAATCTGAAGGTGTTTGATATGAATACGAATCGGCTTAGTGGAGAGCTCCCTGGCTGGTTAGGTGGACTCAAATCTCTAGTCCACCTTCACCTTGGCAATAACAATCTTCGAGGTTCCATTCCCTCATCTGTATGGTCGTTACGGAATCTGCAAAGTATCAACCTTTCTGGAAATCAGCTAAATGGATCAATCTCACAGTCACTGGGACAGCTCTCTGGGCTGCAAGACCTAGATCTCTCTCTGAATAATCTAGGGGGTTCCTTAACTGAAGCTCATTTTCTGCATTTGCAAAAGCTGAAAATTCTGAACCTTCTCTCCAATTCATTTGTCTTCGGGGTCAACCCTTCATGGGTTCCTCCATTTCAAGTTACATCTCTTTTTTTAGGATCTTGTCATCTTGGTCCAAGGTTCCCTCTGTGGCTTCAAAACCAAAAAGCAGTTAGTTATCTTGATCTGTCTAACGCAAGTATCTCTGATACAATACCTGAGTGGTTTTGGGATATCTCCTCCAACCTTTCATTATTGAACCTTTCTTACAACCATATCCAAGGTCAGCTACCAAATCCATTCAGAGTTGGTGCATTTGCTGATGTTGATTTAAGATCAAATCAGTTACAAGGCCAATTACCTCTTCCTTTTTATCCTCTCTCTTTGTTGGACCTTTCTAACAACCAATTCACTGGTCCTCTTCATCCAAACATCAGTTCTGTAATGCCAGATATAACCATCCTAGCCATTTCCAGTAATCATTTAACTGGCTCCATCCCTTTCTCTATTGGTGAAATGTTGTCTTTGCAAGTTCTTGATCTTTCAAGGAATGGTTTCACTGAAGGGATACCATCAAGCTTGGGAAACTGTTCATATCTTAAGGCTCTTGATTTGTCTTCCAATTATCTAGCGGGATGGGTTCCTGAATCCATTGGCCATCTTCAGCAGCTCAAGTCATTACATCTAAACAACAACTCACTATCTGGGAAATTCCCTGCCTCTCTGAAGAATTGCACAAGCTTGGAAATGCTTGATCTTGGTGAAAACAGATTTTCAGGACTCATCCCAAAATGGGTGGGAAGAAGATTATCTTCTCTTGGAATTCTCCGCCTACGGTCAAACAATTTTCGTGGTAGCATCCCTCAAGAACTGTCATATTTAAAATCTCTACATGTGTTGGATCTCGCCCACAACAATTTATCAGGTAAAATTCCTGCTAGCTTTGGGAACTTCATGGACATGGATGTCAAGCAGAGGGTAAACAAAAATCTTTTCTATGGATTTGTAAGAGGTGTTTATTATCAAGAGAGCTTGTATGTGGCCATCAGTGGAGCTCCCAGAGAATATAACAAGTTGCTTTATCTTGTAACAAGTATAGACCTCTCAAGCAACAATTTATCCGGAGAGATTCCAGAGTTATCAAGGCTGTCTGGGCTACTTGTTCTAGACTTGTCCAAGAATAGATTGACTGGAAATATTCCAGATAACATTGCAGATTTGAAGGAGCTGATATCTTTGGATGTGTCTGAAAACAAACTGTCAGGGGAAATTCCATCACCCATTTCAACCATGTCCTTTCTTTCTTACTTAAACTTGTCGAATAACAATCTTTCAGGGAGAATTCCATTGGGTGGACAGATGCAAACATTTGATCCATCATCTTTCACCGGAAATGCAGCTCTCTGTGGGGCTCCACTGCCAAAAAGCTGCAGCAGTGAGGGGCCCAAATTCACTCCTACAAATGATGAAGATGGTGGAGATGGAGATGAAGCTATATGGTTTTATCTAAGTGTTGCAACAGGTTTTATCGTGGGATTTTTGGGACTTTTTGGTTCTTTATTGATCAGAAGGTCTTGGACTGATTCTTATGTGAGATTTATCGATAAAATCCTCGCATGGATATATGATACTAGAGCAGGTCAGTTATGTCAAAAGTCAAAGGTGAAGAAGAGGAACCCAGTTCGCAACTGAAAAGGTTGCCACAAAGGTTTCAACTTGGAAACCAGTAGGATATTCCTTTTAGAAGTGCTCACTGTAATCTCTAACAGCTCTTATAAATTCTATATGACATTGAGTTACAATACCTAGTTCTTCTGGTGAAGAGTTGCAGAATTTGAAACCAGATTTAAATGCAGAAAAGAACTCTCTGTTATTTTTTTCTCATTTAAAAAATCATGCATAATAACCCGTTTTGCAGTGATTTTGGTTAGAACTTTCATCATCTCCAAATCATTTTCCATTGAATCTTATAATTGTTTGTTGCAGTCACATTACTAACTCAGCAATAACTTCCACCTCTTAACTGGAATAAAACCCCTCATCTTGCAAAGATTAATCCTTAAAAAGTAAGGTATGCATTATGAAGCTGCAGTTTTGGTTGTTAATGGCTCTGTAATGTAGCTCTCTCACCAATATGATTATAAACTTTATTTGCAAAGCTATGTATTCCAACCTCCAACCTACAATTCAACTGATGATTGTTACCTCAGGCATTTCATCAAACATGTATTTACTCTTTAATGGTAGGTTTTTGCAACAAATGATCTTATTAATCACCTGCCTGATGGGTTCTTATTGTTAGTTGGACCGGACTCCACTTTCCTACCTGCTTGCTAGAAAGGGTCGATTTCACCGGGGTGGTTCGACTCCTTTAGTTAAATCTATTAGGGGTTAACTCCATTTTGTCTCTCAGAACTTATTGTTTCTTGGATTCGACTCCACTTTCCTTCCTACTTGCTAGAAGAGGTCGACTCTACCAGGGTGAGCTTGACACCTGAGAAAAATTTGTATAGGTGCCTTTGGCTCAAAGCTTACTACTTCTGGGATTCGACTCACTAGCAGTTCTATTCAACACATGGGCTCAACTCCAATGGTGAAGGGTCGACTCCACTATTACAAATGACTATTTTGCTAATGTTTTTTGCATAAAATTTACTAATAAACTATAATTAAATAATCGAGTTTGCTACCATCAAAATATGGGTTAATGGAGGAACGTCAATTCTCTAACCTATATCCTCGATTCTACATTAGGTTGTTTGGATGGTGTACTTTCTAACATGAGCTACTTGTTCCCTTCTTGAGCGAACCATTGAGACGAACAATTACAAGTCGAACAAATATGCTAGTAGAAATTTCTTTGTAGGGCTTATTGAGCAACACAATATATCTAATTCACATTATTAGTAACCCGAATGTTTGTTATCATAAACAATATCTCAATGGAAATCTTGAGACCAGTAGTAATCTTACGTGAATAAGATTGAATTTGTAACCTTACCATAGGATTTCAAAGTCATGTGTCGGGAACCGTTTATTAGAAGAAGTTTTTTGGAAATTACTAAAGCAATTTTAATGATCAAATTATTTGATTAAACAAATTCCAGTGTTTGATGATCAGTTCTTTCTCCATTGATGTCTCTTTCCTAACTAATAAGCTTAAGATCTTTGTACTCACTAATCCATGTGAGACTATTCCTTAACACTCCCGAGCCATATGAATGTGTTTCCTCATTGTTTAGTCTGAGTTGTGAATTAATCTCTCTATTGAATGTTTTCAACTAACTTTGTTCTCAATTGTTAGAGCAATCTTTATAATTTCAGATTGTACAAAATAGGAATCACCTTTTGAAGTACAATTTCAGTTAGTAAACTGTCTAACCTTCCAATGAAAACAACAAATTCAAGTTGTTGAATTGACTGGCTGTCTAGTGGTTTTTAGACAACTTAAAAAGAGATTGTCTCTTTTGGATTCAATTATTTCAGATGGTGAAATAGGAAATACATCTTGAGATTCAACTACATTGTTCAGTCTTCTCCTTTCTATAAAATCCAGCCTAAAGTGGGAGATGAGAATCAGAGACACAGAAACAGAAAGAAAAGGAACCAAGAATTATGAGTTCAGGAATGAAGCTTTCTCTCTATTGCTTCTTCCTTTTTTCTCTCCTCCTTACATCTAGTTCAGCAGCCAGCAAGAAATCCTACATTGTGTACCTCGGCGCCCATTCTCATGGTCCCAACCCTTCCTCTTCCGACGTCGAAAAAGTGTCAAGCTACCACCATGACTTGCTAGACTCTTTCCTCGGCGGGAATGACAAGGCCAGGGAGTCCATTTTCTACTCTTACACCAAATTCATTAATGGGTTCGCTGCCTATCTGGAGGAAGAAGCAGCAGCGAGGATAGCCATGCACCCGGATGTGGTTTCTGTTTTTCCGGATGAAGCTGTGAGATTACAGACGACTCGCTCATGGGAGTTCATGACCCATTTGGAAGAGAACGGCCAAATGCCAGATGAATCGCTGTGGGAGAAAGCCAGATATGGTGAAGATGCTATAATTGGGAACATTGACACAGGGGTATGGGGGCAGTCGAAGAGCTTCGATGATGACGGGCTGGGAGCTGTTCCGACGACCAAGTGGAGAGGCCAGTGTGACAAAGGTGTTGAATGTAACAGGTATCATCAGCAGCCATAGATTTATTTGTTTATCTCGTTTGATCAACCAGAATGTCTAAAACCCAAAGTTCAGGGACTATCTGAAACTCATACTGATTTCAAATTTAACAATCTCGATAACGAAGGAAATTGATCGGAGCTCGTGTCTTCGGAAAAGGCTTCGCCGGGAGCGGATACGCCAACTCTAGTGAGGACTACATCTCCGCTCGGGATTTCAACGGCCATGGCACCCATACCCTCTCCACTGCAGGAGGCAGGCCAGTCCCCTGGGCCAGCATCTTCGGCTACGCCAATGGCACAGCCCGAGGTGGCTCTTCCCGTGGCCGCGTTGCGGCCTACAAGGCCTGCTTTGCTTCTGGCTTTTGTCAATCCTCCGACATCATGGAAAACTTCGACGCCGCCATCTACGATGGAGTCGACATTCTCTCCATCTCTCTCGGCAGCTTCCCTGGACCTTACTTCAGTGACTCCATCGCCATCGGCGCTTTCCATGCCATCTGCAACAACATCCTTGTCATCGCCTCGGCGGGCAACGATGGCCCATCTACCGGCTCCGTTGCAAACGTCGCCCCCTGGTTTTTCACCGTCGCAGCCAGTACCATCGACCGTAAAATCTCCTCCAGTGTGGTGTTAGAGAACGGGACGAGATTCACTGGAGAAAGCTTGTCGACGGCTGTCCTGAAACCAGGTAAAACATACCCAATAATCTACTCAATTGACGCGAAACGGCCAGATGTGCACATTGAAGAGGCGAAGTTTTGCTTGGAGGACACGCTGGACAAGAGGAAAGTGAGAGGGAAGCTGGTGGTTTGCATGACGGAGTACGGGGTGGAAGTGGAAAGCGGGGAGGAGGTCCGTCGTGCCGGCGGCGCTGGGTTGGTGCTAGTGCTGGGGCCATCGATGGATATCACCGCTGCAGCGCATATTCTTCCGGCAACGGTGATCTCTCGGGAGGACGGGCTTACGCTTTTGAGTTATATTCGAGCTATGACGATTCAGAACCGAACCATCAGGGGAAACATCACCAGACCGGTGACGGTCTTGGGCTCGAATCGGGCTCCGGTCATGGCTAGGTTTTCATCTCGTGGGCCAAACATAGTCACACCAGAGATCCTGAAGGTTGGTCTCCGTCTTTGGAGCATTTCATTTGTTATCACATAGAAGAAACACAATTTTGAAAACTATAACTAAATATTTCTTTAGTTTTATGACAAACTATAAGTACTTGTTAGTGCATTCCCTTTCCCAGGAAATATCAGAAATCTACTTTTACGTAGAAATTAACATATTTCTACGAAGAATTTGTGCCATAGAAGGTCATTTTTTTCATGGAAATTGTGTATTTGATATTTTATTTTACTGAAAATTTATTAATTACTATTTATTTTCCTAAAAAAATACTAACATTTTCCATGTAATTTCCTAGTAAGGCACTAATAGAATTTTATCTAAAGGTTTCTTGGAAATTTGTATCATGGGGAAAAAAAAATTAGTTTTCCATGGGATATAAATTTCCAACTAGGGGCACTAACGAGGCTTATATATTCTTCCTTGAAAATTATATATAAGCAATTTAAAATAATAAACTATAGAGAATTATATTATTTTTAAGTTCATATTTTATATTATATTATTTTATTGGAAGAGTTATGAATTATTTTAAAAATATTATTTATTTTAATTATTTATAATATTTTAAAGTATTTTTTTATCTAATGATGAACTCTCAATAATTATTTTTATTAGTTTAAATAATAAATAGCTACATATTGTTAAGATACTTTATATTTTTTTACAAATTATATTATGTTATAATATAAATTTTGGTATGTATTTTAAATATTATTTAAGATTTAAACTAATTTATGGTTTTTAAATGCAATTATAGATTGAATAAGACAAATTTATGTGGGTGGGTGTTATTATTCATATTCCTCTAGTGTAACCCTAGAAAAGAAAAGAAAAGAAAAAAAATAAGAATTCAACAATTATTATTTCAAAAAATAGTTAGTAAAAATAAGATAATGATCAAAGAAGGGTGATCCCATACGAAAAGCCATTTGGTGCGAAATATGTGAAACGTTATCTCAATCGTCCGATTAACGTGGCTGAGATAACCATTTCTCGTATTGGATCACCCTTTTTTGATCATTATCTTATTTTTATTAATTATTTTTAAAAATAATAATGATCAAATTCTCATTTTCTTTTCTTTGCTATGGTTTCCAGACAAACACGAATCATCAAACACGAATCATCTTCCATTGCCTTCATATGTTTCAACCTTAACCATTTATTTCAACGACGTTTACAGCCAGACATCACTGCACCAGGCGTCGACATTCTTGCAGCCTACACCCAGGCTAAAGCACCCACCTACCTATCCATTGATAAACGACGAGTTGCCTTCACCATGATGTCTGGAACCTCCATGTCCAGCCCTCACATTGCAGGCATCGCAGGCCTCTTGAAGACCCTCCACCCTGAGTGGAGCCCTGCAGCCATCAGATCTGCCATGATGACCACTGCAACCACACAAAACCCAATCTCCTCAGGCGACGACCCTTTTGGGTTTGGCACAGGACATGTTCAACCAAATGCAGCAATGGATCCTGGCTTGGTCTACGATCTCTCCCCTCGTGATTACCTCAACTTCCTTTGCAGTATCGGCTACACAGCAGAAGCCATCAAGATGTTAACAACTGATTCTTACTCCTGTGAGGCTTTAGATCTTCTTAACTTCAACTACCCTTCCATTACTGTCCCCAACCTCAATGGCTCTGTTACTGTGAGTCGAATTGTGAAGAATGTGGGTTCCCCTGGAACCTACACGGCCACTGTGGAGGCACCTCATGGAGTTCTAGTTTCGATTAAGCCAACTCAGTTGAAGTTTGACAAGCATATGGAAATGAAGATGTTTAATGTGACACTACAAGCTAAGAGTGGTGGTGGCGGCTATGTGTTTGGCAAACTCACTTGGTCTGATGGGACTCATAATGTTAGGAGTCCTATTGTGGTGAATGTGATAACACCTTGAAGGGATGATAGAGACTCTAGAAGGGATGAGTATTCTTCCAAATGTGTAATAATTGGTCTAATCTTTAAGCAGATCATGTTTTGAGTTCAGTATAGGTTCCATCTATAACTATCAAGGATAAGTTTGGTCTCGAGCCTAAAATTGAAAGATTAAGTGTCGCGTCCAAGAAGTTGGAATGGGTGGTGGTACCCCTTATATCGAGCACTCTCCGTCTCCTTTCCTCTATAAAAAAGGGCAGTGCCTCAGAGAAGTGACGCAAAGGGGGTAGTGCAACCCTCTCCGTTTTAGCATCGAGAGGGTCTACACCGCCACCCTGCCCCTAGATGGAATGAAAATAAAATAAAGAGCAAGGATTTAAACCTGTCTTAAGGAAAATCAACATGGATGAGCACCCGAGAAACTATAGCTTTTGGAATTAAAGGTGGATTTGAACCCTGTAAGAAGTTGAAGACTATGGTATCAAACCCTAGCAGTATAAGCTCAAATTTTGTAAGTGACCTACTCACATATTCAACAGTAAAATAAGATTTATTGATTATTTTATGAAATTTTTAGTTTGAAAATACCATAATCAACCTTACCAATCTAACAAGTAGTTTTTTTAATCTTACTTTTCTTCCTTCAACTTTTAGCACTTCAATTCTTCAATTTTTTTGATTCAGAGTAGGTGACTTCTTGCTATGTGGGCATCTCCTTTTGTTGTTCATCTCTTCTTGCCTCTTCTGAGCTGATTGTTTGAAAAAAAATTATTCTTTCTTCCTCTTATTCAATCAAATAATATTATTGGGTTGATTGGAAGATGTGTTTTTTTTTTTTTTTTTGCATGAGTTGCTTGTCTTCCTTTCCTGATAGACCATTAGGATGGGCGACGACCGATCGAATAGACATGCTACCAGAAATTTCTTTTGAGGGGGTTTTGAATTATCCAACATACTTAATACAGATCATTAGTAAATTGAGTGTTTGTTATCATCAAAATTATCTCAATGGAATTTTTAGTCCAAACACTATATTTTAGATTTTAGGAAGAGAAGTAAGATTGACACTCATACATTGGAAAAAAAATCCCAATATTTGACAAGTTTTGCTTGGATTCTTTACTTCTCTTCCTCTAAATAAATTGTGTTTCCTTTGTTTTTTCTTTTGATGTAAAAGAACGTGCATGGCCTCTTAGTCTGTTCATAAATTGCTACTGTGATTACACAGGAATTAGATTTCAAATATCACAAGCTGCGACACCCCATGTCAATCTGATTACAAGAAAATTACAGCAATTCCGACTCGTCTGTTTCGATCACAGACAGCAAAGAAGAAAATAACTCAAATGAAAGAAAGCCCAAGCTCTGCAGCAAAGAAAGCTTCACAGCACAGCAAACCAACCCAGAAAATGCAAATCTGGAGACTGCTGGAAGGTTTCAAACAGTGAGACCACTCTGGATGACCATCACCGTTGTTGCATCTTCACTTCCCTTCATGAAGAGGGAAAGGGATGAAAAAGCACAGAAACGGAAGTAATGAAGGAGAGCTTGGTTATTTCAGCGCCTGCGAGTGAAGAAATCTGCAGCGGCCTCAGCCAGGGTGACTACGACACTCCAAATGTCTCTCAGGAATGGAATGATGGAAATTAAGGGAAACATGGCTGTGACAGCAATGGGCTTGCTCTGGTCTCTTTGGAGGTAGAAGGCTTAAGGAGGGGAGGAGAAGGTAGGGCTTGAGAGGTAGTTGGGATGGAACTGTTTCATTGGTAACAACTTCTTCTAGAACAGAACGATAGGGTATGAACCCAAAAAGATGGTCAAATATTGTGAATTCTATTTACCAAGATATCGAATTCCAACACTTATTTCCCAAATTACCAGATGACAAAGTTTGAAATCCATGTGGCTCAGTCAATATGCCACATAACCGAAACCTGTGTCTATTGTGGTGCCATGTCAGCATATTATTTAGGGAAATTTAGATTTTTACCCAAAATTTAAAACTTAATTAAATAAATGACGAAATTTGAACTTATTTAGAAAAATATCAAACTTTGACCGATCAACTACATATGTGTACAGTCAAAGGTGACATGTAGGTTTTGACCGATTATGTGTCACCATGTCATCATGTCACATTAATACTCGGTCAGTCGAACGAAATTAACGCATTATCTTACAGACACATCATCACCCATGTAGGATGCCATATCATTAAATGGCCAAAAAACCTCAATTTAAAATATAACATGGCAAACCACGTCATCATCCATGTAATACTTTTAATCATCAATTAAAATATTTAAAAATTTAAAAAATTTTGAAAAAAATATTTTAGAGTTTAAAAATCAAATTTGAGAAGACACTTTTAATTACCTTATATTTTTAAAAATAAATTATTAAAATTTATATTAATTAATTTAAAAAATTAACTCTCACCTATTTAACACCATTTATTATTGATTAAAGTATTTATTAATTGAAAATTTTTGAAAATTTTATATTAGAGTTCAAAAATAAAATTTATGGGTACACTTTTTATTACTTTATATTTTAAATAATAAAAACTAAAATAATTATGCTAATTAATTAAAAAATCTTACTCTTACCTATTTAAAACCTCTTATTATCGATTTAAAATATTTATAAATTAAAAAATGTATTTAAAAAATTTATTTTAGAGTTTAAAAATAAATTTTATCAGTACACTTTTTATTACCTAATTTATAAAATATTAAATTATTAAATAAATATGTTAATTAATTAAAAATCTTACTCTACCTATTTAACACTTTATATCATTGATTTAAAATATTTATTAACTGAAAAAATATGAAAATTTTATTTTAGAGTTTAAAAATCAAACGTATCGGTACACTTTTTATTACCTTATATTTAAAATAAAAAAGTATTAAAAAATTATTAATTAATTAAAATTACTCTTGCCTATTTAACACCATTTTATTATCGATTTAAATTTTTTTAATTAAAAAAATTTGAAAATTTTATTTTAGTTTAAAAATCAAATTTATCAGTACACTGTTTTTCAAATTATAGACTCAATTAAAATAAATACAGTAATTAAATACCTAAATTAAAATCAACATGATAATTAAACACAGTAATTAGATTCAATTAACAAAAGCCTTAAAAAATCATCTTGCTAAATTGGCTTCTGAAATTCAAATTCGGGTTTGGAGGGTGAATAGGGCTTTGGTTTTGAGAGAGGGGGTGGCAAGAGGGTGAAATGATAGGGTATTAAGGAAGGGGGCGTTGAGAGAAAATTATAGGGTTTGGTTTTGAGAGAGGAGGTAGCAAATAGATGAAATGATAGGCTTAGATTTTGAGAAAGGGGCGACGAGAGGATGAACAGACAAGAACGGAGAAGAAGAGTGAGAGATGTGACTGAAACAAAGTATGGGTTGAGAGGGGGGCGTCGAGGGCGAGGGCGAGGGCGAGTGGCAGCAGCAGGGGAGCGTCATGGGAGAGAGTGAGAACAAAAAAAATAAGAAGGCAATGAGGGCTTACATGGTGCAAGATGACATGGCATGATGAGGTGTTAATATATTTATTGATGTGGCATCTTACATGGGTGATGATGTGTCGGAATGGTGATGTGGCGGTTGACATATCAATCGACTCACCGAGTGTTGATGTGCCATGATGATATAGCGATGCGTAATCGATCAAAGCCTACGTGTCACCTTTGACTATACACATGTGTAGTTGATTGGTCAAAGTTGGGTATTTTTCTAAATAAGTTCAAAAGTCCGCCATTTATCTAATTAAGTTTTAAAATTTGGGTAAAAACTTAAAAGTCTCTATTATTTAGAAAAACTGATGTGGTACCACGATGGACAGGTTTCGGTGATGTGGTAGGTTGACCAAGTCACATGGATTTCAAACCGGTAGTTTGGGAAATGAATGTTGGAATTCGATATCTTGGTAAATAGAATTTTCAAATTCGGTATTTTGATAAATGTCCCATGATAATGGCCAACTACCTTCATTTTTTTTCTTCCCAAGCAACAGAATAAGAGAAGTTAATCAAATTGTGCATTTCTGGTTTGTTTTTTGAAATTGTAGCACCTTCGTTTTTGCACACAAAGACCCGAGTTAGGTCAGAGTGAGTTGAGGATGACTGCTATAAGAACATAAGAGAAGAAAGAGTCTATGTTAGCCGTTTCCATATTTTTAGGTTTGACTTATTATTTCCTTAAATATAGGAACAATGGGTAGTTGTTTCCCCCTCCTTACTATTTTGATGGAAAAAAGAGGTTTTAAAGTCACATGTGATTTTTCCACGAAGGAACTTCTGAATAGACGAGATGATCTTCAACTTCTGGAATTTGATCGTGATGGCTGGAGGTAATCTATTGTTCACGCTTCCATTTAAATTTTATTTATGAATTTTATAATATATGTCGAAATTGATTTATGCTTACGGTCTAACCCTTCACCTCTGCCCATTTGGAGTACCTTAGTTCATGTTTGTGTAATATAAAACATCCATACGTACCTACCACTCTCATGCTTCCATGGTGACGACGTTAGGCAAATAGAGCTTCTGGAAGTACTGGGTAGCTCGGCCGATACCATATTCAATGTGTATTGGATTTGAAAATATTCAATATTTATCAAGAAAGCGTTGGTATCCTCTACGACGAAGACAGTTGCAGAGATGAGCAATCAAAAAATAGAACTCCATGGCAGAAGCTCGTGGGACTGACTAAAAAGATACGTAGAACTCGCGTGGGATAGAGGATATTTTTCTGTTTCTTCTTTTACTTTTTTTTCTTGTTTTTTTCCTTCGATGTTGTGATTCTGGGTTTTATCAAACCATCCCGTCTGAGGTTGGAATGCAATTTTGGAACGACAATGGTTATACACAGTTTACATACATTCAGATTGTAATTTGAAAAAAAAAAGAAAAAGAAAAGTTTCCTTTACGAAATCATCATATCCAACTCAGCCATGGCAAAACTTGTATAAATCATACTGGTTTTTTCTTTTCATTAGGACTACAACATGAATTTAATCATGATACTGCTGCTTCATTCGTTCTTGAATCAGCTTCTTCCTAGCTCGCTTCTGTAACGTTTCTTGAACGACCTCAGAATCCAGTAATCTGAAAGCGAGGCAGCATTTCTGGAGAATCGTAGTGGGGTGAAGTGATTCGGGATGATCTTTCAGAGTAGTGGCTGCGAATACCAGCTGAAAACGATAACGAGAATCACAGAGGGGAAACATCATTTAAGAAACAAAGCTAGTAGAAGGAGAAGAAGAAAGAAAGGACGAAGAAGAGAGGGACGGAAAGATTAAAAGATCATACGAGTTATCAGTTCCACCGGCGCCTCCACCAGACAAATAACAACGCACCATATCTCAGACACGAATCTCAGAAACGAAGGTAGAGGGAACATTGTTACACAACGGAAGCTCTGCAAGACTGCAATCCTTCCTCTCTCTCTCTTTACCTTCTTCTCTGTCAATCTCTGGAGTTGAACTGTATATATAGCAGAATTCATAGCAAGAACTTCTGGGTTAATAATCATTATCCAAAAGCTCTTACAAAGCTAATTGAATAGTAGAGATCAAATACTTTTTAAACCAGAGTGCAGGCGGATAGGTTAGGAGGTTTTGATAAGCAAAACTGACAAATGAGAATTGAATTAGTGTTGGCCATGGATTTTGTTATTGGCAGAGAAGGATCGAACAGGAGGGGTACTGGTAGCATGAGAGTTTAAGAGCCACACAAATAACCTACTACGATCAGTCCATTTAAGTCTACTACGATCAGTCCAGTTAAGTGGTGGTCCATGGAATGCCAAGGGACTCTTTAAAAGTGTATAGGGTGAATTACTTATTTTTGTTAGTGTGCGCTATGAAAAGTATAATGGAAAATAATTTTGTGTGTTAGTGTATAGAGGAAAATACATAAGAAATTTATTAATTGTCTAATAGATTTAAATTTTATAAGATATTTTTTATTTAATTTTTCTATTAATAAGTTAAAAATAGATTTTATTAAGTCTTAAAAAAAGTTTAATTTTATAATATCCAAATACTTAATAAAATTGTTACATTTTAATATCTAAATTCTCACTATTAAAATATTAATTAAATATCATATTAAAATTATGAATTTATGTAAATAAATTAATTTTATAAGATATATTTATTTAATTAAACTAAAATATATTTTAACTTGTTTTAGATTAATAAATAATTAAAATAAAGTAAGATTGCTTATTTTAATTAAATATTTAAATAATAATAATTAGAAAAAACTTACTTTTATAATATCCAAATTTTAAACAAATTTTTATTGTACAATATCTAAATTCTCACTCTTAAAATAGTCATTAAAAATAAAAAAATATATAGATAAAAAAGGGTGTTTTATTATATAAGAATACTTTAATAGATATAAGTTTTATTTTAGATAGTTTTATGTGACTAAACTAAAATAAATTTTAACTTGTTTTAAATTAATAAGTCAATTTTTAAAAAATAATTATTTATTATTTAAATATTTAAAAATAAAACGATCAAACAAATAATTATTTTTACAATATCCAAATTGTTAATCAAATTGTTACTTTGTGATATCTAAATTCTCAATCTTAAATTAGAAATAAAATATAATATTAAAAATCATGAATTTATATAAATTAAAAAAGTGGGTATTTATTATATAAAATTACTCTAATAGATTTAATTTTTAAAATATAATTTTATTTAAATATTTTGTTAATAAATTAAGATAAATTTATACTGGTTTAATTAATAAATAGAAAAAATTTAAATTAAGTTTTAAATTTATTTAAATATATTAAATATATTAAATAAAATACTTAAACAAATGATTAATTTTATTCTATCCAAATGCAAGAGAGAGAAGGCAGAATGAGCATAACAAAAGTGAGTGCGAGAGTGAAAGTAAATTCACTAGCCTTAGGGAGTGATTTCACTTTTACTCGAGAAGGAAATTCACTTTCACTCGCTACTTACATTGCACACTAACAAGTTTTGGGTTATTTTCACTAGTGAGAGTACTTTCAAGCCCTGTTAGTACCCTCTGTAAGTGAAATGTATTTCACTTACGTTGGGGAAATGGAGGCAAAACCCGTTAGTGCGCAGCGTAAGAGACGAGGGAAAGTGAAATACAGATGAATTTCGCTTCCCCCCGTTTTAGCCATAAAGCGATGGTAAGTGAATTCAGAGGGGTCGAGCTCTGAATTCACTTACCATCGTTCAATTACATCTCGGGCTCGAGCTGTCACGAAGGAAGCTCAGTCAAACGAGATTTCAGAGAAAAAAAATTTCTCTCTCGCTCGCTCGCGACCTTCGGCTTCTCTTCTCTCTCGGCTTCCCTCTCCTCTCCCTCTCGACCTTTGTCGCAGAGTACGAGAGGTCGAGCCTCTCGGCCTCCCTCTCTTCTCCCTCTTGACGTACCGTTGGAGCGCCGCCTCCGTCGTCGTTGCCCACTGGCCCGCTGCCTTCGTCGTCGTTGCCCGCTGACCCGCCACCGTAGTCTCCCGCCGCTGAGGAAGACAACTCGCGCCATGAGAAAGACGATGATTTATTTTTTCCTAAGTTAGGAAAAATTAAACCATCATCGTAAAATTTATATTTTTTATAAAATAATTATTTTAATTTATTTAATTTTTTTTTTATAATTACTATATTAAATTAGTGATTCAATAGTCATAATTAAAATATTGTTAAAATAAATATTTGATAAATTATGTTTTAATGCCACTAAATATTTTTTGTGTTGTAGTTTTGTATGAACAGATATAATTTTTTATATTAAAAAGGTGATTGAGTTATATTTGTATTATTTTTATTTTTATTATTACGATATTTGTGTAGTACGCTATGTAGTACGATATTTGTATAATTATTTCATATTTAGATATTACAAAATTAAAATTTGATTATAATTTTAATAATATAAAAGTAGCATTTGTTTAATTATTATACTTAATATATTTTATTTATTAACTAATATTAATTTAATTTTCTAATAGTCAGATATATCAAAATATTTTATTTAATAAATAATCTACATACACTTTACACCACACTTTCCATTGTGCACACTAACACAAACAAGTACTTTATATTGCCACCCCCTTTGCTTTCACTTTCAAAGTGATTAATGAGAACCAGAGCTAAAATGTTTACTACAATCGTTTTGACACTTGAGGCAATGACTCTAACTGAAAGCGTTCGTAACAGCAAATCAAATGAAAAAACTCTAACGTAATTTTGGTTCTTGTATTAACTTGAAAAGGTGACTCGGTTCCTCTTTTATCTTGTAATGTTGCAGGAGAGTTAGCTTAATAGACACAACGAAGAAGATAAGCATCGAATAAAGATTGATCCATTGCTTAGCCTACGAAGAACACTGGCTCGGCCGCTGGAGTTATAGATTCGAACTTGGGATTAATGGGTACAAAGATCTTAGGTAAATTAGTTAGAAAACACATCTTCTTAACTTGGTTAGTCACTTTCAAATGGACCTTTTCCTATGTGAACCGGTTTAAAAATTTTAAATATTTACATCAATTCTAATATAAACATTTACAAAAAATTTAAAGATAAAATAATATTTTATAAAATTATTAATATATAAAATAAATTTAGTCACAAAATTTTGAAGTGAAAGAAAACTATATAAAAATACATAAGAATATACAAAAATACATAATGACTTCTTCTAGCAATTACTTGATTGATGCTTGATTGAGTCATTGAACCAAAGCTAGTACTTAATATTGAATTGTTGCCACACTTGAACCAAAATCGGTTTAGGAATTGTTTACTTAGTTTCATTTGTAGTTGGTTCCTTCTCTACGAAGCTTTCCAACGCCTGGGTGGAGAGAGAAGGGTCCTCACCAAGTTCAGAAATGGTCTGTATGATCTCTTTGAATCGGCTATTCTCATGGGATGATCATCCTGATTGTTGCAAATAGAGAGGTAGCCAAACATGACCTCCGAAATCCATATCTGGATTGGTAGATGAAACATGGCAACTGGAATTGAAGCATCTAAGGTACATAGATTTGAGTTTTAATAGCTTTGATGGCGATTCAATCCCAACTTTTTAGAATTAAAACTACAAAAGGATATGATCTCAGCTGATGTACCAGATTGGTTTTGGGACTTTACCCCTCAAGCTTTCCTATCAGTTTGGGGAATTTGATGGACCCTTTAAAGATAGGAGTATTTCCTGGAACATTAGTTGGTTTGAGCTCAAAGTAATTGTCATGTCCAATGCCCACTGTTGTCAGGTTGTTTTTATCACTTCTCAAACAAGTAGTTTTCTGGACCCATTCCTCCACACTTAGGTTATGCAAGGCTCACTTTGGAGCGCTTTTTGGCTTCAGATAACCAAGTTTAGATTGCTCCAAGTTTTTGGAATTTCTCCCATGAGACTCTAGACACTATACATGTCATACATCCAGTTTTATTGGATTCTTCCCCTTTGGCTTAGAGTATACATACTAAAGGGATGTCGATAAGTTACTTGAGTCAACAAAAGGTTAGATGTTGGTATACTTGGATATTCTCAAATGGTTTTGTCTATTTTGGCCAAGGGCACCCATAACCTGTAACAGTTATTGTTGAAGACAATCTTGTAAAATAGGAAAGTAAATATTTAGTTGCCAATTGTTAGAATCTTTGGATATGATTTATAGACATAATTGTATTAGTTTTCTGTATAAAGATGTAACTTCTTTACATAATCAATGTCGAAAACATTGTTTTCTCATGGTATTGGTGCGGGTGTTGGACATCGTCGTCCTTCTCCCTCTGTCATACACAGAAGATCGATCCATGGCATCACTGTCCTCCGATGAGAGGGACTTTGATCCCTTTTTCTTAAGCCCCTCTTCTTGTTCCCTTCCCATTTGAGTCCCATCAAATCTGTTGTCATGGTAGGCTTTGTCGCCACTTCTGGCGCTACCAACGATACTATCAAGGTATACGACCTCTTAGCAGATATAGAAATTGGTTCCCTAGTCCATCACTTCGTTGGTGACACACTCTTTCCTCGTAATCTCGTCTCCGGCTCTGAGGATGGCACTGTTGCAATCTACGAAGTTGTTCCCTTTCTCAATTCCAACATAAGCTTTGACATTTGACGCTTGAGAATTGCATGACCCACTTCGAGTTCTTGAATTTTCTTCAGCAACTCTTCCAGTGGAGCCTCCATCTTGACTCCCCAAAAGCCAAAATTCATAAATAGAAAGGTTGATGGGATTTTCAAAGAGACCATTCGTGCTCATAAAAGCGATGTTATCGACCTGTGTGTAAGGCACTGTTAATGCTCCCTCCTCGGAGCAACTTTCAAATCCAAAGCTAACCAAATTCAGCGACCCGGTCTAAGGCAGGTCTTGGACTCAACAATTTGGGTCTCCCTCTTGTCTGCTTCGACTTTGCACTAGACAGACAGAATCCCACCATGGGAGATGAAAGCAACCCAAAAAACACCAACTCAGTCGATCGAGTTGATCATGGCATATAAACTTGATAATCCCAATCACCCATTGTATCTTCACTATTCAGATCAGCCTGGGTTGGTTCTCGTACCACAACTCCTCAATGAAGAGAACTATAGCACATAGAGTCATTCTATGATTATGGCCTTAACAATCAAGAACAAATATGGCTTTGTTGATGGATCAATAAAGTGACCAAACAAGGATACACACAAGTGTTTTCTCTAACCTCTCTCGAGCTGTAACTCCAACTCCTTTTTAGTGATGATAAAACCCTAATAGTAGTGCCCCTCAATTATAAAGAGAAAATTAGGGCAATCGTAATACAAAAGTAAAATTTCCCAACTGTCCTTAATGAAATAACAACTAATATATCGTGGATCGGTGCGGGGGCTTCGCCCCCCTTCTAACCCCCACGACGACCTTACCGAAAAGGTTGTTCTGCGTACCGACTCAGCGTAGGGCATTGATTAGGCTCCACAACTTAACATGACGAACTTTTAGGTAAAGCTTTGTACTTCTCCTCTTAACGTAAGAAAGCCACATTGATCCTCGATAGTAGAACAACTGATCAAATTGTTTGCTATCCTGAATTCATTACAACCTAGAAAACTGTCAAGATAAGACAGTTGGATTACCAAATGGTTCTCATGTCAATGTTACACGCGTTGGTCAAGTGATGTTCTCTTCTAGTTTGGCTCTTAATAATATTTTTTTTGTCCCAATTTTCCAATTAAAACTCATTTCCATAAGCAAATTTACGTGTCATTCTCTCTATATTTGTGTTCCTTATTCATTTTTATGCAATACAGGACTTACGCTCGGGGAAGATAATTGGGACGGGAACTGAGCAGAAGGGTCTTTACTACCTTGATCAACCATAAAAATCATCTTGCAATTCCGTCTATTTTCCCTCTGGTATTTGGCATTAACATCTTGGGCATCTTTAGAATAAATTATCTATTTCGTTTCCTTTTTCAAATAAAAATTCTTGTAGTACAAACAATCGCATGGTTTGCCTTTTAGCTAAACAAACTAGATTGCCATTTTCTATGAGAACAATTTATACCAAATCATCTTTTGAAATATTGTTTGTTGATATTTGGGAGGTTACCAAATTGTGTTTATTTCTAGGGCCCAATATTTCCTCACCACAGTTATGATTTTACTAGGTGTACATGGGTTTATCTGATGAACCACAAATTTGAAACTCAAACTCACTTGACTAATTTTATTAGTATGGTATGAACCCAATTCTATTCCAAAGTCAAAGTAGTGCTTAGTGATAATGATTCTGAATTCACACTTGAGGCCTATTACTTGTTCAAAGGTATTGTTTACCAAACGAGTTGTGCTAACACATCGCAAAAAATGTGGTATCCAAATGCAAACATAAACACTTGTTAAACATGGCACGAGCCTCCTTTTTAAGCTCATCTTCCTAAAAGTTTTTTTGGGGGGATGCCATTGAACTATTGATTATCTCATAAATTGAACACCTACACCAGTTTTGCATGGTAAAACACCTTATGAACAATTATTTAATATTATACCTAATTACTCATATTTACGAGTACTTAATGTTTATGATTTGCCTCTAGTCATACCCAAAAGCCATCCAAATTTGATGCACGTGCATCCCGTTGTAATTTTCTTGGTACCCTTATGAAAAAAAATATAAAGTATATGATCTTGAACTCAATAGAGTGTTTGTATCCAGAGATATTAATTTCTTCGAAAAAGAATTCTCTTTTTAAATACATTTCCGCTGCCGAAGAGAGTCTCATAATTCATCCTCCCATATACTCCATTTTTTTTTATGATGATCGTATCCCAAGCACACCTAAAAGACACATCGAGTCATCCACACCTACTCAATCAGAGTAAGCGTCTCGTGGGAAGAATGATATAATTGACCATTACTGGACCAAATTTGGTCTACGTCGTCTATGTTTTATGATAATTTATGGAAAAACTACCTACACCGTACCTTGAGGCAGTACATAGATTAAGAAGTGCTCCGCCACAATCCGACGCTGAATCTTCCCTGTAGCCGTCTTCGACACGGAGTCGGTGATGAAGACCCTCTTGGGGACTCTGAACGAAGCCAGATTCTTCTTGCAGTACCTCAGAACCTCCGCTTCATCAATCTCCGCCCCTTCTCTCGGAATTATCGCACAATTTATCTGAGAAAAAAACAGTAACAAAAACAAACAATTTAACAAACACAGTTCCATAGCTCCGTTCTCACTGTCGGCATCATCAGTCTTCACGCCAGAATCAGCCCTTTTCAGTATAACATTTAAAGAATTGCAGTAACGTGAATCCGTAACGAAGCCAACAGAACCCGTGAAAACCGTTCACAACAAATTTCTCCTGAAAAAAAAAATCACGCGCCGGAAAAAGATATTCCAACTCCCTCTAAAAGACGAGTTTTTAATTTCTTCTCAGTTTTCTAAAATTTTCCGATTTCTCACCTCTTCGCCGTATTTATCGTCGGGAACACCGAAAGCGACGGCCTCAGCCACATCCTGGTTCGACAAAAGAACCGCGTCCACTTCAATGGGGGAGATCTTCTCGCCTATGAAAATTTCACAAAAAGCCACTACAGTTCACATCTGTGCTTAACCAGGAAAGAAGATGGGGGGCACTTTGGAGCACTTTTTGGCTTCAAATAACCAAGTTTAGATTCCTCCAAGTTTTGGGAATTTATCAGCCATGAAACTCCAGACACTATACATGTCATACATCCCTTCCCCTCTTGCTTAGAGTATACATACCAAGGGGATGTAGATAAGTTACTTGAGTCAACAAAAGGTCAGATGTTGGAATACTTGGGTATTCTCATATAGTTTTGTCTATTTTGGCCAAGGGCACCTATACTTGTACCAGTTACTCTTGAAGATAATCTTGTAAAATAAGAAAGTAAACATTTAGTTGCCAATTGTTAGCATCATTGGATTTGATTTACAGACATAATTGTATCGGTTTTCTGTATAAGGATGTAACTTCTTTATAGAATCAATGTTGAAAAATATTGTTTTCGCATGGTATTAGTGCGGGTTTTGGACATCATCGTCCTTCTCCCTCTATCATACACAGAAGATCGATCCATGGCATCATTGTCTTCTGATGAGAGGGACTCTGATCTCTTTCTCTTAAGCCCCTCTTCTCATTCCCTTCCCATTTGGGTCCCAACAAATCCGTCGATGTGGTAGGCCCCATTGCCACTTCCGGCTCCACTGACGATATCATCAAAGTCTACAACCTCTTAGCCAATATAGAAATTGGTTCCCTAGTCCATTTCTTTGCCATTTTCACGACTCTTTCCTCGTAATCTCGTCTCCGACTCCAAGGATGGCACTATTGCAATCTACGATGTCGATCCCTTTCTCAGTTCCAACATAAGCTTCGACATTTGACACTTGAGAACCGCATGACCCACTTCGAGTTCTTGGATTTTCTTCAACAACTCTTCCAGTGAAGCATCCATCATGAAACCCCAAAAACCAAATACATAAATAAAAAGGCTGATGGGATGTTTAGAGAGGTCGTTTGTGCTCATAAAAGCGGGGTTATCAATCTATGTGTAAGGCACTGTTAATGCTCCCTTCTCGGTGCAACTTTCAAATCCAAAGCTAGCCAAATCCGGCAACCCGATGTAAGGCAGGTCCATGGACTCAACAATTTGGGCCTCCCTCTTGTCCCCTTCGACTTTGCACAAGAAGGACAAAATCCCACCATGGGAGATGAAAGCAACCCAAAAAAAGCCAACTCAGTCAAGCATGACATCTAAACTTAATAATCCCAATCACCCATTGTATCTTCACTATTCAGATTAGTCTGGGTTGGTTCTCGTACGACAACTTCACAATGAGGAGAACAATAGCACATGGAGTCATTCTATGACTATGGCTTTAACAATCAAGAACAAACATGGCTTTGTTGATCGATCAATAAAGTGACCAAACAAGGATACAGACGATGAATTGTAGTAGTGGATTCATTGTGACAATCTTGTCAAAACCTGATTATTGAGTTCAATTTCCAAGGATATTGCGACGAGTGTGTTCTATTGTGATGGTGCACAAGCAGTTTGGAGTGAATTGTGCGAACGTTTTTCTCAGGTAAACAACGTCCAACTATTTCATATTGAAAATGAGATACATGATTGCATACAACATAATATATCTATTGGATCCTATTTAACCAAGCTCAAAAGGATTGTGGGATGAGATGGATGCTCTTTGTCCTATCTCAAATTGTAGTTGTGGAACTATAAAGGAGGAATTATCCTATCGAGAAACACATAAAATAATTAAGTTTCTCATGGGATTAAATATTGATGATAGATCATTTGCCTAAGATCGGCAAGGTTTTTTCTTTTGTACTCAGACATGAACAACAAAAAAATGTATCAACTAAAAGGAGAATAGTTTAACCTGAGGCAGTAACTTTTGTGGTCAAGAATTTAAGCAATAAATGTGGTATTTACAAGTGAGTAAAATGTAACAAAGATGGTTACAATGTTGTAACTTATCGGGCACACTGGAAGTGCACTTATTGTGGATGGAAGGGTCACACGGTTGATTTTTATAAAAAAACTCAAGAATACAGAATCAACTCAACAAACTAAGAAGAAGGATCTCTCCAACTTTTTCCCTTTTACTCAGGCGCAATGCCAACAAATCCTTCAAACCCTCAGAAATAACAAGTCTTGCATTGCAAATCAAGTGGGTAACTCCTCAACCCATGACATGTTAGGAATTAGATGCCCTAATTCCAAACTAACAAGAGCAATAATAATAATCGGGGAAGAAAGGAAAAGCAAGCACAAGAACAAACAATAAGATTTATACAGGTTCGCCTTAAGGTATGACTATATCCTGTTTTTCGCTGCTGCGGTAATCCACTATAAAGTTGAAATAGTTTACAAGAAAAATCGTACACACTTACAAGTGTTTTCTCTAACCTCTCTCGGGTTGTAACTCCAACTCCTTCTCGATGATGATAAAACCCTAATAGCGGTGCCCCTCAATTATAAAGAGAAAATTAGGGCAACCGCCATACAAGAGTATAATTCCTAAATTGTCCTTAATAAAACAACAATTAATACATCGTGGACCGATGCGGGGGCTCTGCCCCCACATCCTCGGGGCCCCCTTCCAATCCCCCACAATGACCTTACCCTGAAGGTTGATCTGTGTACTAACTTAGAGTAGGGCATTGATTAGGCTCGGAACTGAGCAGGAGGGTCTCTACTACCTTGATTAACCATAAAAATCATCTTGTAATTCTGTTTATTTTCCCTCTTGTCTTTGGCACTAACATCTTAGGCATCCTTTGAATAAAGTATCTGTTTCGTTTCCTTTTCAAATAAATTTTTTTGTAGTACAAACAATTATATGGTTTGCCCTTTAGCTAAACAAAAATAGATTGTCATTTTCTTTTAGCAAAATTTCTACCAAATCATCTTTTGAAATGTTCTCGTTCCCTTCCCATTTGGGTCCCAACAAATCCGTCGATGTGGTAGGCCCCATTGCCACTTCCGGCTCCACCGACGATATCATCAAAGTCTACAACCTCTTAGCCTATATAGAAATTGGTTCCCTAGTCCATCACTTTGCCGTTGTCACAACTCTTTCCTCGTAATCTTGTCTCCGACTTTGAGGATGGCACTGTTGCAATCTACGATGTCGATCCCTTTCTCAGTTCCAACATAAGCTTCGACATTTGACACTTGAGAACCGCCTGACCCGCTTCTAGTTCTTGGATTTTCTTCAACAACTCTTCCAGTGAAGCATCCATCGTGAATCCCCAAAACCCAAATACATAAATAGAAAGGCTGATGGGATTTTTAGAAAGGTCGTTCATGCTCATAAAAGTGGGGTTATCAATATGTGTGTAAGGCACTGTTAATTCTCCCTCCTCCGTGCAACTTTCAAATCCAAAGCTAGCCAAATACGGTGACCCGATGTAAGGCAGGTCCCCAGACTCAACAATTTGGGCCTCCCTTTTGTACCCTTCGACTTTGCACAAGAAGGACAAAATTCCACCATGGGAGATGAAAGCAACCCAAAAAAAGCCAACTCAGTCGAGCATGACATCTAAACTTAATAATCCCAATCACCCATTGTATCTTCACTATTCAGATTAGCCTAGGTTAGTTCTCGTACCACAACTTCACAATGAGGAGAACAATAGCACATGGAGTCATTCTATGACTATGGCTTTAATAGTCAAGAACAAACATGGTCTTGTTGATCAATTAATAAAGTGACCAAACAAGGATACAGACGATGAATTGTAGTAGTGGATTCGTTGTGACAATCTTGTCAAAACCTGATTGTTGAGTTCAATCTCCAAGGATATTGCGATGAGTGTGTTCTATTGTGATGGTGCACAAGCAATTTGGAGTGAGTTGTGTGAACGTTTTTCACAGGTAAACAACATCCAACTATTTCAAATTGAAAATGAGATACATATTTGTTGGATCCTATTTAACCAAGCTCAAAAGGATTGTGGGACGAGATGGATGTTTTTTGTCCTATCACAAACTTTAGTTGTGGAACTATAAAGGAGGAATTATTCTATCGAGAAACACATAAAATAATTAAGTTTCTCATGGGATTAACTGAGCTATTTGTTGCAGTACGTGGACAAATATTGATGATAGATCATTTGCCTATGATCGGCAAAGTTTATTCTCTCATGCTCAGACATGAACAACAAAAAGATGTATCCACTAAAAGGAGAATAGTTTAAGCTGAGGCAGCAACTTTTGTGGTAAAAAATTCAAGCAATAAATGTGGTATTTACAAGTGAGTAAAATGTAACAAAGATGGTCACATCGTTGTAACTTATCGGGCACACTGGAAGTGCACTTATTGTGGATGGAAGGGTCACACGGTTGATTTTTATCAAAAACTCAAGAATACAAAATCAACTCAACAAACCGAGAAGAAGGATCTCTCCAACTTTTTCCCTTTACTCAGGCGAAATGCCAACAAATCCTTCAAACCCTCAGAAATAACAAGTCTTGCATTGCAAATCAAGTGGGTAACTCCTCAACCCATGACATGTTAGGAATTAGATGCCCTAATTCCAAACTAACGAGAGCAATAATAATAATCGGGGAAGAAAGGAAAAGCAAGCACGGGAACAAACAACAAGATTTATATAGGTTCGCCTCAAGGTGTGACTATATCCTATTTTTTGCTGTTGCGGTAATCCACTATAAAGATGAAATAGTTTACAAGAAAAATCGTACACACTTACAAGTGTTTTCTCTAACCTCTCTCAAGTTGTAACTCCAACTCCTTCTCGATGATGATAAAACCCTAATAGTGGTGCCCCACAATTATAAAGAGAAAATTAGGGCAACCGCGATACAAGAGTATAATTCCAAAACTGCCTTTAATGAAACAACAATTAATATATCATGGACCGGTGCGGGGGTTTTGCCCCCACATCCTCGGGGTCCCCTTCCAACCCCCTACGATGACCTTACCGTGAAGGTTGATCTGTGTACCGACTTAGCGTAGGGCATTGATTAGGTTCGGAATTGAGCAGGAAGGTCTCCACTACCTTGATCAACCATAAAAATCATCTTGCAATTCCGTCTTTTTCCCTCTGGTCTTTGGCACTAACGTCTTGGGCATCCTTCGAATAAAGTATCTGTTTCGTTTCCTTTTCAAATAATTTTTTTGTAGTACAAACAATTGCATGGTTTGCCCTCTAGCTAAACAAAAATAGATTGTCATTTTATTTTAGCAAAATTTCTACCAAATCATCTTTTGAAATGTTGTATGTTGATATTTTGGGGATTACCAAATTGCATCTATTTCTAGGGCCCAATATTTCCTCGCCATAGTTATGATTTTACTAGGTGTACATGGGTTTGTTTGATGAGCCACAAATCTGAAACTCAAACTCACGTGACTAATTTTATTAGTATAGTAGGAACCCAATTCTCTTCCAAAGTCAAAGTTATGCTTATTAATAATGGTTCTGAATTCACACTTGAGTCTTATTACTTATCCAAAGGTATTGTCTACCAAACGAATTGTGTTAACACCCCACAATAAAACGGGGTAGCCAAACGCAAACATAGACACTTGTTAAACATGGCACGAGTCTTGATTTTTTAAGTTCATCTTCCTAAAAGTTTTTTTTTGGGATGGCAGGGAAGGGGGGAGGGTGTCATTTAACTACTAATTATCTCATAAATCGAACACCTACACCAGTTTTGCATGGTAAAACATCTTATAAACAATTATTTAATATTGTACCTAATTACTTACATTTACGAATATTTGGATGTTTATGTTTTTTTTCCTCCACTCATGCCAGAAAGTCATCCAAATTTGATGCACGTGTATCTTGAACTCCATAAGAGTGTTTATATCCAGAGATATTACTTTCTTCGACAAAGGATTCTCTTTTAAACACATTTCCACTACCAATGAGAGTCTCATAATTTTTCCTCCTATAGACTCCATTTTTTTATGATGATCCTATCAAAGCACACTTCAAAGACATATTTAGTCATCCACACCTAGTCAATCAGAAAGTAATGAACCTTCATCATATAAGCATCTTGTGAGAAGAATGATCTATTTGACCATTACTAGACCAGATTTGGTCTACGCCATCCATGTTTTATGCCATTTTATGGAAAAACCATATACACCACACCTTGACGCAGCACATAAATTTTTTAGATACTTGAAACAATTACCAGTACAGGATATTCTTGTATTTTCCACAAATATATTCTAAAGGTCGGTAATAGGGTATAATATATATTTTTAGAGAATCACTCATTTCTTGGAAAACGAAGAAGCAAACAATAGTGGTTGAATAAAATGTAGAGGCAAAATATCGTTTTATGACTATTACATGTAAATTATTTGGTTGAATAATATTTTAAAAAATTTGAAAATCAAACATACTCTGTCTGTCATGTTGTACTGGGACAACTAGATTGCTCTACATATTACCACAAACCGGTGTTTCATGAGCAAACCAGACACAAAAAATATTTGTCACTTAATTCATGAAAAGATTCAAACTAATTTGATTAAGATGGCACACATAGGAACCAACAACAACACACATAGGAAAGTAAATATTTAGTTGCCAATTGTTAGAATCGTCAAATCTGATTTGCAGACATAACTTTATCAATTTTCTGTCAAAAATATTGTTTTCTCAATTACTATATCAATCCAATAGGCCATTTTCATTGAAATCGGTAATTTATAGAACCTTATAATATGATTCATAACTGTATTAAGTAATGTGTTGGCTTTAAAGAATGGCAATTTCAGGCTCCGAATTTGGGCACTTTGGCGGCGGAGACCTTAGCAAGGAAGTGCTCCGCCACAATCCGACGCTGAATCTTCCCTGTAGCAGTCTTCGGCACGGAGTCGGTGATGAAGACCCTCTTGGGGACTTTGAACGAAGCCAGATTCTTCTTGCAGTACCTCAGAACCTCCGCTTCATCAATCTCCGCCCCTTCTCTCGGAATTATCGCACAGTTTATCTGAGAAAAAAACAGTAACAAAAACAAACAATTTAACAAACACAGTTCTATAGCTCTGTTATCACTGTCGGCATCATCAGTCTTCACGCCAGAATCAGCCCTTTTCAGTATAACATTTAAAGAATTGCAGTAACGTGAATCCGTGACGAAGCCAACAGAACCCGTGAAAACCGTTCACAACAAATCACGCGCCGGAAAAAGATATCCCAACTCCCTCTAAAAGACGAGTTTTTAATTTCTTCTCAGTTTTCTAAAATTTTCCGATTTCTCACCTCTTCACCGTATTTATCGTCGGGAACACCGAAAGCGACGGCCTCAGCCACATCCTGGTTCGACAAAAGAACCGCGTCCACTTCAATGGGGGAGATCTTCTCGCCTATGAAATTTTCACAAAAAGCCACTACAGTTCACATCTCTGCTTAACCAAGAAAGAAGATGGGGGTATTTTAGTAAATATGTTACATACCTCCACGGTTGATGAGCTCCTTGATGCGCCCCACCAAATGAAGGTAGCCCTCATCGTCCAAAATCCCGACGTCACCCGTGTGAAACCACCCAAACCGGAAAGCCGCTTTATTAGTCTCTGGGTTGTTCTTATAACCCCTGGTCACATTGGACCCGCGGATACAAACCTCTCCGCTGACGCCACGTGGGAGGTGAGTTCCGTTCTCGTCGAGAATCGTCATCTCCTGTCCGATCGGCCGGCCTACCGATCCCGGCCGGTGTGGTCCGTCCTCCGGCAGTGGATTCGATGCCATCAGGTGAGCCGCTTCAGTCATAGCGTACGCTTCAAGCACCGGTGCACCGAACGCTTCCTCCAGCCGCCCCAGGATAGCCGGCGCCAGAGAAGCGCTGCAGCTACGGATGAACCGGAGCTTCGGGTAAACCGGTTCCGGGTTGGTCGCGTGCCGATCCAGGAGGATCTGGTGGATGGTAGGAACCGCCGTGTAAAAGGTAGCGTTGGAGGTCCGCAAGTCGGACCAGAAAGTCGAGGCGGAGAACCGGCCGGAGGCCGGGAGTGTGACAGCCGCGCCTGCGGCTAGGGAGCTGAGAAGACCGGCAAGCAGGCCGTGGACGTGGAAGAGTGGGAGAACAATCACCGTCGAATCGGACTCGGTGAGTTTGTACACTGATTTTATGTTTTGAACCGAAGCCCCGAGGTTTAACTGGGTTAGCGGAACTCCTTTCGGTCGGCTGGTGGTGCCGGACGTGTGAAGGAAGAGCGCCACGTCGGAGGGATCGTTGACGAGTTCGGCGACAGATTCAGTTCCCAATTCGCACTGTGTTAGGGAGAGTATAAAGGGCGAGTCAGGGTGTGGGAGGAAAGCGCGGGCGTGAGGGATGTTAAGTTTGCTGGCGGCGGCTTCAGCGGCGGGATGGCCGCCTTGGGAGGTGATGAGGAGTTTGGACTCCGAGTCAGAGAGGTAGAACTCGAACTCGTCGGAGGTGTACGCCGGGTTGAGCGGCGCTGTTACAGCTCTGGCTCGAATCGCCGCCAAGAACAGTATGACGAACTGCAAACGCAACGTTTCATTAGCATATCGTATCGCGAGATGAATAACCGCTAACGACTTAAGCGGCAAGAAACATTAACAGTCCCACGAAATACAGGAAATTTTTCCTCTTATCATCGCGAAGATCGAAAAAGACAGACGAAAATCTGTCCAGAATAAAATATTCCAGAAAAAATAAAGCAAAAGTTATGACATAAACACTTCCAAAATCAAAATCTAAAATTCCGAATTATAATAGAACAGAAAAAAGAGAAATCATGTAAATAAAAGCTTCCAATTGCCAGATCTCAAATGACAAGAACAATCAAAGAGAACAGATCAAGATACCGACAGAGCTAAAAAAAAATCGCCAGATTTCAGAGGAAACCAGAAACGGTAAGCAATTAAAACAGGGAGCGGTTCCGTTCTCAACACTCAGCTCTTCGATATACAAACATTAAAATTTTCAATAGAACGTGAAAATAAAAATCAGGTAAATAAAGCTTCCAATAGCCAGATGTACAATAACAATCAAAGAGAACGAATCAGGATTGAACTCAAACGAAATTACAGACCGAAAAAGAAAAAAGAAGTCACCAGACGTTGTAAATCCCGCAAACCAAAACAGAAACAGAGAGCGTTTCCATTCTCGACACTCACCTCGACAGTGTTAGGAAAAGTGAGAGCCACAACATCACCAGCGCGAACGCCAGCAGCGAGAAGGCGCCCAGCAGTCTCATCCACCAGCTCATCCAACCGCTTGTGAGAAATCTCGTACCTTCCGGAAACCGACAGCGCCCTCCGGTCCGGAAACCTCTCAGCGGCCTTCTTCAGCAATCCAGTAAGCATCACACTCCGCTCCATCGAACAATCCAAGTTCCGATTCGCAAATTGAACAAATGTCGAAAACGGAAGGGAGAGAGGTGGTTTGGGAAGTGCGGGGAGGCGGGGTTTAAGAAGGCGAATGGAAGGAGGGCGAGTGCCTCGTGGAGGCGAGCCTCGGGGAGGTCCGCCAGGTGGAGAATTTTGACGGTCAGCAAGAGCGTGTAAGCCTCGGGATCGGATTTCCTGGAAGAGATTCTCTTCACGGCGACAGAAGGCCACGTTGCGACTGGAGGAGTGACGTAGACAAGAAGCACTTGTTTTTCTTTAAAAGCTTGTATACACAAGAAAATACATGTATTTACATATGTATTTCTGTATTAATTTCTGCACAAGAATTTATTAAAAATATTTTTTACCTATATTTATATATAAAAATTTGAGAATTAATTTTTAATTAATATCATGTTATGGTTCAAACTAGAACAATCGGGAACGATCCTTTTATTGAATATGATCACCAATCAGAGTTTAAAGTGGAAAACCATCGACAGAAAGGATGTGGGAGACCGGAGGCCCCTTCCCTCGAGCATTGGATCAAGAGATCGGGAACATCTCTTATAAGTATTTTTAACTTTTTTATAAATTTTTAAACTCGTTATGAAACCGACCCGGTTCAAAACCAAAAAGATTTATTTAATTCACAATTTTATAAAAAATAAAAAATAAAACCCATTTTTGAAAAAATAAATAGTATTAGAATACAAGCATAAAATATGTTCAATTGGTGACATAATATATGGTCCACATTCACCATAGTGTCCAAAGGTCATTTGTCCTTCTTATTTAGTACTCTAAAATCTCTATAATTGAGACATGTGCACCAGATTGCCTTAAAAGTAACATCCATAGGTGTCACTACAAGCATAAGGCTTCAAAATCTAACTTTGGACTGTATGTTGATTAAGACTTAATTAAGTATTATATTAAAACCTAGTAATTTTTTTGTAAAAAACTCCTTATATGGTTCCAAATTGCACATTTATGGCCACAAGATAATTGAATTACAATTGCCTTTTGAAGAGGAAATAGAGGGGACCATCACCTACAAAGTATGGCACATTTTGGGCATGCAAGGAAAAGTCCATCCTCCTTTATTGAAACCTAAGTTGGATTGCCACCAATTGCCCTAAGTAAAACAGCCAAGTTTGACCTCACCAACTTGACCCATCCTTCTGAAAAATTTGAGTTGACCCAATTGACTCACCGGTAAAAAAAACCATGGTATTGGTCTATTTGCTTCCTTGTATATCGATCGTAAACAAAATGCAATATGTATTAACTGATACACTATAGAAATCGACAACACAACCATCCTTGATTGCGAGTAATGGAGGTAAAAAATGGATCAATAGGACGTGAGGTTTAGTAAAGTCGGGCCACTACCTGTATTGCTTAGGTTTAAACTCGGGTCGATTTTTTTATATACAAAATATAAAAATTATAAAAAAATCTTTATAAAATTTGTAGAGAATATATAATAATAAATTTTCAATATAAATATATTCCTTAGTAATAATAATTTATTTATAATGTAAAAAAATTATAAATGTAACTCAATAAGTAGTTGTTAAAAATTTGTAGTAAACAAGAAGGTTCCATGGTCTAGTGGTCAGGACATTGGACTCTGAATCCAGTAACCCGAGTTCAAATCTCGGTGGAACCTCTCATTTATATTTTTTTTTCCCTGTTTTCTTCCGTTTTGGGAATTCGTCTCCTCGATTATTTTTTTCCCCTGTTTTCTTCAGTTTTGGGAATTCGTTTCGCCGGAATCAAATCACCGGAGAGGCTCTCGCCTGTCGGCTTTCCTCAATTTACGTGTTTAAGTTTTATAAAATCAAATCGTTTCCGGTCTTATTGGGGTGAGCTCAAATTTCCACAAGTAATAGCCGGCGCAGAAGAAACCTGACGAGGAGCCCACTGAGTGTGCTTTCTAGCAGCCACAGCGTCAGCGCTTACGTTTGCGGAAGAAGCTTTGACATCTTTCGTCCCTAGGCCAGAAAGATTCTCCGGACGTCTGTCTATTCAGAATGCAGAATCGTGTCTGGTTTGGCCACCATTAATGGCAGCGGCAACAGTGATGGAGGGGAGATATCATTTGAGTGGGAGGAATTGTAGATAGGAGAAAGAGTTAATTGGACCTCAATAAATATAAATAAAAATTTATAAAAATCGTTAGAAAATTTTTAATTTTTAATAAATTATAAATTTACTATCAAAGATGAATTTCTGTTATTAAATTTAATAATTAAAAAAATAATTCTCTAACACATTTCCTTCTCAGGAAAAAATTGTAAAGCTGAAACATAATTCGATAGGAAAAAGTATATTTTTCTTGGTGAGTTTTTCAATGTTTTTTGTGTTATTTTTTTCTTTTTAATTTTTTATTTAATCAATTTTCTCTTTTACTCTTTTATTTATTTATTTATTTTATTTATACTATATGTGAATATGTCATTTTTATTATATGATTTCTTCTATTGTTAGTTTTAAATGTTTTATATTTTGTTTTTAATTAATTAAATATTTGAAACTAAAAAATATAAATAATATCATTAACATTTTTAAATCATTAAAAATTTAACTCTTATCATTTTAAATATATTTTTTCACACTGTAAAGTATACTACAAGAAAATTTAATAACCTAATTAATTAATTAATTATTTATTTTTAATTTTTAATTTTTTATAAATTAACTTTTTTTTTGTTCTCCTCTTATTTTTATTTTAATTATAAATTTACTTCATTTTTAAAAATTTAAATAGATATTTATAATTTTTTTGGGGATTTAAATGGAATCTATGGTTTTAAAGGATGTAGGATCAAAATCCTTGCATGGGTTTAGGATTGGGAGAAGTTCTTGTCATGCATGCGAAAATATACCTTTTTAAAACTCGAAATGGTATTGAATTAAAGTCATCCTGAATCTCCAAATCCTTAATGATAACGACTTCTTATGCATGTGTAAATATACGTAATGTTTAATTAATATATTTTTTAATACTCAAAATGGTATGTATTAAAAAAGTAGAATTATTTTTAATGTATTAAATATTTAAAAAATAAAAATAAAATTATAGAGATAAAGTTGAAAAATCGACCCCATCACAAAGACAGGGTTACGGGGCACGATTGGATTATCCGACCCCCACTCGAACCGACTCCACTCCTATCCCTACTTATAAATAATTTAATCGATCTTGAAATGTAAAAAAACAAAATAATTATATTAAAAATATTTTATTAAATTTTACATTTAAATATTTTCATCCTCCTATTAATGCAGCTTAAAGGTTTTAAAATTTATATCTATTCTCATACCACAAAATGGTGCTTTGAATCAAACTTATAAAAAACTAAAAATAACTTTCAGAAGTCAATTAACTTTAGAAAAGAAAGGTCATGAAATCCATTTTGTTTGATGATATCAAGCTGGTTTTAAAGTAATTGATGATATCAATGAACTTTAGACATTTGGGATGACAACACACTAAGGTGAAATTTTTAAAGTTACAAGTCAATTTTCTCTCATATATTTTATTGTTTAAATCAAGTAAAAAAAAATTGAGTGGATGGGTGGGTGGGTGAGTGGTTAGGGATTTTGTAATTTACAAATTGTTTCCGCTGCAATAGAAAAATGAAACTATTTTACTTATTTTTTTGTGTTTGTATTTTTCTAGTTTATTTCGTCTGTCGTTTTTTGCTGAAGTAATCGATAACTTATTCTCCTATTTTTAAAACTTTTTTTCTTAGTCAAGAGGATGAGGATAAAAAATTTGAATCCCTTAAAACCAACACAAACACTAGAAATTTTCGATCGAATGAAAAGTTTTTAGTTTGTGTTTTCTTTTTCTTATAGTTTTTTTATTGGTACGAACACACCCTTAAATATGATGTTTCTAGGCGATTATGATTTTTTATAAATTTTATATGGGTAATAATATTTGCTCATGGATGACTCAGTTCATGCAAGTTGATTGTAATTTTAAACTTAATTTTACTTTTACCAACTCCATTATTCTAAAATTTGAAAGAAAAAAAATCACAATCCATTATGAGGTCAAAGATATTACAACTCTTATGAGCATCAAAGGCTAACCATCCTTCTACTTCTTGGAATAGCAAAGAATGATGCTTTTGGTATCCTTTAGTGTAGGTACCCTAAGAAACAACCCTAATTTTCTCTTTTAGATTTCTTTACACTAAATGGATTAATGGTTATTGTCGAGCCAATTATCGATTTCCAGGAATTTTTTAATAAACATGAAAATTAAAATTTTAAATATTTATTACAAATTATAATTTTATTTCATATCTATTTTGAAATAGACAGATAAAACAATAAGACAAAGAATTGAGAGCTAACAACTTTAGAGATTTGAGGGAAAGAGAGAAGATATTTCATATATAGTGGTTTGATCTTACCCAGTTAGAGCTGGCATCTTCTAGCATAATCTTTGTCCATATTAGCTGACACACACAAGAGAATAAGATGTGAAACATAGAGATGTGGATGGATAACTATCTTGTTATGAGATTTGAGGGTGGGTTTCTTGGCTTTGTCTAGAATTCTAGAAAGCTCCCACATCCCTCACCTTCCAAAGATGAAAGAACATTTGAAATGTTGGACCTAAGTAGTTACATTGAAAGCATCAAACTTCCCAATCACATGCAAGTGATTTATGTTCCTTTTAAGTGAGAGTTCCAAAAATGATTTTAGTGGGCACACTAATATACCATCAGTAAGGTGGCATTAAGCTAAATCAGCTTGCAAACCATTCGAACTCAAACTCGATTAAAATTTTTGGGCTCAACCTTTATTGCAATTTTAGGCTCGAGGCTGAACTCGAACACGAGTTTGAAGTACTCAAATCAAGCCAAGCTAGAACACATGCAGGTTCCAGCTTAGCTCGACTTGATGCCATCCCTAGCCATCAGTCACACAAGTTTATATTCGGAGGCATCGGGCCCCACAGGACCCACCACGTTGTGGTTGGATGATTCTATATTTTTTCAATTCATTTATTTTTATTTTTTTTATCTTCTGAATTAAGACTTTTCTCTTTGCTTCTTCTCTCCCCCATTCTTTCTCTTCTCCCTCTCTACTCTCCTCTCAATTATTCTTCTCCATCTCTATTTCTCATCCTTTCTTCCCCAATTTCATCGTCAAAATCATTAAATCACGTACGTCCGACAACAAATTTGATACTAGAAAAATAACTTTTTAAAAAAAAAAAACTTAAATACAACTCAATTTCATGGGACAAAAAATAAACCTCAATCATCATGAAATTTTGACCATGAAATTATCAAGAATTCTTAGAATAATTCCATCTCCAGCTTTACCAGAGTCAACAAATTCCTAGTACATCTTGTAACTCCATGAGAAATTTAAGGCAACAAAACCCTTGAAAGTCAATAAGCATCTACCTCAATAATTAAGTCACAAGAACAATATAAATTATCATTTTTTTAAGTGAAAGAACTTCATATGACATGTCTAGGGTTTCCTGTCTCTTTTAGATCTCCTTTGAAATTTCTTTCAATTTAACCAATTTTATTGAAATTTTTAAGGGTAATATTTGTAATAAATTCTAAAATTTTATTGTAAATAAAACTCTATGAGACCCACTAAATATTTAAATCAAGGAATTCTCTTGAGTTTTTGCAAATTTTTAATTTATATGTGACTAAATATTATGTAGGTGAATACTTTAGAAAATAAATTAAATTTCATCCATAAACTTATACATAAATTATAATTCTCTAATTTAGGGTTTAGATATAAAAATTCTTCGATCTCTGAACAAAAATGTCATTACATAAAATATAGGCGATTGCTTTATGTAGTCGACTGTTTCTTTTTTCGGCAGATAAGATCCGTATATATCAGCTTATATCAGCTAATGCAGAATGTATAAGATTTAGGGTTTAGGGTTTAAGGGGAAATCTATTATATATCAGCTGATACGAAATATCGATGAGACACCGACCATTGGTTCAAACTCTTTAAGCACCACCATCACCAACATGGTTAACAAACTCCACCGTGCCACAACAACTTACTACTATAGCCAACATGTTTGTTACACACTTGCCCTAGGGACAAAATCTACTAAAATTGTGACGCTGTGACACATTCCCTGTCACGTCACGGATCTGGTTACACTGTAAATAAACTCAACTTTTGTCTGCCACGTGTCCGGTTCTCGTTGCTTCAAGTCAATCCTTCTTACCATCGAAACAGTCGGGATACGTTTCCCACTTCGTGGGTAAATTAGTAAATTACCATAATTATACATTATATATTATTTATTTCCTTTTAAATAAATATTTTTTAAAATTGTATAATAATTTTATAAATAATTATTATTTATTTTATGTATTGATATATTTTTTATTTTTAATTATATACAATATATACTAATTAAATAATAAATAATAAATAATTAAATGATTTTAATATTTATGAACAAATTTTATATCTAAAAATAGTAATTAAACCTAAAATTTAGCATTATTTAGCATCATATAATACTTAAAAATTATTTTAAACTAAATTTAAATAAAAGGAAAATGCCACTTGTAAAGTAAAATTACAAATTTACCCTTATCGTATGGTTTTCAGATTCTCCATCGCAAGCATCGCTCGTAATCGTAATCCCACTTCGAAAAAAAGAGATTTTCGTCATCTTCTTTCCCATTCAAAAGCAGGGGTGTTTTGGAGCGAAGACGTGATTGAAAGGGGAGGAAGCAACAGGCAAGAGACAGAGTTCGGAGGCTCAGCGATGGTGTCGTCGAAGCTGTTCGGCGTCGCCTGCTTTGGAAGTGAAAGTTCTAGAGATCTTTCGGGTCGACCCCATTATCCTTCCATGCCCAAGTACCCCAAGGGAGTCTCCGTTCAGGGTGATTTTGAGCGGTCTGAAATGAAGAAGGCCCTTTTCTCGGTTACGGGAATGACGTGCTCTGCATGTGCTGGATCGGTCGAGAAAGCGATTAAGAGGTTGCCTGGGATCAATAACGCCGCCGTCGATGTTTTGAATAGCAGAGCGCAGGTCCTGTTTTATCCCAGCTTTATCAATGTAAGTTCGGCGGCTTTTTTCTTTTTCGAAAATCTTTGAAGTTGGGAAAGATTTTGTATTTTTTTTTTGGATTCTTAGTTCTTTTTTACGTTTATAGTGGTTTTTGCTTACGTTCGTTAGGGATTTTTATTACTTTACGAATTGTTGAAAGTGGTTAGCTTCTCTGCGGCAGTTCGGTTTATGTTTGAATTGCCCAGAGTGTTGCTGAGTTTTCCTGTTTTCCATGAGTTAACGCATGTTCGAAATCTCGTCAAAGTTTGGCTGAAGCTCTCTCCTTTTTGGAAAAGGTTTTGTTTACAGTTCGTTTTGAGTTGATTAATCTTTTCGAGTCTCGTGATGTCTCGTATGATGCAGGGCCATCCACCCCATGGAATACGAAGATCCTTCAAAGAAATTTTATCCCCTGTGGACGATTTCTCTTTCTCAGCTTTGTTACTTGTTCCATTATTTGTCTGTCAGGATTTTGATAATCTTCAAAAGAAGATCCTTCAAAGAACTCTTGCCCATCTCTTGTCACTTCTTTTTAATATTTCAAAGAAATTTTAAAAAATTGAAAAGCCTGATAATGGTTCAATCATTCATGATCTCTAGAGAGAGAAAACACACCTAGAAAAGAAGAAAAGAAACAAATTATTAAGGCCTTTTCAGTTGGGTCCAAAGCCCATCCCAAAATGACTAGCCAACTTAAGAAGCCTCTTAATCCATGTGGGACTATTCTTTAATACTCCCCCTCACGTGTATACCCTTTTTTGTGGCTCTACAAGCGGATAATTTAAGTGTATGCCCTATTTTGTGGCTCTACAAGTGGATAATTTAGGTGTAGGCCTTCTTTTGTTTTGAGTGGTAAAGTTCTTCTTCAGGGTTTAAAGCCCAATTGTAAATTGTTTGATATCTACTCTCCAACTTGAGGGGAAGTATTAAAATACAAGTCCAGGAGTATTTTTGGTCATTTTTCATATTTTCTACATTACAAGTTTCTCTTATAGTACGACTATTAGATAGAGAATGTCTTATTTTATCTTTACTTAATTTTTTATTCAATTTAGACGTGTATTTTAGGAGATATGTAATTTTGAGTATTGAAGGGTATTTTTGTCCTTTTTTAAATTTTCACTTAAACCCTGATTATAAAGAAATTGGAAAGACCTTTTGGCTCGTATTCCAATGGAGCAAAATTACTCCTCTTCCTGAACTCTTTTTCCTCTTCTATTTTCTCCCCCAACTTCAGAAGGCCAAAGTGACGAATAAATGAGTATCTCATGGAAGCTGTGGCATCCAATTCTGGTAGACATACAACTTTGGTTCCATAGTTGGTTGTAATTTGAGTAGTATGTTAGTTCCTTGAATGGAATAGACCAATCAAACATGAGACTTTACAGTGTTCTGATGATGGACTTGTGAAAGGATGTCAAAGAAAAAAAGAAAAGCTACTGCATCCAATTGATGAGAATGTTGGAAAACACTTGGTCATACCCCTTGTTTGTGTTTTCAATTGCATGCTCATGTGTTAGCTGGTTTCCTTTCTTTTATCAAATAATTATCTGATGATGTTGTTTGTACATGTGCTTGTTTACTTAGAAGGACACAATTCAGGAAACAATTGTAGATGTTGGGTTTGAAGCTAAATTGATAAATGAAGAAGTGACAGAAGGTTCTATCCTCAAATGCCGAATACGTATCAGAGGGATGACTTGCACTTCATGCTCAACAACTGTTGAATCTGCTCTTCAAGGCCTTCCAGGTGTACAGAAAGCTCTTGTTGCATTAGCAACTGAAGAAGCTGAAATCAGATATGACCCAAAGATCATAAGCCCAATCCAGCTGCTGGAAGCAGTTGAATATACTGGTTTTGAAGGAATACTTATCAGCACCGGGGAAGATAGAAGCAAAATACAGCTCAAATTGGATGGAGTACGGACTGATAAGTCAATGAGAATGATTGAAAGCTCCCTTCAGGCACTTCCAGGAATTGAAGATATCGACATAGATCCGCTTCTTCATAAGGTCTCTCTCTCCTACAAGCCAGATCAAACAGGACCCAGAAATTTCATTGAAGTCATTCAGAATACTGGGTCTGGTCGTTTTAAGGCAACTATATTCCCAGATGGAGGTGGAAGAGAACCTCTTAGGCGGGAAGAGATCACACAATATTACAAGTCCTTTTTATGGAGTTTGGTATTTACAATCCCTGTGTTCCTCACATCTATGGTGTTTATGTACATTCCAGTGGTCAAAGATGGATTGGACTCCAAAATAGTGAAGATGCTGACTGTGGGAGAGCTTTTGAGATGGATATTATCTACTCCAGTTCAATTCATTATTGGCAAGAGGTTTTATACAGGTGCATACAAGGCTCTGCGACATGGTTCTGCAAATATGGATGTTTTGATTGCTCTGGGTACAAATGCTGCTTATTTTTATTCAGTTTATTCAGTACTGAGAGCTGCAACTTCAGAAGAATTCAAGGGAACAGATTTCTTTGAGACTAGTTCAATGCTCATATCTTTTATTTTGCTGGGGAAGTATTTGGAAGTTTTGGCCAAAGGCAAAACATCAGAAGCCATAGCCAAGCTTATGGACTTGGCACCTGAAACAGCAACTTTATTGATTCTTGATACTGAAGGAAATGTGATAAACGAAGAAGAGATTGATAGCAGATTAATTCAAAGGAATGATGTGATTAAAGTAACACCAGGTGGGAAGGTGGCTTCTGATGGTTTTGTCATATGGGGTCAAAGCCATGTCAATGAGAGTATGATAACAGGAGAAGCCCGGCCTGTTGCTAAAAGGAAGGGTGATAGTGTAATTGGTGGGACTTTGAATGAAAATGGTGCCTTGCATATTCAGGCCACACGTGTGGGGTCAGAGAGTGCACTGTCACAAATTGTTCAGCTAGTTGAATCAGCACAAATGGCAAAGGCTCCAGTGCAGAAGTTTGCTGATCGTATTTCTAAGTTTTTTGTGCCTCTAGTGAGTAATTCTTTTCTTTTCATGGTTCTTTCTTTAACTTGTTAGTCTATGTGTGTATGCTGATTGTGGTTAAGTTATGGGTATCTGAATAGTTCATCTATTTGAAACATTCAAAATGAAGCCTTCTTTAATTTTCATTAATCTGTGGAATAGTTCCTTCAAAAGACAATTTTGCCAACTTTCCTTCTTTTTCTTCATAATTGAAGGATCAATTTCATGTCATGAAATCTTACATTTTCAAGATGAGTCCTCCTTTTGATGGAGGAAAAGGGGTATCTTGGGGAAGTTTCTCATCTTCCTGTACCTCAGAGTAGATGAGTCCCAAAGCTACCTGTAGCTGTACTATCATTTTTGTTTTTGGACTCTAGTTAACCTTACATGGGCATAATAGCCTGAAGGATGATAAATTACATGTAAGAGACCTAGTTTTTGAGTTGCTAATTGCCTTTCTGTAAAATGACGAAGCTCTCAATCAACTGTGGATCCATTCGGCAGTTAACATACAAGTATGGTTTGAATATTTGAATTTTCTGTTCTGATTTTTTTTCTTTTTAATTTGTATTTGGAGGTTATTGTTCTCTCGTTCTCAACTTGGCTAGCCTGGTTTTTGGCGGGAAAGTTAAATGCATATCCCAAGTCTTGGATACCGTCTTCCATGGATAGCTTTCAGCTTGCTCTCCAGTTTGGCATTTCAGTGATGGTCATAGCCTGCCCATGTGCACTTGGCTTGGCAACACCCACAGCAGTCATGGTTGGCACTGGAGTTGGTGCTTCTCAGGGTGTTCTAATTAAGGGAGGGCAAGCTCTAGAGAGTGCACACAAGGTTGGTTTCTACAAGCAATTCATAGTTATGTCAAAACATTTATTACTTCACTAATAGGTGACATGCATTTGTTAGGAATTAAACACCCTATTTCAATACTATGAAGAACAATAATAATCGCAGAAGAAGAAACAATCAAGCACGAACACACAATATCTATATAGGTCCGCCTCAAGGTGAGACTACGTCCTGTCCTTCCGCCGCTGCAATCATTCACTATGATGAAGAAGAAGTTTACAAAAAAAAATTGCACACACCATTCTCTCTATGTTTTTCTATAACCTCTCTCACACCCAACTCATGATCATCAATCGCCCTAATAACGACGCCCCCAAATGCTAGGAGAAGACTAGGGCAACCGAAAATACAAGTGTGAAATCCTTAAACTACCCTTAATGAAACAACAATCAATATATCGTGGACCTTTGATCCGCATGCTGACTCTGCATAAGGCGTTAATTAAACTCCACAACTTAACAACATTTGCTCAAGAATCAATAAGTTTTTCTGTTGTATTTTTAGTGGATACTTACACATTAATATTTCTATGTAGGTGGACTGCATTGTGTTTGACAAGACTGGGACCCTCACCATGGGAAAGCCTGTTGTGGTTAGCACAAGGCTCCTGAAAAATTATGTGCTACAAGATTTCTATGAGTTGGTGGCTGCTGTTGAGGTAAATAATTGTACAAAACAGTTTTCATGTTGACTTTAAGTAATATTTTTTTTTTCACTCATCAAAATTCATGGGACATGTAAGAAGGGAAGTTTGTTGTAGATTAATCGCTCTATATCTGGAGAAAATATTATTTAGCTTCATTTTTTTTTTTTTTGAAAGCGATTACTCTTCAGGAATTAGTAACAATTGTCAACTGGAATTAAGGCAAGAAAATTTACTAAAATTTATCCTTTTTTCTGCTAATGAAAATATGTGATTGTGCCTTTTGCTAAAGCTTCTTTTTTTTCACACTGGACCAAGCAATAGCTTTCTTTTCTACTTACACAGGTAAATAGTGAGCATCCACTTGCAAAGGCCATTGTTGAATATGCTAAGAAATTCGGAGATGAGAATGAGGCTCATGTCTGGCCTGAAGCGAGGGACTTTGTCTCCATCACTGGACATGGAGTAAGAGCCACAGTTCAGAACAAACAGATAAGTGTAGGAAACAAGAGCTTGATATTGGATTCTGGAATTCCTGTTTCAGTGGAGGCCGAGGAAATTCTGGGGGAAACTGAAGAAATGGCTCAAAGTGGGATTTTGGTTGCCATAAATAGTGAGGTTGTTGGAGTGATAGCCATATCTGATCCCTTAAAGCCTGCGGCCCAAGATGTTGTTTCCATTCTCAAGTCCATGAAGATTAAGAGCATAATGGTGACAGGGGACAACTGGGGTACTGCTAATGCTATTGCAAAGGAGGTTGGGATTGAAACTGTTGTAGCAGAAGCAAAGCCAGAGGACAAAGCGGAGAAAGTAAAAGAATTACAGGTGAAAGTTTGTTGTTTGAAATATTTTTAACATGGCAATTGACTTAAAATTTTGTGAAAAAAATTCAGGTATTTGATCTCTTTATTTACAGAATACCCCTGTGCTGACAAGGTTTCTGGAAACAGGAATCTCACTAATTCTGGCACTAAAAATAACTTCATGTGGTTATTTCAATGAGATTTTCTAAGCAACTGAGAAGAAAAACTGTGATCTTAATGAAATAGGATGCTAGCGTTAGTAACAGTTAGCAGGAAAGTAGATTTTCTCTATCACACATTATAATGGTCATTACTGCTTCTTCGTTTTTGCATTTCATGGAAGGTTCAGTCTTACTTCTTTACAATCTGACCGTTATAAAACGTTCCCTTTCTTGTCTAGATGTCTGGATTAACTGTTGCAATGGTTGGTGATGGGATTAACGACTCTCCAGCTCTGGTGGCTGCTGATGTTGGAATGGCCATTGGTGCTGGTACAGATATAGCCATTGAGGCAGCTGATATAGTTCTCATGAAGAGCAACTTAGAAGATGTTATAACTGCCATAGATCTCTCCAGGAAAACCTTTGACCGTATCCGTCTAAACTATGTCTGGGCACTTGGTTACAATTGCCTTGGCATTCCGATTGCTGCAGGGGTTCTCTTTCCGTCTACAGGGTTCCGTCTGCCACCGTGGGTGGCGGGGGCGGCCATGGCTGCTTCTTCAGTAAGTGTGGTTTGTTGCTCTCTCCTGCTGAAGTATTACAGGAGGCTCAAGAGGCTGGACACACTTCAGATTAGGGGGATCGTAGTGGAATGAGTTGTTCCGAATTAGAGATGTACATAGGTTTGGTTAAGTAAGAACTTCAGAACACGAAAAAAGTCTGCAAAATGTTCTTCTGGTGGTAGAAGTGTTCAAATAAGTGTATGGATTGCTTGAAAAAATTCGAGCATTAGAACGACAGGAGCATTGTTTTGTTGGTATGTTGGGGTGTGCACCAGCTAGGTTTTGGGGTTGTTTTGTTTAATGTAAATATTACCTTTTTCAGCAACTTTATTTCTTTTAGTTTCTATTCATTTATAAAATCAATGGCAACCCTGTTTTAGATGTCAAATTTCTTTTAATGATGATAACAGAAAATATTGTATTTTCAAAATAGCTAACACAATCTACTAAAATCAAAAGTGTAATAGTGGTTACAAAATTTGATTAAAAATATTCATTCACCAATTCAGGAAGAAAAGGGGGAAAGCAGAGTCCTGTTCCAAGTAAAGAGGGATGACTCCCCTCTCTTACCTCTTTGGAAAGGTTACAACTTCCCATTAGCACAAAAAGAAAAAAAAGAGTTCAGAGTTCTGTCCCATTAGCACAAAAATATCTATTTCATGAATGATGAAACCTTCAAAATCATGAAGAAGCTTATGGGTATCTCTGTGTACTTCTTTGGCCCCTTTAGTTCAACTTTGGCTTTGGGACTAATGAGAGAATCAAGTATAGTTCAATTCCTCCTCACACCACAGATAGCAAGTGGCTCCATTTTAAATTTGACAATCATATAGTCTTTTCAGAACGTGCTGTTGGTTTTATGACACTTGGTTCACCCAAGAATCCTCTAATTAAGATTTGACTGCATTTGTTATATGACATTTGGGTTCATAAAGAGAGTTTTTTCCTCCTTTATGATGTTTGTCTTATGACTAAAGGAATTTCTCTACATCCTCCACAGATATCACACCTCTCTTCTCTTCAAGTCTTGGATCTTGGGAACTTTACTGCAAGGACAGTGGTCCGAAAATCCAAATATTATCGATTTGGGAACTCAACAGAGAAGTTACCAATAACACTAATAGGTTTTGTGCTTGGATACACTAGAAAACTGGGTCTTCTGAATCTCATCGACCTTACAGCAAATGATCTATTCGGCAATATTCCTGAGCAATTGACACATCTCATAGGTCTTGTGAGTTTGAACTTGTCCAGAAATCGTTTAACAGGAAAAACTCCAAGCAAGATTGGAGCCATACATGCATTAGAATCATCGGATTTGTCTCAAAACAAGCTTTCAGGTGAAATACCATCAAGCTTATCGATGTTAAATTTTTTGAATTGGTTGAACTTGAGAAACAATAACCTATCAGGAAGGATACTTACTGTTTCCCGATTGCAGACTCTTCACGATTCATCAACATACGCCGGCAATGATAAGCTACTTGGACCGCCGTTCACAGAAAAGTGTCCGGGAGCAAAGCGCCTTGTGGTGAAAGAAAAAGAAGAAGAAGCTATAGACTGGTCTTTTGAGAGCATGGAGCTTGGCTTCATAAATGGCTTCTGGGTATTTTGTCGTGCGTTGATATTGAGAAAGTCTTGGAGAAATGCCCATTATCAATTTGCTTATGACTTGATAAACCAGGGTCTTGTGGATATGGATTTGCAGAGTTAAAGAGAGGGTCCAGAGATTCAGGCAAATCTATAGGAGCTCATTTTGGTTTTCTACAATAAAGAAATTTAGAGATAGTGAGATATCTAGAATTCTTACATATATGTATATATATATATTATTTTTATATAAATATTCTATTAATATAATTAATTTAATCCATATAATAATTGACATAAATATTTTTAATAAATAATAATAATAATTACAGCTTTATATTAATATTTAATTACACTACTACATATTTTATAAAAATGAATTAGTAATTAAAGTTATAAATAATTTTTAAGATGTAATTTGAAAATATATCATATTTAATCATTTATTTGAAATATTTATTAAATTTAATTAATGTGAAACTAATGATATAATTATTATTTATATTAACTTCAATAAGTGAGTTGATTTAAATAAACCTCAATTATAGACTAAAATATTTAAATGATTTCATTTAATGTCATGAATAATTATAATAATTAAATATATTTATCATACATTTAAATTATTAAATTAATTATATTTTATTTATTTATTTATTAGTGATAATTTATTACAATAGAGTCATTTGTTTGAAATAATTGCATATTTAAATTTTAAAATTATCATTAGTAGATTAAATTAAGGTAAATGAGTGTATTGTGTATTTAAAATTTTTAATTATAAAAGTCAACAATTAAATTATTATTTTTAAAATAATTTAAAATGTAATAAGTATTATAGTTATTATTAATGCTTAGCTTATTATTGAGTATCTTATAAATATTTAAAATTATTAAAATTCATTATTAAAACTTAATTAAATAATTTATATGAAATAGTTCTTAAATGAAGTATATAAGTTTTAATTTTAAAATATAATTATTAGATTGTATTAAATTAAATAGAGTGGACTATATTTTTACTTGAATTAAATATACTTAGATAATTTAAATTAATTAAAAATAATAAAAATATATTCAGATGTTAATTACTTTTTTATATTTAAATAATATCATATTTATATTATTATAATTCAATTAGGAGGACTGAATTTCATTTTTTTTATTTTTGTTTCCCTCTTTGGAATTCCATCTTAGTTATCAGAGAATTGATCTAGAATTCCACAATTACCAAAAAAGTTAGGGCCTCTCGAAAAATCTTCCATAAGAATTCCAAGCACGCTAACTCCGATGATACTGTCTAACTGGAATTGAATTTCATCAACTTCAAAGTAATTCTAGACACACTAACCCCCAAAAAGAAGAAGAAAATGCTAATATTACAAATATTTTTACAACTTTAAGGTTTGCTTAGCAATAATGAACTAGGAAAGGTAATTATCATATGCTATTCAAACTCTGACCTATCATGGCCTTATTTTACATTTACCTTTGCTAAATCTCCATTGATGTTAGAAGAGAAAAGGAGAGATGAAGTCTCAATTCTCTTGGAACAAACAAAAGAGAGAGGAGGCCCCTCATTTTTTTACAGAAAACTTGTCCACTCCTTTATCTGTTTTTAGTATAGAATGATAGGTGTTTTAGGTGTTTTTCCAACTAAAACTGAAAGGTGAGGGTATATCCTTTGTGATAAAGTCTAATTACAATTAAAGTACCATTGTCTCAATTACACCTAAAATCTAACACTTAAATCCTAGCATAATTAAACAACTCAATATAAAAAGAAGACTAATGTAACTAAAACATCGAGACTCTTGTAACACTCTACCATATTAATTTTGGCTCTATGAGACTTCTTACTATGAGAATTATGTAAGAGCCTTTCATAATTTATCTTGAATAGTGATATTCTCCTATTGTCTATTACCATACCCACTTTGACAAAGCTACAAAAGACTAAGGAAGAGATGAAAGAAGTTGTCTAAGCTGAAGTTGCAGTTGTGTATCGACAATGGAGCATGAAGAAGAAAAAAAAAATAAAGTAACATTCAGTAGTTTTGATATCAAATAACGAAATGAGGGTGGTTTCCTCTAACACCAAATTATTGTAATGGGAAGATTAGTTTGGAGTGAGGTGAGTAGAGTCCAAGGCTGCTTTGGCGAGTCTCTAAAGCCAAAATTTTCTCAATTTCATGAATTAACAAACCCTCAAAATCGATGAAGAAGCTTATTGGTGTCACTTAGTACTTTGTTGGCTCCTTTTGTTCAACTTCTATCTTTGAGAGCTATAAGAAGAACAAGAACTGTGTTGATTCATGTGGAATTAAGAAAAATAAAGGTTGAAGAAGAAAATTCAAAAATTAAACCTAAGTGAAGAACACTTTTACTCTACTACATCATCTAGAGCAAGGAAGGGACACTACTGCTCCTTTAACACTTTTCCAACATCTTTTAGAAGCAATTTTCGCATCTGCTTGGTCGAAAAGATAAAAGGGGTAGAATGTATACAAACAAGGAGGGGAATTAGTCACTTGTCTTTCTTGGCATTCAAGAAAAGGAGACCGGAAAAGGCTTTCTTTCCCATCTTCATGTCATGAGAGGGGTGGCACCTGCTCTTTTGTTTCCTTGCTATAATAGAGTAGTGGAAAAGCAAAAACTGTCACTTCCTCCTTCCCATGTTCACTATTAAGGAATAATCTCATATGGATTAGTAAATATAAATATCTTGAGTTTATTAGTTGGGAAAGAGGTTATCTAAGTTGGTTAGTTATTGTGGGATTGGCCTAAGACCCAACTTCACATCCACAAGAGAAAAGGGGCAAGGGGGGAAAACTTGCTCCCCTTCTCCCATGGCTAGAGCATGGAGAAGGCGATGATAGTATGTCCCTCTACTCCCTAATTCTACTCTCTTTCTTGTTCTCTTCCACTAAGTTCAATAGAAAAAATGGAGAGGGAGAAGCTACCTCCCTTCTCATTTAAGAACTCCACCTTTGTCTCGACAAGAAGAGGTTGTTCAACTAACCTATTCCTACTTAAACCTATGATACGGTTGGATTTTTAACCTTGTCTCCACCTCACCACCTTTGTCCTGACAAACTCCGGCCGTCACCACCCAAATTTTCCCTTTGCTCTATTTATGTTCTTAAAATTTTTACAATCTCAATTTTTTTATTCTCTTAAAATTGTAAGGATATAAAAGTTACTTATTAGCTTAAATGCCTTCATATTTTCTCTATTGTTTTGATTTTTTTCCATTGTTTTTTTAAATTAAGGGTATAAAAGTAATTCACTAGCTTAAGGTATAATTGTATTTCCTGCCTCACTCACTCTCTTTTTTTTCCTATTTGTATTTTAAAATATTATGGTATTTATAAAATATAAGGGGCATATTTGTAATCTAATTACATAACCCAGTGTCAAGTCAGGTTTTTAGGATTATCCTTGTCCCTAACCTAACCCATGCGAATTTTTAAGGGTTAACTAGGGCATCCTCCCCTTCCTCGATAACCTTATACAGGGAACTTGTAAACTCAAAGATAGGAGTGTAAACGGGTAACCGACAGAATAGTTTATGTGTATTTTATAACCGGTTCTCCAAACGAATAACCTATTTTATTATCCATGTTTTTACCCATTCATTTGTAGTTAATAAGTAAATAGATAAATAAATAAGTAAAAATAAAATTATTATAAAAATATTAAAAATATTTATAAAATAAATAATACTAATACAAAATTTAATTCATATAGAGATGAGAGAAATGGAGAGAGTGACACTCCCCTACACTTCCATAATCGAATTTCACATTAAAAATAAAAATAAAAATTTCATATTAAAAGTGATAATAGGTTAATTAAGTAAAAACATAATTATTCATATTAGTCTCATACGTGGCAATGGCTAAATCTTCGATCCTTATACCTCGGTGAACAGTCCAAAACAAAGTGATAAACGGGTAAACGGAAGCTTATTATCCGATCACCCTTTTCTCTCCGATTTCGACTGACCAACCCCAAAAAAGGGCGTCTGAATTCCCATCGAAACAGAACTTAGAAGTGAAAAATGGGGCTCCAAGTATATGCTGACAGGCTCTCGCAACCATCTCGGGCTGTGATTATCTTCTGCAAGTACGATTTTTCATTTTGTTTTGCTCATTTGAAAACGAAGATCACAAAAATCCTAGAGGACTTATGCAGCTCCTCTTTGTTTTCGGAAATATGTACCTTTCTTGACCCAGATTCTGGAATTGGTACATATTTCTGGTCCTTAGATGGTTTTACCATAAATGTGTTGCTATTATCATGCTTCGAGTGATTATATTTGTGCTTAATTGTTGATTTTTGTTGAATTAATTTTTGGGTAGAGTGAATGGAATTGAGTTTGAGGAGATCACAGTCAATCTAGCTAAAGGGCAGCATCGTTCCCAGGAATTTAAAGGTAAAGCGTTGAAGCTTATAGTTGCTTTTTCTTTGCTAATATTTCTTCTTTTAGTACATTATTTTCGGTTTAAAGTGGACTGATAAATCCAGTATTCCGAGAATGCGGGAAGTTGAACTATGGATGTGTTGCAAGATTGATGATCTCTGTTATTCGTTGCGAGTTCAAGTGGGTATGGTTGGGAATGCCATGGATGGACTTAAATAATAAAAAAAGTGATAATATGTTGCTAAGCTTTCACTTTAATTAGAATTTCTTATTTAATTGTATGATCAGTTGAGAGTGGTGGATAATGGAGTTGTCCCTGGGTGGGTTACATTGTTAAGCTTGCTTATGTTCTTGTGTTCTCCCAATTTTGGTCATAAATTGAGTTTTTGTATTTCTTCCAGTATTTGAAACTTGCTGTTATCCAAAGTGAGGTATTTTTGTGGGTATGCTTTGTGATGTTACAAATGAACATAAATACCCAAAACCTAGAAACAATGAAATATCAGAAAAGAGGTCACTGAAGAACATTTTACCTAACCACTGTTGAACTAACTTGCCCGAGAAATCCATAATCAATGAGGCACCGAGTTGATGATGCCAGTTGATTACACAACACTTAATTAATTTGCCAAAGCATTGCAAATATATTATTTTTCGTATAAACTTGAAATAATTCGAAAAACAATAACTTTCCAAGATTGCCAATCACTAATATACCTCAAATACCTGCAAAACAGTAAACTGCAGGAGTACCTATCATTGGAATCCAACAGAAAGAGAAACTAAAAACCTAGGAGCATACCAAGAATGCTGTCTTCTTCCTCATTTGTAGGAGGAGTGGAAATGTTTATTTCAATCAAGTTTTGAAACTTTTTATTGAGGCTCAAAATCATATCCATGTAGAGCTAAAATTTTCAAACCCCTCAAGATGCCCAAACCGTGGTAAGCAACCAAGATAAACGCACCAAGACTTGGAGACATGGAGCTGGTATCTGTAGACTGCCAAAATGGGAAGATACTCTCATAAAGAGCATGAGAAGTCGTCAAGCTTATCTACATAGTCATTTCAAAAAGTTTACATTTAGTTCACTGCTTGTAGTATTCTACTGTGGGTTTGAGACCAGCTGAAGTCACTTTAAAAAATTTGTATTATTAAACTGTTTGTGGTATCCTGCCCTGTATTTGAGATCATCAGAAGTCGTAAAATTTATCTACTTCCATTTTTTTGTTATGTGTACGCTATGCTTAACCTCTTCACTATTAGTCTCCTGATACGATCAGTTTAGAATTCTACTTATTAAAAGTCAAACTATATTTATTGATAATGAAGAAGAATAACTATTAAATTTCTTGACATTTTTTATCAAAATTTCCAGAAATTTCAAATATTTTAGCAGTCTGATTAAAGTAACTTCCATCTTTATTTAATTGAGTGACTTATGCCCATTATTTGTCCATTCTTATAAGACTAGACGTCCACTTTTTATTTCTTCTCATTATCCCTGATATATGTATTCAGAAATCAATCCTTTGTGCCAAGTTCCTGCAATAGTGGATGGAAGATTTAAACTATTCGAGAGGTAACTTCTAAACTTAACTGGGTGGATATTTTTTCTCATACAATTCAGAATATCTTTGATTTCATGATTATAGTTTTTGTTTTTAGTGGAGAGTAAAACCTTTGGTCCTTCTATGAAACATTTCGATGTATAGTTAGGAGCTTGCTGGAAAAACTGGTTAGGAATGAGTCTGGAATGTGGTGTTAATTTAAGCAGTTAACGAAATTTGCATTAGACGAATTAGAGCTTCATGGGCATCAGTATTAATTGCTTGAATGTAAATTGTTTAAACTGTTATAATATTTTATTACATAATCTTTCATTGTTAGAGCAAATCCATATCTTTTACTGATAGAATTGTGAGATAATTGTAAAATTGGTACTCAAATAGCCAACCAGATAACTTTCTTTTAAATGGTAAGCGTATCAGATAGCTGTATCATAATTAAATAACCTACACTCATAACTGAATATCCTTTTTCTTCATATTGTCTTCTCAGATTTCATCTTTGTATCGTGTTTTATTATCCTAACAGATTTTTTGTGTTTATTTAAGAGACAATAACAACCATATACACCTTTTTTATGTTAATCTCTCTCATTTCATATTTTTCTCATCATGTATTACTGCATAACTTTTGTTTGATGCTCCTTCAGCCATGCGATTCTGAGCTACCTAGCTTGTGCCTTCCCAGGAGTTCCTGATCATTGGTAAGTGAACACAATTTAGACATATTTGCCCTTGTGTCAGGAAATTTAGTTTGTGACTCCAATCGGCATTATCTAAGGAATTCAACTTCTATTGGAGCAATTCTTATCTTCTTAGTTTTGATCTTATTTTTTTTAGGCTAACTTTGCACCTGTGTTCTTTGTTTATGACAAGTATCATTGCCTGTTTTGTTTGTTTGCTGTTAGGTACCCAGCTGATCTTTCCAAAAGAGCAAAGGTCCAATCAATCCTAGATTGGCATCACAACAATTTGCGTCGTGGTGCAGGTTCTGTTATCAATATCTGATTCATACCTTCATTATTAACAGACAGTTTTTAGCTGGGTGTCCGTTTAAACTTTGTGATTACATCTGAATTCTTAGATCCTACTTGTCTTATTCAACTTATGATAAGTACCTTACCCTCATTTTTCAAGTTATAGTATTATCTTAAAAGAGGGTAGTTGCATTTGGTAGTTTAAACATGTTTAAAATTAAAGTATATTTATTTTAAATAATATTTATATTATATTCAGTCTTCTTCCCTTTTTGTCTCAAACACCTGTTTCCAGTTATTTTCAGAAAGTCGTATCAATTTCAAAACTGATTGTGTTTATATACAGCTGGTTTGATTCTAAATAGTCTACTTGCACCGGCACTTGGACTTCCACTCAACCCAGAAGCAGCTTCTGAAGCTAAGAAAATTCTGAAACAATCTCTTTCACAACTTGAATCATTTTGGCTGAAAGGAAATGGGAAGTTTTTATTAGGCAATCTTAGGCCATCTATTGCAGATCTCAGCCTCGTTTGTGAACTCAAGCAGTTGGAGGTAAGTGATTAGTACCTCTCCTATGCTCACTCTGAAGCAGTTATTAATACTTTACACAACACTTCAAATATCTTCTCTGATTCATCATGTTGGTTCTTTCTATTTAACAGCTTTTAGACGAGAAGGACCGCGATCTACTATTTGCCCCGCACAAAAAAGTTCTCGAGTGGATTGAAAACGTAAAGAATGCAACTAATCCTCACTTTGAGGAGGTTCATGTTTTTCTCTACAAGGCCAAAGCAAGACTGAACAAGCAGCAGTCAAAACTGTAATGCTTAACTAATCTCTTCAAATAGCAAGAACAATCAGCTACTGGGTTTTAAATAGCCAAGGCTTTTGGCTAAGTAGTTTCTAGTGCAGGGCTGCTTTGCCCTTTTGTGTTGCAAGTTTCAATAAATGTATGGTAAGCCACTCAACCAGTTCAGTTTTTTTGCTGGGGCTTTGTGATTTTGTATAACGTTGGAAGACGAGTTATCTGTCCAAGTGTGTTGAAAATGGGCTTTAAGTCCACATGCTTATACCATGATGGCATGATAGTAAATAAAAAATTATTTTATAAAGATGGTATTGTTATAATTAATTTATGATCTATATTTTTACTGGGCCCACAAGGTCACATTCAAAAAAGTCAACAACCTTTTCCCTTGATGTGTCGTCTCAACCGCTGTACCTGATTTTGCTTTGGATATCTTCGAGGAAGGCCTTGAAATAAGTCAGCACCCTTTTCCCTTGATGTGTCGTCTCAACCGCTGTACCTGATTTTGCTTTGGATATACTCAAGGAAGGCCGACAAGCGTTCCGCACGTACGAGCGAAGATATCTCGTTGCCACGCGTGGAGATAGTGAATTCCCTTTCTACCCCTCTAAAAATTAATATTTTAATCTGATCCCTATTTCGATTACGAAAGCTAAACCCTAGTCATCAGCTTACCAAACCATATGCCCAATAGTTTATTGACACGTGTTATAGTTTTATCATCTGGTAATCATGGGGATTAAAGAAAAATTCGACCATGAGGTGGGTCCTAAAACGGGTTGACCGTATGATGTGACCCACTTAAAGATCGAAGCGGTTGTCATCTCATCGTTGTCAGATAGCAATCACGAGGCCGGTTTAATCGGTAAATCATCGCTGGAACTTGGTAGTACGTATTTTTTACGTAAATACCCTCAAATGGGTCCTACATAAATTAAGGGTGAATATCGTAATAAGTAACTCCTTAGGTAGGTCCCACAATAAAGGTTCACGGTCGGACCGTTCACATCCCGTACGAAGCAAATGAATGAAATTGTCCTTTTCAAGGAAAGCGCCTGGGCCCCGCTGCTGAAAAGAGCTTTAACGGCGGGTCCACTTTGTACGCTCGATTTAAAATCCGATACGTATCGGTGTTACATGCAACCATGGTCCTGTTACTTCTGTGGACTCAACTGGCCAACTGACATCCTGATCCTGCGGCTCGGGCCAATAGGAGTGTCTCCTTAAACGTGTTCCTGCGGACCACCAAATCCGTAACTCCTCCTCATCTCCGAGGCGAGATCTATCCGTTCGCGGTGAAAACTTGAAGGCGGCATTTAATATTTAATTTTCCAATTTATGATTTTCCCGGGTGACGTTAGTGCAGAGGCTCGGAAATTTCCTATTTTTCCTCCTTTTTTTAAAGCGTTTAAAAAACGAAAGGAAAAGCAGGAACTCCTGCCTGCCTCGTTCTCTACGTAGCGACGATAAAAGTCTCTCCTCTCTCTCTCTCTTAGGACTGTCGACACGAGCCATCTCCGACAGATCTCGTTGTTTTCTTCCCTTCTAGGGTTATTTTATTTCTCTCCAGGTTGGGTTCTCTTTACCGGACCAGGCGCCAGCGATTGTGGTAGGAGTTCTCATCTCGAGGACGGATTGTTGGTGAGGGAGGGGGAAATTTGCTTTGGAAGGAAAGTTGGTTCGTTTTGGTTTCCTTCAGGTTGAGATCTGGAGAAATGGGGAAAGTTGGAGGAAGTGAGATAGCAGGTGAGAGCTGCGGTTTTGCTCTGTACGCTTGTGGTGTTTAGGAAATTTTTGTAAGAGGATTTCTTTGGTGGTGTGGAAGTGGTTGTTTCTCGTATTTGGTTTCGGAAGATGGGAAAATTGGTTTTTATGTTGTAGTGATGCGGAAAGATGGTTTATTTGGTTCAGTTGTTTGAAGTATTTGTGGTGTGAAGAGATCACTTGGAGTTTTTCTGTTTTTGTTACTGAAATAAGCAGAAGTCTGAAACTGTGAGTTCATTTTTAGGAGAAGAGGTGATGATGCAGAAATTTGAAAATAGCTTTTAGGAGAAGAGTTTGCTCTCTTGTTTTATTTTCTTTTACGGTTTTTCTGCATTGTTTTATCTGCATTGAAGAACTTTGTCTTCTCTTTCTTGCCTCTGTGTTCTGAAAAGTTTCTTCTTTCCTCCCTTTTTAAATTTTTGGTGTGCATGTGAAAAAGGATTCTTTTGAGCTTGACAGCCCAGCATAGCTGAATGAGTGCGAGGATCCTGAGTTTAGAATGATAACAAAAATTGTAGCGAGGAGTATCTTTTTTTGTTTGTTTTTCCCATATATAAAAAACGAGTGAGCTGAAAAATGTTCTCTTTGGCCTTCAAAAGAATTTTTTTTCTCTTATTTAGGAGTAATTTTACATTTTCTTCTATGATCTGAATCCAACTACTATCGTCTCAGGGAGTTCGTAGTCTCTCTCTCTCTCTCTCTCTTTTCCCTTCTACTGGAGTGTGGAAATGTGCGATCTCAGATACAAGTCTCTGTTCGTATTTGTTGAAATTGACATGGCTGGAACGAAATGCTACAGGAGATGAATTTATATTTTGTTTTCGCCCCGTTTCTTTAAAAATTGAGATCATTTATTTGATACCATCTGCCTTCTCTTTCCGCTTTAACTCGGAGATGAATGTGAGCAAGGAACTTTTTGGTTTTGTCTTATTTCGTGGACGTGGAAGTCCGAAATGTGATATCCTTTTTTGTGATTCCGGATTAAAAAAGGGTTCGGATAAGGTGAAATCTTCGGATTTTTGTTTGATTAAATCGGATTTTTTTTGCAATGTCTTTGTTATTTGATTTGTCCTCGAATTTTCTATTATTCTTTTCAGTTAGGGGGCTTGCTTCCATGCATGTCATTTTCACTCTCAATTTTCAAATATTGTCTCCTTGTGTTAGGTAAACTATTTCTGTTTTTTTCCTTCGCTCCTTGTTTTCTTCCTCGCTTTCTTCTTTCAGAACATCTTTTAAACTGACAAGTTGGCGATTTCTTTTCCATTATTCTGAAAAGGCGAGTGTGTTTTTTTTTTTTCACTTTCTGCTGTTGGTAATAGTAGCAGACGTGCTTGTTCGACCTTTGAACTTTCAGATCACTAATTTGTGGAGGGGACAGGAAGTCGGGCTGATGGAACAGTAAGCCATCAAGGTATTTGGTGGTTTCATGGGGTCTACCATGTGGAGAAGAAAGGAGGTTCTCTCCTTTTATATCTGTTTGGCAACTGCTGACAGCGCAATTGATTTTCGTTCTTGTCCCTTTTCCAACCCTGAAAGGAGAATCTTCATCAGGATGATCCAACTTTCTTCTACGAACATGATTTTGAAGTCAGATTGATGTTTACATCTGACTTTAACATTGAAAAAAAAAGTCATCTCCAATTTATTGGTCGAAGTTTTTGAACATATGTTTTATCCTTTACTTTTCATGATTACAATTTCATCTGACTAGTTATTCCAATGGGTATTTTCATGATGAAAAAAAAAAATGACTTGTGCCATTTACTTAGGATTTAATCCATGAAAGTACTTTCTACAAAAAAAAAAAATCCATAAACATTCTTCCTCTGTTCTCTCATTTTGTTTTGTTAAATCCTTACGGAACAGCTGGTTTGACCACCTAAAAAGTTGGGGAGCTCATAGTTTTTCTTTTTATTGGTTTCCTTCTCACCTAATAATGTAAAACTTGCTTCCTTGTATAATGGCTATTGTTATTGAATGTTGTTAGTATTTTTCCTGAAAGGAGATTTGCAACTTCAGTTTCTTATCCAAGAGTATATGTGATAATTTTTTAAGGGTCTATGCTTGCTTAATTTTTAAACCTGTGAAAATTATTTTTGGAATTCAAAGTAACACGACAATATATTCACCAGTTGATGAAACACATATTCTTTGCAGGTTAGCAGATGTTATTGGAGCTTGTTGGGAACTGTTTGTCTCTTTCTCATTGAGAACAGGTGTGTAGTTCATCTCTTTGTTGACTATTACTTGGCTAACTAATGAAGTTGGTTACTTTTCTTTATTCATTATTTATGACATTCCTTAAAAGAATAAGAGAAAAGAAAACGAAAGTGAAGTCATTGGAATTTAAAGAGCTTGGCCCACTAGATTTTTTGTCTTTGAATATGTGGCCTATTATATTTGTTGTGGCTTCTTCACTTCCATTTTTCATAATAAAGCGCTAATGAAGGCATCCATATCAAAGAAACAGCAAACCTAGGAAACAGGAAGGGATCTGTGGAACCTTAAAGAGTTTTTGACCCAGATTACTTGTTAGTCACTTTTATTTTTTGTAAGTTGAAATGTTTTTCAACATTTTGGTCTTCAATGTTGAAATATTGTTTAAAGGATGTGGTTACCTAGGAGTGTTTTCTCCCTCACTCTTTTGTATATTTTTGGCTTTGACATTATGTTTCTTATGCTTTTTCTCAATCGTTAGAATCATAATAAGTTGTGTGCATTTAAAATAAAAACCTGTTTTGACCTTTTCACTTTCACTTTAGAGAATAAAATGTTTGTAAGTCAAGCTGTGGTCTTATTCTTTGCAATTGAAAGATGTTTAATTTTTTTGTTTAAATTTTTTTTGTGGCTTAGGGTTCAGAAAATTGGACCTTTATTCTTTTATTCTCTGCATAACCTTTCTCTACAAGTAGAAATTCACACTAGATGCATTTTTCCTATCTACCTTAACTACTTTTTCTTCCAGGTAGTAAAAGTCTCTCCACCAAATCCACCTACCTACAGAGCTAAAGGGGCAACAGCACATTCTCAGAATGAATAACCTTAAACTGGGTGTAGAGATTGTCAGTGCCCACGACCTTATGCCAAAAGATGGCCAGGGGTCTTCCAGTTCATATGTAGAGCTCCACTTTGATGATCAAAAGTACCGTACTACCATAAAAGAGAAAGATCTTAGCCCCATTTGGAATGAAAGATTCTACTTCAACATATCAGATCCTGCCAATCTTCCAAATCTCTTCCTTGATGCCTATGTTTACAACAATGTCAAAGGAACACATGCCAAATCTTTCCTTGGAAAAGTACGCTTGGCTGGAACCTCTTTTGTTCCTTATGCCGATTCTGTTGTATTGCATTACCCTTTAGAGAAAAAAAGCATTTTCTCTCGTGTAAAGGGAGAGCTTGGTCTTAAAGTTTATCTCACGGATGATTACTCACTCAAATCATCTTCCAATCCCCTTCCTGCTATGGACTCATTCCCTGTGGCAGACCCAGTCGTGACTCTCACACAACAGCAAGCTCAAACCCAAATTCGGAATCCAGGCCAAGCACCTCCTCAGGTTGCTGAAAGTAAAGCAGAAGCTCGACACACTTTTTACCACCTTCCAAACCAGCACCATCAGCAGCAGCACCACTCTTCAGCCACTATATCTGAGGAACGTGTGAGATACTCAGAAAATGAGATGAAGCCAGAGCCACCACCACCTAAAATTGTTCGCATGTATTCCTCTGCATCTTCACAACAACCAGTAGATTTTGCACTAAAAGAGACGAGTCCATTCCTCGGTGGTGGACAGGTTGTGGGTGGTCGCGTTATCCGTGCAGAAAAACCTGCCAGTACTTATGATCTTGTTGAGCAAATGCAGTACCTGTTTGTACGAGTTGTGAAAGCACGGGAGCTTCCTGCAATGGATCTCACAGGCAGTCTTGACCCCTATGTAGAAGTTAAAGTTGGAAACTATAAAGGAGTGACAAGACATTTTGAGAAGAAGCAAGATCCCATTTGGAATGAGGTTTTCGCCTTTTCAAGGGATCGAATGCAGGCAACATTTCTTGAGGTTGTGGTGAAAGACAAAGATCTTGTGAAGGATGACTTTGTAGGCATAGTTAGGTTTGACCTCAACGAAGTCCCTACACGTGTGCCACCAGACAGTCCACTGGCCCCACAGTGGTACCGCCTCGAGGATAAGAAAGGGGACAAAACAAAAGGGGAACTTATGGTTGCAGTCTGGATTGGGACCCAGGCTGATGAAGCTTTCCCTGATGCATGGCACTCTGATGCTGCTACACCAGCAGTTGATGGGTATGCTGCTGCAGTGAGTCACATTAGATCAAAGGTGTACCATGCTCCAAGATTGTGGTATGTACGAGTTAACGTTATTGAGGCACAGGACTTGATTGTAACTGATAAATCCCGTTTCCCAGATGTGTATGTCAAAGCTCAAATTGGGAATCAGCTCTTGAAAACAAAAACTGTCCAGTCAAGATCTTTGAGCCCAATGTGGAATGAAGACCTGTTGTTTGTTGCAGCTGAACCCTTTGAAGATCACCTTATTTTATCCGTAGAGGATCGTGTGGGGCCAAACAAAGATGAGATCATTGGTAGAGTTATTATCCCTTTATCTGCTATAGAGAAACGTGCAGACGATAGACCAATACACACAAGATGGTTTCACCTTGAGAAGCCAGTCGTTGTGGATGTGGATCAGTTGAAGAAAGAGAAGTTTGCTAGCCGACTCCACCTCCGTGTGTGTTTAGATGGTGGATACCATGTATTGGATGAATCGACCCACTACAGCAGTGACCTACGACCCACAGCAAAGCAACTATGGAAACCGTCTATTGGTGTGTTAGAACTTGGTATCTTGAATGCAGAGGGACTACACCCAATGAAAACAAGAGATGGGAAAGGCACATCAGATACATATTGTGTTGCAAAATATGGACACAAGTGGATCCGGACACGGACAATCATCAGCAGTCTAAGTCCCAAGTTTAATGAGCAGTATACCTGGGAGGTGCATGATCCAGCAACAGTTCTTACAGTAGGAGTATTTGACAACTGCCAAATTGGTGAAAAGGGTCCCAGCGGTAACAAAGACCTGAAGATAGGAAAAGTGCGGATACGTCTATCCACACTTGAGACGGGGCGAGTATATACACATTCATACCCATTACTAGTTCTGCATCCTTCAGGGGTGAAAAAGATGGGTGAATTACATCTGGCTATACGTTTCTCATGTACATCACTAGTGAATATGATGTATGTATATTCAAGGCCACTCTTACCGAAGATGCACTATGTGCGACCTCTAACTGTGGTTCAACTAGATGCACTAAGGTTCCAAGCTGTTAATATAGTGGCAGCTAGACTCAGCCGTGCAGAGCCCCCATTAAGGAAAGAGGTGGTAGAGTACATGACTGATGTGAACTCACATTTGTGGAGTATGAGGAAAAGTAAAGCAAATTTCTTCCGATTAATGTCAGTGTTTTCAGGACTGTTTGCAGTGGGCAAATGGTTTGGAGATGTTTGTGCTTGGAAGAACCCAATCACAACTGTTCTGGTTCATGTTCTCTTTATCATGCTGGTTTGTTTCCCAGAATTGATTCTGCCTACTGTCTTTCTGTATATGTTTTTGATTGGTATATGGAACTATCGGTACAGGCCAAGGTACCCTCCTCACATGAATACAAGGATTTCTCATGCCGAGGCTGTTCACCCTGATGAATTAGATGAAGAGTTTGATACTTTTCCAACTTCTCGAAGCCCAGAACTTGTTAGGATGAGGTATGATAGGTTGAGGAGTGTGGCTGGGAGGATACAGACGGTTGTGGGTGACATTGCGACTCAAGGAGAGCGAATCCAGGCGCTATTGAGCTGGAGGGACCCAAGAGCCACTGCAATCTTTGTCACCTTTTGCTTAATAGCAGCATTGGTGTTATATGTGACACCGTTCCAGGTGATTGCAGTCATTGCCGGTTTCTATCTGATGAGGCACCCAAGATTCCGACACAGGCTTCCATCTGTTCCTATAAACTTTTTCCGACGACTCCCAGCAAGGACAGACAGCATGCTTTAGACTAAGGGTGTGATGGCCGTCATCTGGTATCTTTCTTGGCTGGCTTCAGAGCTAGTTGCTGTCTAGAGGGTTGCTCTCATGTTCTGTTGTTTTTTAATTCTTTTACTGTGAACTTGGTTGTCTCAACAGATTAATAATTCTTATGGACAGTTTGGCTATCGATTGGCTCTGCAAAAACCTGGAGTGACAAAAACAATTTGCAAGTGTTGTATATGCATTAGTTTAGGAGATTGTTATTACATTGTTTGCTAAGTTTGTGAAATAAGTTTCATTGAGAGAAGAATCCATTGTTTCTGTGTCTTGTAGGGTGTGAGATCGTGTAGGCAAATTTTCAGGCAAGATCTGGTTTTTTTCTTACTCAGAACAAGAAAGTGCAGTGAGACAGCAAGAGGAAGATGAAATGAACGGAAAGCCGGATAACAGGAGATGAAGATAAATAGAAAATGAAAACAAAGACAACAGATAAAACTGATAAATGGAACAATCGACTGTTTTCCTTCACCATCTTGCATTGCTTCTTTTTGGTTCATTTTCGGTTTTGTTCTTCTTGGTTTTTTAACTTTTTGTTTTCTTCTTCACTGAACAAATCTCTACTTGTCCCTTCGCTGAACAGGTATGCTCTTATAATTCTCTCTGATACTTTTTCGTTCTTCTGTTTTTTTCTTTCAACCACCCGGCCTCGCCGCCTTCCATCATCCTCCAAGCGGCAAACTCTATGTCGTCTTCCGGTCAAGAGAGCTCAGGTGGGAAGACAACCCAAGCATGCCTCAAATGCAAATCATAATGGGTTTTTTCTTTATTTTCTTTATTAATTTTTAATATTTCTTGTTAATTTTCTCATTTATTTGTTTTTTGTTTATATTATAAAATTATATTATTTTATCATAAAATACTATTGTAAATATTTAATTTTATTTAATTTTTTTATTTGCTTTGACTCTAGCCACCCAATTGACTTGATGGAGTTTACCAATTTAGTCAGTGAACCAGGCGACCCGACCCAGTGACTCGGGTCAATAATTTCCAAGCACGACCATGCTGTCGACGAATCCTTAAAAATCCGGATATTTTTTGGATTTTATTCGGATCGTGTCCGAAATAGAGATCCGGTTCTCTATTCCTCTGAATTCTTAACCAACTTTTCTCTACTCGACAATCTACGCTCCGTCAAAGGTGTTGTCGACTTCACCCGCAAGGTAAGCTCTGCTCTCTCAGCCCCTATCTCTCTCTTTCTCTCTCTCACAGTCCCGCTCTCTCTGCCCCTCTCTCGACCTCTGTCAGCTTCTCTCTCTCGGCCCTCCTCTACGCTAATTCTTTCCCTTTTTCTGATATAGGGAGGACCTACAATTGCCAGATTTTCCTCCAGTTTTGGTTGAAAATTTGTCTCTTTCTGGTCTTTATGTCGTTCAGTAATCTTGTTTTTGAAGTTTTATTTTGATTTCTGTTTGCTATTTTTTTTAGCTTTCGCTGCGGAACTATCCATATCCGATAATTCTCCGACGAATCGGAATCTCTTTCCGGATTTCGGATAGTTTTTCATTTTCCGGATCTTTGATGTCCGCATACTTAAAAACGGATCAGAATTGCTATTTGCGGTCCGAATCCGATCCGTTTACAATTGCCCCGCCCCCTCCTGTTCGGATCACTTGCCCTCCCTGAATCCACATGCAATTATGCAAGAGATGGCACTGGCTTCAAATTCTTACCGCTTTGTAGCAGTTCAACCGTTTCGTCTCCCCCTCTTCAGTAAAATCAAATCCCGTGTCTTCACTTCAAAGAGAAGTACGTCGACTTTTCCAGGTTTCTGTTGCAGGTTCATGGTTTCTCCGGCTATCGTTCAAGTAAAGGAGAATATCGCTCTCACAGAAAAGGAGAAGAAAATATTCAATCGATTGATTGATGTGCTTCGGCATTTCAAGCTAGAAACTCAGCTCCGAGTTGCCGGTGGTTGGGTTCGGGATAAGGTGTCTTATTTGTCCGTCTGGCTCTTTTTATATATACCCAATTCCTGGTTTTTGTGTCATTGTAATAGTAGCATGGTGTTAGTGGTTAAAGGTTTTTTTTTTGGCTCAATGGGATCTGTTTATTTGTTTCAGCTTTTGGGAAAAGAGTGCTACGACATTGATATTGCACTGGACAACATGCTTGGTCGAGAGTTTTGTGAGAAGGTTAATGAATACTTAGCATACGCTGGCGAAGAACAGCAAGGAGTGGGTGTTATCCAGTGGTTGGTTTCTTGTTTTCTCTCTTTGAAGTTTCAATTTTGATTGCTTCCAATATGTATTCATACACAATATGACTTTTGATTTTTAATGGCGCGGAACTGGTTTGGTGCTTTCTCTATACGACCCATTCCTGTTCCTTGGAGGTCCTCTAGATTCACTGTCTAGTGTTGATTTTTAAAATATTTTCAGTGGAACAATATTGGCCACCAGATGAATGTGATTATGGGAGTGGCTGAAGTCAAAGGCTCTTCATCTACACCAAAATCCAGCTTGCATAAAAATTCTTTTAAAAGAAGGCCAGGACTGTTAACGGAACTTTCATGAGTGGCATTTGGATCGCTTTGCCATCTCTATGGCACATGATTGGACTGTATCACTCCTGGACTTGAGTCTGTGGTGGCTTTTGTATAACTGTTGATTGCTTCTCTGGATGGTAAATTAGTGCATATTATATTATTGGTATTGAGGCCTTCAATAGTTGTACTTTTCAATGCAGCATGCTAGTTCAGATATGTATAGGTGGATATTTGCTTTGTCTTTTTGCCTTGGGTACTTATTTAATGAGTCTGATTACTTTGCAGCAATCCTGATCAATCCAAACACCTGGAAACTGCAAGGATGCGCATATATGATATATGGATTGATTTTGTCAATTTGAGATCTGAGGCATATGTTGAAAACAGTCGGATTCCTACAATGGTATCTTCAAGTCTTCATGACTTAGATTTAAAGATTCTGATCTATATAGTTGTTAGATTTAAAGATTCTAATCAATATAGTTGACTAGAAACAGATGCCAATAGGCATGACTGTTATACTTGTTTGTAGAAAGTGTCTTTTCTTTGAAACAGAAGCGATTACTTTCTCATATATGGTATTCTTGTTGAAATTGTACCCCATCATGCTTTTCAGAAATTTGGAACTGCTGAAGAGGATGCATATCGAAGGGATCTAACCATTAATAGGTAATGAAATTTGTGTCATACTATTGCAGCTCATGTATTTTGGAATCTAAAGTTGCCTTTTCCTTCACCTGATGTTTCTTAGTATGTTAGCAAATTATTATTGACATTTATGTCAAGTAATATGAGGTCTGGTTGTTTGATTTAGGTATCAATGTGGCATGTCAAACTTGTCCAGTTGCAACAAGATCAATTTTAGTGAATATGAAACTTATACAATGAAGTTTAGGTGTTTGACAAATGATGGCATGTCTAGGTTTCACAGATTATTTTATTTTCCATTAACTAATTTTTCTGTTCTGACTGTGTGAAAAAAATATTGTTCTACGTTTTCTGTTTATGAGGAATCTGTAGTACATATTTTGACACAATTTATGCATGTCATCTCATAGCTGAGATGTTCAGGCTGGTTTCTGTTGTGGTCAGTAACTTGCATGTTGGTCTTGTTTAATTTCCAAACTTTAAGCCTAAAGAAAATAGTCATTTCATTTTTTATTTTGAATGGTATATTCAATCATTTTTATTATTACAGAAAAGGTATTAAATCAACTATCGGATTTGTTGTTCCTTACCAAAGTATTGACTGTTTTAGTTATTTTCTCTTGACAGCATGTTCTACAATATAAACACTGATTCGGTTGAAGATTTAACTGGAAGAGGTTAGATGTTGTATTTGATGCATTTTCTTAAAGTTGTAATAGCTATTTGTTCAGGTTTTATTCTCTAGTCTATTGTAATGAATAGCTGTGCATGCACTCCCCCGATCTGAGGTAATAAAACAAGGAATTAAAAGTGCTGTTCAAATGGTTTGTTTTATTTATTGTTATAGCTTATATTTACTTCGATGAGTATTGATGCATTATATGTGATTGTGCTCTGCAGGTCTATCAGATCTAAGATCTGGTCTCATTGTTACTCCTTTGCCTTCAAAGGCCACATTTTTAGATGATCCTCTTCGGGTTCTTCGAGCTATTCGATTTGGTACTGTGCTCTGTACTTAATTTTCTTAAAGATCTTTATTTGATTGCAGTTTTTTTAATAGCAAGAAATTATGCTTTTTGACCGAGACCTGTAGAACAATATCATTTCCAAAATTAATTAAACAAATAAACGTTTTAAGTAGATTTGGGCATCATTTCAAAAAAAAAAAAATGTAAACTTGGGCATTTCTAATGTTAAGAACATACTGTTGCATTTTCATGCCAATGGGATCCTGAGATAAAAAATTTGGATGTAGAAGGGCTGTAGAAAGGGTGAACCTTCCTCGTTGTTCTTTTTACTTTTGTTCTGACCAATGTCCTTACAAAAGATCTAACTAATGGCCTGTGGAATTGGCTGGGTTGGGTGGAACTAGTGGTTTACTGGTCTGGCACCAAATTTTTTAGAAAATATTTCATGGAAAAATAATAACACCTCCCTGGCATAGTCTCTAAAATATACCAATTTCTCTTCTGAATAATACTATAATGTACAAAGACCAGGTGATTGACCTCAGCATGGTTGAGCATGTCAGTGGCCTGAAAGGCTTGGTTAGGTCATCTTCTTTTGGCCTTTCAAAAAGACCTGTTTTAGAAAGGACCTGGTTTGGTTCTATCTGGATCGAGGAGCCAGTGTAATCCAGTTCTTGCAACACCATCTCTGGGTTCTTTGATATGAGAAAAATAGCTAGATATTTGTGGAACCCCACCGTTTGCACTTCTTTGGTGATCCAAAATTTAGGACAGGTGGGCCTTTGGCTCAATGGCCACATGAAGGGGTTCTAATATGAGGTCTTTGATTCAAGTTTGGTCAGGGTAAGGTTGTAGTTTGGTGTATGACCAACATTAAAGAAAAAAGGGTGGGTGGGTTTAAGTTTTGTCTACTTGACATATGTATTGAACTTGACTTTTTGAACTGCTCTTAAAGTCTACTATGTATTTACTTGTCATTTCTATCCTTTCTCATGAATGTATATAGTTCAGTGAATAGCACTTTGTTGGCAGTATATTTGGTCAGACATTTCATTTTAACTCTTCTCTTTTAGGTAAATTTGCTGTATTTGTTATAGATTTATTTGTGCCTCTTCTGAATTCTTCTCCCTATGTAGTTTTTTCTTCATCTGGTAAAACCATTTAACTCAAGTTATTACTTTGTGGGGCCTTTTAGGTGCAAGGTTTGGATTTTTGCTCGATGAAGAACTTAAAAAAGCTGCTGCTGATGAAGAGGTGAAATCCGCTATTGCTGAAAAGATCAGCAGGGAGCGCATTGGGCATGAGGTCAGCCCCACAAATCTTGTACTCTAGAGTCTCTTTGCTCATTAGTTGATGTGAGCTTAAGTGAATTACTTCCACTTATGTGACAGATTGATCTCATGATGTCTGGAGACCATCCAGTTACAGCAATAAAGTACATCTGTGACTTGCAGTTGTTCTGGGTAGTCTTCACTCTCCCTAACAAACCTGAGCCAGCTGTTACAGAAGAATGTAACAGGTTTGCTTGCTTACTTTTTATAAGTTAAGTTAAAATATCGAATTTTAGTTATTTTTAATCGAGTGTGCACTACCAATTTTATTTTATTTTTCTCTTGGGTTTTTTTAGTATTCTTGTTTGCAGTGATTTCATTTAGTGAAACCAAAAATATGTTTTTTTTTATGAAGAAGCCAAAAATATGTTAGAATCCAAATGTGTCAACAGAATAATTTCAAGCTGTGGCAGTGTAATTCCTCAAACCATATAAAATAAATTATACCAGTTTTTTTAACTATTAGTTATCAAAGCTTTTGTTTTGCTCGAAATGTGATGCCAGCACCTACTTGTGCTTGTTGCCTTTTAAGACAATGGTGATCATTAAACTGTTGATGGTCCACAAAATATCCATTGTACAGATGTTTGAATTTGACTTTGGCTGAAATGTGTGGCCTGCAAAATCTTCTTTTGATTGAAAGACTGTAGAATGAAGAAAGGCATCCAACTCTAAAACTCGATTAGAGTGGAGAGACTAACCCAAGTTTTAATATTAGGTTGTAGATCAATTTGCAACAGATGCTATATATTTGTTTGAGTGGAGACCTGACTATTGGTGGTGGCCTATTGAAACTACTCTAATTGCATAATGAGAAACATCCTACTCAAGAGTCAAACTTAGAGTGGAGAGGCTTAACTCAAGTTTTTATATGAGATAGTTAATTATTGTAAGCCTATTTTGGACTATTCTCAGTAAGAAACATTTGCATAGTGTATTCTCTGTTTAACGTGGTTCTGTATGTGATTTTTCTCTAATATTTGTGATCTTTCAATATCATGGTACTATAATTATTTTCTTCAACCAAATACCTTGCTCCTATTTTTTTCTTTTTTTATTTGTACTAATCTTGTGTTTATCAGGTTATGTGTGTGCATGGATGCTGTGTGGGACATTCTACAACTGATTGGGTGTTCAATATTCAGTGTGAGTAATATTTGCCCAACTTGCATAAACAATGGCTACCCCTTAGTTTCTTGATTTTTATAAGTGATTTGAGCATGGTGATATCCAAAGGTGATTATCTAGAATAAATGACATTTCAATCTTCTGCTTTTCTATTAAATGCTAAACTGAGAATTATGCTGTACTTTTTTAAAGTTATGCGTATTCTCTCAGGCCACTCTTTGAGCTGTTAGTACAAATTCAGAATGAAAAAGCAGAATTATTAGTGGATATACTCAGGAATGAATGATGCTTGATGCCTATAAAGCATATTTTTTAAGAACATCTATTTTTCTGTTGATGTTATTTTCTATTTTGGTGTCTCGTGGATTTTCAGATAGCTGCTTTTTATTTGCTCTTTTTGCTTGCTAGTGCCTCGGAACTGAAATTATTAACTTAATAGTACAGTCTTATGAATAAACTTCAGTCACCTGCAGGGACTTTTCATGACCAAATCTGTTTTTAATTTGCTCTTGAGTGAAAATACTTTCCATCTTATATCTAAGGGCTTTCAAAGATATCTTGTTGCTTCCAAAATAAAAAAAAAATTTTAAGAAGAAAATAGGGAAGTTCCTGAAAAGAAGTCTAAGAAGGGAACCACCGATAGATGCTACATCTGTAACAAGAAAGGTCACTTTGGAAAAGAGTGTCCTGAGAAGAAGAAGCTGCAACACCAGATATCTCTTTATATGGACTCAAAAGATAATATTGAGTTTGTTCTCTCCCTCACTGATGAAGAACATCGAAATACTCTGTTTATGATCGAGTATTCTGACTTAGACGAAGATTCAAACTCAAAAACGGGCATCTTTACAATAAAAGATTGCCCAATGTTGCCCTCTTCGACTGCATCCCTCCCTGTAGCCTGTATCAAGATCTATGCTAACAGCTCCTCTCAGTCAATCACAATGAATGCAATTTTTGACATTGGTGCACATGTTTTCATCATTAAATCCCACCTTCTCCATTGCCATATGTGGGATCCTTACCATCTGATAGTGCAAAGTGGCAGCATAGGCATTTGTCGTCTGAGGGGCGCCTTGGATCCGCACTTGGACTTTTGAGTGCTGTGAGAAGGTGAGAAGGTGAGAATATGTGAAAGACATGTTGAAGTTTGGAAACAGTGTTAAGAAAACTCTTCCCACATTCAGTGATGTCTGGATGGTGCTAATGCACACATATTGGTACTCATTGAATCTGGAGTCAAGGAGAGGGACGCAAGAGAAGACAGGGAGACCTTTTCTACCATTGAAAGTGGGGCTAGCCTGATTGCTCCAAAGTAGAACTGAGTACCTTGTCTATATTGGTTGATTAGGCAGAGCGGCTGGGATCTCTAGGGTGGCAAGGTTTTCTTTGTTGTTCATTGGATCTATGTAAACTATCCTGCTGGTACAGTATGACACTTATGTGGCCAGGACCAAAGACCAACATACCAAAATACCCTGCCTATGTTATTTAACGTTAATAAAACAACTCCAAAATTACATTTATATTCCTAGTACCCATAAAACCTAAGAGTTTACTTTCTACAAGAAATAACTTTCCTAAAAAAAAAAATCCTAGTTAACTCAAATTAATATCTTCCAACACTTCCCCTCAAACTGGAGCATATAACATCATCTTATTACAAAATTTGTCTCTCAATTCTCATTTTGAGCCTAAATATAAAATACAAAAATTGGTCTTCAACGAAGTATAGATCTTCAAAATTTTGTCAACAATAGAAATTTTGAAAGTTAGTTGAAGTTTTAATTCGATTAGAAAGATTTTGCAAACTCAAAAATGATTTTTCAAGAAGGAATAATCAATTAACATGGGAGCTAATCGACTAATGTATCATTAATCGATTAACCCAAATATGCATATAATTGATTAACTATTACTTTTTTAGTTTCAACTCCACTGCTTAGTCGATTAGGAAGAACATGTTTTTCAACTAATCAATTAGCTAGAAAGCTTATATGTTGAATTCACTCTGTTAATAATTACACGGAATGATATTTTTGTTTAACCGATTTACTCAGAATTTAGCTTCTTCTCTTTCAGGAGGAACAGAGAAGGCTTTGTTTATATGCAGCACTATTTCTTCCTCTCAGAAAATCTGTATATGCAGATAACAAAGGCAAAAAGTTAAGTTCTTATGCTTTTCAGCCATTTTGTCCTCTACAGTTGTTTTATGGAATTTCTGGTCTCTAATGTAATAATTTATCATCTACAGATTCCTGTCACGACTTTCTTCTTTCGAAACTCTCTCAAGCTGAAAGCTAGTGATGCTGAAACAGTTAGTGCAGATTTCTTTTTCTTGTTTTACTAATTTCATTCCAGTAACTCATTTTTTAGAAGTATACTCTAGTTTCTAAAGTATGCTTTGATATAAAATGTGTACTGTGGTCAGGTTGCAAGCTTACATAGCGCTTCGGAGACTTTTCTCTCCTTGATACCCTTGATAGAATCAAGTGAGGGCTCTGAAATTGCTGATGCTACTCTGGAAGAAGAAAATCTGTGTCTACCACAGCACTCAAAAAGACGAATTCTTGCAGGTCAGAAATGTGTTGCTTTTTAGGCATGTTATTTTATGGCATTTCTTTTGATGAAGAGGGGTGATTCTATTATTGTGTATTGTATTTGATGGCATTTCTTTTGATCAACAGTTTGTTGTCATATATCTAAGTTGGTAATCAATAAGGTTTTCCTGCAGTGCATTCTTTTCATTTGGTTCAAAATGCTTGTCTGTTATTCAGATATTTTTTAATCTGAAATCTGTTGGCTTAGCTGTTAACTGTGACTACAAATAAATGAACATTATATTTAGCTATTTGTGATACTTATTCTAATTTAAAAATTGCAACTTATTTGATGACTATCTGAGGCCTATCTAGCATTGAGTGGGCATGAGGGCAGGGAGAAAGATGGTGGGGGAGGGTGGGCGGGCTTCATAAGTCGGATATGAGGAGGGTTTCTACCTGCTAGATATAGAAACTTGCCCTGCCATGCTGTGGATCCAAATGGGCTTTTGGAGCGTGTTCTGGTAAAGGGCAGTTATGAGGGAGAGTAGATGTGAAGCATCCTAGGGCACAAATCTGATTAGGGATTGGAAGGACATTGATTCTGAAAAGTGTCTAAATCCTTTTAACTTTTCTGTCATGATATTGGTTTGAAAGTGGAAAAGACAGCATGTGGTTTTTCACTAAAGTTACCTTTATATTAGCAGATTTGGAATGTGGATGTTGCAACTTCCGAAATCCAAGCTCTTCAGCTCTATTGCCAGAGTCACAGAAAGGGAACTTTGACTTTCAGTGATTTCATAAATTTTAAGATTCCATGAAATTTGATTTTGCATTAAAAAATAAAAGATGCAGTTTTTTTTATAGGAAAAAAATGCCCCACTTGTTGAAATTTTCAATTTTATTGAGTTTATGCCATGAATATCTCATGTTGATTTTTGCTTTTTTTTTTTTTTGGTAGTAAATATGCCCTTTGATTCGATGTGAAAGATTGAATTCATCATCTTATTTTGCTGCACATGAATGAGTGACAACTTTCTAACATGGTGTATTATATTGTTTTGTTGCTGGTGTCTACTTGTTCAGGATTGCTTCTACGACAAATTAAAGATTTCTGGAGAGTGGCCTTAATGTTGTCAGCATTGTTACATGACACTGGTGAAAACTTAGAAAAGTTTATATATCATACCTCACAATTGGAACAGAGGAGAGAACTATTCAGGAGAATAGAGAACTCGATTATCAAACTAGGTACATCCATGCTTACATTTTTTCTGATTCTTCAAGCACATTCTTTCCTTGTATTCCTTGTGAAGGATATGCAGTTCCAATGGTACATGACTTGATTCATTCAGCACTAGGGAAAATTTATTTAGTTATCAGTTGCTGGATGTTAATTCGAATTGAAAAATATGTGATTCGGGGAGAAAATAAAAGAGGAAAAGGAGTTTGTTTGCTGCCTTGGAATCCGAGCCAGAAAAGCCCGTCCAGCTTCTTTATAATCAGGGTTTTAAGTAAAAATTTATAAAAAGGACAAAAATGCCCATCAATACTCAAAATTACATCACCTAAAATACATATCTAAATTGAATGAAAATATAACTAGAGATAAAATAAGACATTCCCTATCTAATAGCCATGTTATAAGGCTGTGTTTGGAACTCCATGGAAAAGAAAAGAAATTGAGAATTCGACCATTATTAATCCCAAAAATAGTTAATGAAAAGGAGAATTTGATCATTTTCTCATTTTCACTAACTATTTTTGAGAATAATAATGGTCAAATTCTCATTTTCTTTTCTTTTCAAGGGGTTCCGAACAGACCCTAAGAGAAAAATGTAATGTGGAAAATATAAAAAATAACCAAAATACCCTTATACTTGTATTTTAATAATTTTCTTTAGGTGTTGTGCACATATGTAAATATAGCATACAAGTATTTCTCCAGAATGAATGGGACCAACTGCTGTTCATAAGTTTCATGCCAACTGAAGTATGGCTTACAATTCCACTTGGCAGATCTTGAGAATATATGGGAAATGAAACCTTTGCTTGATGGGAAGGCCATCATGAATGTATTACAGCTTAAAACTGGAGGGCCACTGGTCAGAGAATGGGTAGGGCTCCCCAACCCTCCATCCCTACTTCCTTTTGTGATTCCACAACTTACATACATTAATCTTTTGTTTTTGGTGCTGCAGCAACAAAGGGTTCTTAAATGGCAACTTGCCCATCCTTTAGGTACTGTAGAGGAATGCCTTGATTGGATCAGGCAATCAAATGCTAAACCTGCAAAGTTGTTGTAAATATGGAAGATAGATTTCACAGAATTGCTTCTTCTTCATGAAATCCGATGCTATGTATTTATTCTATTATGATGCAGTAATTTTTTCCTATTATTTAAATCAGTGTTATCGATTTACCCGGTTATTCTGTTTATTTCAGCTGGATATGGAATAAAAAACTTCTTTCGATTAAAGATTTGGGTGATTTTATTTATTTATTTTTATCGTTTATTAAATGGATGACTGAGATCATCAATTTTAATCGCCATCGTGACTCGGTCTGCGAAGTACTATATATAACCGGTTCGTTGGTTATCAGCTCATCAGCTTCCTCTCCATGTTATGCTTCTCTGCTCTCTCTCGCTGCAGATACCTTCCCGTTTCTGCAATCTCGGCTTCTTTGAGTCTACCTAATCGACTTCCACCTCTTGTCCGAAGTTTGAATTTACCTTCTGCGGAAGTTTCTGGTTTTTCATTGGGCCGAGAAGGGGTAATACGTTTCTCGTCTTCCCCGACGGTTTTTTCGCTCAAACCTTCGTTTTATTCGTCGACTGCGGATATTGAGATGGCAGGGAAGACATCGATTCATGATTTCACCGTTAAGGTGGGTAATTCTGATCGACTGATTAAATGGGGAAATGCAGATTTTGTTCTGTTTTTTCCTCTTTGATGTGATTGGATGTAGTGGATTGAATTTTGAGTTTTATGCTTGTAACGTCTGAGCTCACTGTTTCAGAAGTCTTCTTTGTGAAGCTTTTTTTCGATTGTGATGGTGCTATTGTCGATCGTAGATTGGACATTTAGTGTTTTCGAAACGAGTGTCGATTGGGGGCTGTTCCTTGGCTAAGAGGTCTAAAAATGAGTTTTTACTAGTTTTTTAGTGTAGTTTGTTAGTGCCCCTGGATTTTTTACTAAAATTCTGATGGTTTTTTCGATCGCTGCACGTTTGAAGATTTTGATGGCCTGGTGCTGTCTGATTACCCAAACTCTAGTTTTATGGATGATAAATCATTAGTGGAACAGTACTGATTTCACAAATAGTGTGATTTTTGGTCATTTTGATGGCTTCAGAGGTCTTTCAAAGGATTCTTCTTGAGAACTATATAATTTTTCATTGTTTGGCTACTTGTCTTTCACTTTTATTTACTTTCAGAAGTCTTCTTTGTGAAGCTTTTTTTCGATTGTGATGGTGCTATCGTCGATCGTAGATTGGACATTTAGTGTTTTCGAAACGAGTGTCGATTGGGGGCTGTTCCTTTGGCTAAGAGGTCTAAAAATGAGTTTTTACTAGTTTTTTAGTGTAGTTTGTTAGTGCCCCTGGATTTTTTACTAAAATTCTGATGGTTTTTTCGATCGCTGCACGTTTGAAGATTTTGATGGCCTGGTGCTGTCTGATTACCCAAACTCTAGTTTTATGGATGATAAATCATTAGTGGAACAGTACTGATTTCACAAATAGTGTGATTTTTGGTCATTTTGATGGCTTCAGATGTCTTTCAAAGATTCTTCTTGAGAACTATATAATTTTTCATTGTTTGGCTACTTGTCTTTCACTTTTATTTACTTTCAGAAGTCTTCTTTGTGAAGCTTTTTTTCGATTGTGATGGTGCTATTGTCGATCGTAGATTGGACATTTAGTGTTTTCGAAACGAGTGTCGATTGGGGGCTGTTCCTTGGCTAAGAGGTCTAAAAATGAATTTTTATTAGTTTTTTAGTGTAGTTTGTTAGTGCCCCTGGATTTTTTACTAAAATTCTGATGGTTTTTTTGATCGCTGCACGTTGAAGATTTTGATGGCCTGGTGCTGTCTGATTACGCAAACTCTAGTTTTATGGATGATAAATCATTAGTGGAACGGTACTGATTTCACAAATAGTGTGATTTTTGGTCATTTTGATGGCTTCAGAGGTCTTTCAAAGGATTCTTCTTGAGAACTATATAATTTTTCATTGTTTGGCTACTTGTCTTTCTCTTTTATTTACTTTCGGTTGCTGGTTCTGTGTTTTTTGCTTTCCTTTACAGGCAACTTAAAATTACTTTTTGGGTACTCTTGCAGGATGCAAAGGAAAATGATGTCGATCTGAGCATTTACAAGGGAAAGGTTCTCTTGATTGTGAATGTTGCATCCCAATGGTAGACAATGTTCTCCTTTTCAATTGCATGAATTGTGGATCAAATTTTCTTTTCCTGTCACTTGTGTCTATGAATATTAGGTTGCATACTTGTTTACAATTTAGTTCAGTATTGCTAGTCCTTGCCTCGAGATGCATAACTGCTGAGCCTTACAATTAAAAGGAGCCTGTTGCATTGACTGAATTTTCTCAATCAATTGTTGCAGTGGCTTGACTAATTCCAACTATACCGAGCTCAGCCAGCTCTATGAGAAGTATAAAGATAAAGGTTTGTGTAAAATTAATATACCATACACCGTGACTTATTCGTTTGCTAATGTTTAGTGAGTCTAGACCTGTACTTGGTGGAGTTCTGTTAGAGTTCTTGTGGGATTTAAATGGAAGGCAAAAGAACTAAAGTAGTATGTGGTCTGAGCAGGATTTGAGGTATTGGCATTCCCCTGCAATCAGTTTGGTGGGCAGGAACCAGGGACCAATGAGGAGATCGTAGAGTTTGCTTGCACTCGATTCAAAGCAGAATACCCCATTTTTGACAAGGTATAATGAGCCAATCAATCACTGGTCTCTTCCCATTTTTTTTCTTTATATGATATTGAGTTACTACCAGAATGCAAAAGGATCTTCCAACTCCCAACTTCCGATGTGGCTGTGCAAAAAATCCATTTATCTTTCTGTCAATTTGTTTGCTGAAAAGTTTTTTGCCAGAGAGATTTTGTTAATGGACAGTGGTAAACCTGTTTCCATAGGTTGATGTAAATGGACAGAATGCTGCTCCAATATACAAGTTCTTAAAGTCAAGCAAGGGCGGTCTCTTCGGAGACAACATCAAGTGGAACTTCGCCAAGTTCTTGGTGGACCAGGATGGCAATGTTGTGGACCGCTACGCTCCCACCACTTCCCCTCTGAGCATTGAGGTAAACAAGTGACTACTGGTTCATCTCCTCTGCTACATACAATTGCTCAGGATCAGTCTGATAAACGTCTCTGTAGCACCAACTTCATTTGAATCAAATTGTTCTCTTAGCTGGACAGAGACAGTCATTGAGAGCTGTTTGAATGTTTTTCTCGTTTTTCTTCGTCTTCGCTTGCTTACTGTGGTTGGCTCACTTCATGTCTCTGTTTGTGATTTTTTGCAGAAGAACGTAAAAAAACTACTTGGTGTTTCCTGAGCTCTTCATCCTAGCTGCTGCTTCATGAATCAGTAAAGAGATACAAATAAACTTCTGAAGCTTACTTATTCCTGGTTTAGAATAGCTCCTCTAAAAGTCAGATAATACAGGTCTGTTGCTCAGTCCGATATAGCAAAACTGCATCTGCCTTTATATCCTGTAATCTGTGGCAGTTATGTTTTACTTCTGTTGTAATCTAAAAACTTTTGAGTCTGTGCTTTACATTGTGGAAATAAATGCCTGATATCCCTACTCTTTTCTGAAAGGATCTGGAGTCTCGAACATATTACATTTTCTTTTCCGTTTTTCTGTAAAATTTCCCTGTTGATTAAGAACTTTCGACTCTGATATTTCAACACCGCCACCTCAAACACTGAACATTTTTAACGAGCATTACCTGTGGCAAACCCAATGGATTTTTTTTATATCATAATCAATTTGGAACGCTTTCCGTGGTTCAAGAGCAGACAGGTGATCCAACCCCCTTCATCAAAATTTCTCTCCATTTTCAGAAATAGAGAAGGTAGAGAACCCCTTAATCACAGTTCCTGAAATGAAGAAGATGAAGACGCAGTCCTCTACTCGGGTATTCAATTCTAAAACCAGAGAGGAATAGGGAAACCCTCCTATTTATAACGAAGATGACTACATAGCCCCGGCCTTCTTCTATAAAAGCAACCCTCATTTTAAGTTTCATTTGCAGCCTGTTCTTTCAAAAATAATGACATAAATATTATTTAGTTTTCTGGCCTAATTTTTTATTTTCTTGAATACCCTTCTCAAGATCCATAGTTTTTTTACTCAAGAAGATTCAAAGCATGGAGTCTAATCCTGCTTGATCTCGTTGAACAACCAAACTTTCTTGGAATAAAACCAGCTCTGATTCTTAAGGACAGACCTCCGAAAGTGCATTTAAAATTTAATATCACACTGCAAACAGGAACATCTTTGGTGGGTTTTCTTCTACTAGGTTAAATGGCAACTATTTGCTTCTAATAATGAACAAGATTGTGAGATAAGCATGGATTCAACATTTCATCAAATTTGACAGAGGCCAGAAGGTTGTGTTTTCCTGCAATGAAAATGTTGAATGTTTGGCAGTAAAATGGTTCCAGACTGCCATTGCCCAGAATTTCATCACTCTACTGGCTGCCATGGAAATGGAGAGATGCACAGCAAATCAAAGATGCAAAATATTCTGCAATAGAACTTGAGAAAGCATGTGGAAAGATACATCTGTCACTTAAGCAAGATAGACCTGGAGTATGGCTGGATTTTTCACAACTCTTGAAACGAGAGGGAAAAAATGATATTAATACAGTCATTACCGAGGGGGAATTCAAGCAGCAGCTACTTTTTCCATTTCTGCAAAAATATGTTAGTATAAAACATTGGGTGCAAGCAAACAACCCACTGACCAATCTCTCCCACTTAACAAATCTTCTGCTAGATGCCAGAGATACACACATTGCCCCCAAATTGTGGATAAATATGTGAGCTGCGTTATCCACGTGTTAAGTCGATGTCAATGTGGGCGTTTCTCATGTCCAGTGGCCGTGAACCCGGCCATCCACCCATCATCAACGCCGGAGGGAGAGATTGGCTGGGAGCTCCACCGGTGGGTGTGGGAGATTTTTCACTCATAGCATGTTCAGCTTCTACTCCAGATTCAGGGTAGATCTCAGGTTTGCTTTTTGACTTTGTCCCTCCATAAATGAAACTTCCCACTATGACCTACAGTGGGACATTTAAATGTTAGTGGAACTGAAAAAGTGAAACTTAGGAGGACAAATTCCTGGAAGAGGCATAAACTAAAAACAGAATCTGGTCAGAAGGAATAACCTGTACTGGACTTGCTGCAATCAGCATTCCACCTACACCACCACCAATGACTCGCCCATCTGGACTGGAGAGAGAAATGCTCAGACCACCAGTTCGACTACGGGAACCACCGTTGTCGGTAAGCAAGTATGACCCCGACAAACACAGAATCTCAAATCGGCCCTGCATGAGGTCATGCCATTACATTTCAGTAGAATCAAAGAAAATGGCTAATCCTACCACCACTAGTAGAAAAAAGGAAAGAAACAAATGAATTAAAGAGCACATATTAAGCGGAAAACCGAGTTAAAAGTATGTCATTTGTGATTATGAGATGGATAAAACTTTCGCAGCGCCAAATCTGGTACCTTGTTACACCGGAAAGGTAGAAGATTGAACCAATGGTAGAAGGTTTCAATTAAACCATTCAAAACATTAGGTACCACAGGGGAACCTGCCCGGTCAAGATTTGGAGATGTAGTAAACATAAACATCTAGCATTATCCTCATAATTTGAAGAAGAATCTAACTTCTTCCATCTTTGCTCTGTCAAACATTGCATAACCAACTTAACGACTAAAATTATCTGCTTTCTAAAGGTACTGAAATTAATCCAAGACAGTAGGAAAAGCAAAAAATAGCAACTAGAGAAGTAGAAGGAATGTTTCAACTAGAAACAACCCTTTCTGATTACTCTTAAGTGTCCAGTTACTTGGTAAACGAGAGCTAAACTTTTTGCAAGTGAATTTACAAAGCTGGGAAGCTCCTCTCTAACAGCCTCATCATTTTATACCATATTACTGGGATAGACTAAAGTAACACTGGCAACCTAAAGCTCAACAGGGAATACTTTGCGGAAAAAGCAGTTAATATATAGCGATTAGCAAGGTTGAACGCACAAAGTACGCTGAGAAATTGGGTCACGAGTCACAAATATGATCCATGGTACAACATTGTGACCACCAGACTATCGGGAATATAGTGGTGACTAGTTAAAGATCAGCCATGATGAAAATCAAAGTAATAACTGGTTTTAGATAAGAAGGAGCAACTAGACTTAGCAAATTCTTTTTTCTTAAAAGGAAAGAAAAAAGAAAGAAATAAAGAACATTCCAGTAATCTTGTGTGAGTCATACTACTTAAGCACCACAATCCTGATGGGATCAGTACTAAACAGCGTTAAAGAGTATACACTAAAGCAACATAAAGCAGAATAGCATCACCATCAGGAAAGTAAAATAGAAATTCTTCTAAAAAAGGTATTTTACATGAACTATCAAGTGGTCAAACCTCATGTGTGACTGTGCCACCAGAAGTTGCAGGCTGACGAAGTGTTACTGATGAGACAACACCATTAGCAGAAAGAATGCATACAGCCCTTGGCCCCTGCTGGGAAAATGACATAATCTTTGTTGCTATGTCCTGCCGAAAAGAGAATATATAAGGTCAAGTGACTCAATTCAGAAACACTAATAAAGTACCAGGTGATGTTCAATTAAGCAAAACAAGTAACCAATATCAGAAGTGAAGATGCCACCTATCTTAAAGATAAAATTCCAATAAAACAGCTCAAAATTAAAGAATTCAAAGCTCAGCCCTTGAACCTGGCACTCTGGAGCTTCCCTCCACGATACTGCATGAGGCAGGATCAAGCAACCAACAATTAAATCTTATAAAGAGAGTTCTGCTAGTCCCACTAGCCTCACTTACACAACCTCGAATGCAATATCGGTGCTCTACAGATGAATTGAAGACCACGGTTGATTGTCAATACGATGATTCTCAAGGAACTGTGTTGGTAAGTAGTCCCAAGTGCCCATAGGCCATGAAGTATGACAACTCACTCAATCTGTTCCATCTAGTGAAATATTACAAGGTTAACTCAGTATGCTAGTCGGTGAAACTTTCCATGAAAGGGGCAACCAATTTGAAATTTCCCCATGTTGGTTCAAATGACATGTCAGTAGTTTCACATAATGTTATGTATTACAGCCAAAGTTTTCATAAAAAATGGAAAGAAGATTGAATACCTCGCCAACCGGAATAGTGATTATATGTGGAGTAAATCCCATCCCAGCAGAGCCAGATAGCCATTCACCTGGAAAATCCAGTCATTAACACATGAACTTGTCTAATATGAATAAAATAAATAAGAGTAAAAGAGCTAGAGGGGGAAAAATGGAGCAATCCACCCAAAATGTTTGTTTATAGATACTACTAATCCAAATAAACCTGAAAATGCATCCACTGCTCAAATGGCATATAGAATTAGTAATAAAGATCACAAATTACCTAGTGAAGCCAATTGTTGTTTCCTCCCAGACCCAGGAGGACGCCCTCTACCCCGCTTCTGTGTTGATGGGGAAGATCCTGGAGCCAATGGAGATGTAGATGGTAAAGGAGATAATGCCAGTGAAACAGTTCCATCAGGGCCATACTTCCGCGGCCTCCCTCTCTTCCTCTTCACAGGCTCGCCTTGTGATACAGTAGCTGGTGGACCAACATTAACGCCGCGAGGTGACATTGAAGATTCCACAGGATATGAAGAGCCGACGGCATTCCCTCCAATGTTGGACTGTGTAGGTAAACCTGGATTCGCCAATGAACGGATACCGGTTGGTGGCGCATGCAGGCCGGCTTGTGGTCCTGAGCCAGACCCACCAATCCCTCTCTGCATGTAATATGACGCCATGGCTTCCCTCCCGTCCATGCATTTACTTGTAGATTTACAAAAGATGAAGTTTTTGGTCTGAAACAAGAACTCTCTCCAAGCTCTAGCAACAACCAGCACAGAACTTTCAAATTGCAAAGAATTAACCTTGGTACATAGGATAAGCTTCTAAAGTTTCACCAGAGCCTAAACTTGAACACAAGAGGGAGGAAGAACAAAGAAAAAGAGGTTTTTGGACGAAGTGTTTGGATCTAGAGGCTCCTCGTCGTAACGAGACACGGAGATAACGAGTGTACGAGCAAAACGAGTTAAAGGGAGCTTAAAATGCTAAGCGTCTACAAACAACGGAAGACGCTGGGTAAAATGCATGACGAAAGAAACAGAATTGATCAACACTACAGAACCCATCGGAATGACGACACAGAGGAGGAATGGCTGAAGTTCGGGCAGTAGAGTATGACTGACAAAACTCAAAACTTTTCAATTGCGATGTACCAAAGACGAACAAAAGCTTCTTCAAGAAAGACAAGTAACAGAAGAAAAGAAGAGAGACGAAAACAAAAAGGAATCGAAAAGTCTACCAAGAGAGACAGAACTTGCAGCTCGTGCTAGAAAAAGATGAAATTTTGGATTTGACTTTCAACAGCAAACGCCTTGCAGTGTATGAAAGAACGAAATTAACATGGGAAGTCTCCGTCCCGGAATAAGTGCAATCTGCTGGTTCTTTCGTCTTCGCCGGCAGAAAAGCCCAGTAGAGAAAACCGAGAACAACTAAAGATTCCCGAAGCCTGAAGCACGACTACTTCCACTTTGAAGAAAAAAACTGAACTTAGAGCCTCTCCCATGCAAATGCAGCAAAAGGCACCGGTAATCCACCGATCACGGCCGAAGAGCTTCAGTTACGTAACAATCCAAAAAAGTAAACATCTCCCACAAAATGCAGCAAAAATACTAACACCAAAACGCGAAAATCCGCTCACTCACACTGTCAGCACTAAAAAACCCAGTAGTTTTCAAACTTCCCCCCTCCCCAGGGCAGCCAACAGAGCTCCAACAAACTCCATTCCCCTTTCAAACCAAACCTCCCCCACTTCCACCGCACAGCACAAACAAAAAAACCCAAACTCCAAGCTTCCCCACCACAAATGCAGCTCCAAACACCCCCACCAATCCGCCGATCGAACCACTCCAACACCCCCACAACCCACCAAAAACCCTAGAAAACCAAGCTCCTCTCCGGGGAAGCCACCAAAGCCGCCAGAGGTGAAGAAGGAGCTGAAACGACAGCAACGGCAGGCGCTGAAAGGATCCCGGAGCGACGCACTGACCACCGCCCAATTAAAGGCTGAGCAAAGGCAGTACAAGCAGAGTCCGTAGAGTGAAACGGGGAATTGGAGTGGAAAACGCCAATGTTGGGCAGAAACCTAGCGGGATATGGTACATGTCCTTACCGCCATGCATTTTTTAGGGCAGAGAGCTCTGAGCAGCACTTTTAAGCGGCGACAGAGAACGAAGCTCAGAAGAGGAAAAAAATGGAACGCAGAGAGGAAACGAAAATCATTTTTATTTTTATTTTTAAATATTTTTTCGAAATAAATAAATAAATAAATAAACCTGAATTCGGTGGATAAACACAAAACGAATATAGATAATTAGAGCTCAGAGATGCTACACTGAGAACGTCCTACTGTGAGAAGCACATAAGAAAGTAGTTTAAAGAAAATAATATTCAGAAATAAAAATATTTGCGTTGGATGAGGAAAAAAATTGTAAAAAAATATGACCCATGAATATAATAAACATAATATATTAAAATTATTTTTATTAAATAAAATAAATAATTCTTATAAAAGCAAAAAAGAAGCGTCTGAGGCGCATCTCACGGCGATGGTTTTTTTTTATGTCGACGGAGTCGTGCGGTGGACAGTGGACTCGAAATATTTTATCCGGAGGCGGTTTATAAAATATCTGGATTCCGACCCTGACGGCTTTTTAGTTTTTAGAGCGTGTCGTTCGTATCGGTTGCTGACGTGGAAAATATCGGGTTTCTGTGGCGCATTTATTCCGCGGCCCAACGGAAAGGCGGGCCGTGCTTTTGTCGTTTCCTGGCCTTTCCCCCGCTTTCATCATCACGATAACGAGAGGTCGGTGGCTTCTCGGTTTCGGTTTTCTCGCGCGAGAAAACGCCGGGTCGGTCGGACGGCCCGATCGGATTGACCGCTGTTCTTTTTACGTGGGACCCGTAGGTTACATGTTCCGATACGTGATCTCCTCCGTTGGTTGAGAAGTTTGGGTTCTTTGAAGGTGTTCGGATGGGATGAAAAGGGATATGGGACCCGGTTCATGGGTTCAGATTTTCCTTAAGGAAACAACTTTCTTGGTGGAAATCATTTTTTTCATCTGAAATAAAATTTCATTTTCTCTTTATTTAAGCAAGATCTCTCTTGAATATTTTTAATTATTTGAATATTTTTAAATTTAAAATTTTCATTTTCTCTTTATTTAAGCAATTGTGTTACTAAATGCATGCTCTAATTAAACTCAAACAAAACAAATTATTAAACTTTAATTATAATTAATCACATATTAGTGTTAATTCAGATACATAAATCGGAGTCGGATTAAGACAATAGAAATAAAAGAGTCGAGTCCCACCCTTCGACTTGAATTGCCTAGTTCCAAAACCGATCATGAATCATGAATCGATTCAAGCTATAAAAAAAAGTTGTCACTCTCGAATATCTGTTACGTGTCAAGTAGAGTGTAATTTGGTGGTCTAATTATTAAATCTTGAATCCTAAATCCTTAAACCCTAAAAAATATTATTTTTGACATTCCATGTTTATACTATAAATTAACAAGGCACATGCACCAAACTTTAATTAATAAAAGTTAGGTTTATATCATAAAACATTGATTGACTTAGCACAATAGAATAATTAACTATCATAGTTTGCTCATTGTGGATAAGGAACATTCCATGGTAGCATCCAAAGTGGCCTTTCCCCATTAAAAAATTAATAGAACCCACCATTTTGATATGGATATTCCCACTCTGACTAATCAATGTCTTAAGATTTTGATACCATTAACTAGTTCTTTAAACACTAGTGTAGGAAACAACTGTCCTAGGAAAGAGAAAACAAAGATAAGCGACATTACTGTTACTCTGATTGTCGGATTATCCTAATTCTTGAATTTAGACTAGTTCTTGTAACTTGTTTGCCCTAGATTTTATCGAGACTGAATAGAATTCTAAATTTTAATCACGTAATTATGGGTGCATAATTGTGAGTACTATTTCATGTGTGAAGAAGGGAAATAAATCTTCAAATACCTAATTGAATTCCAAAGTCCAAACCACATAACTAATGTGTACATGATTGTGATTACTATTTTAGGGTATGAACAAGGAAACCACTTTCCCAGGTAGAGATTAATTATTTGTGGCACTTAGATGATTTAATGGATGTGTACTTGTAATATTAATTAAATGGAACTAGGGAGGAAGGTACTTATTGATGTCTTTTGGAAAAAGGGTCAATGAATGGAATCAATTTTCTTTTCCAATAAGGATGGAAAAGAGTGGAAAAGAAAAGCATTCCTTGGAAAGTGGAAGCTATATTTTTAATCACATTGGAAGTGGCTAACAACCCATAAGACACATACACTATAGTATGTAAAATAGCATGAGTCCATAAATGGAAATATCTACTTAGAGACAAGTTTATTGTGAGAAGCCCTAAAGAGCCTTCTAAAATTTAGGGTTTAGGGTTCTAAGATTAATCATAGGGTAAAAATGAAATCTCTATTTGATGCTTGTAAGTATCTAAATAATTTCTACATTATATCGATTTTAATTAATAAAAAAAGTATAATATTATTTGAGGATCTTGCCATGTTGCCACTGGAAAATAAAATGATGATAGACTGGCTTCTTTTGATCAATACTATTGAATTTTTTTATGGTAGAAACTAAATTTTATGTGATCTAATCTTTTTATTCATTCTACCATTAGAAATAATTAGAAAACTAGTTTTAAGTGTCTTATTTATACTGGAAAATAAATTAAAATCCATTAATTATCAGGTTCATTTTTAATTGAGTTTAATTATCTTTTTATTTATTTATTTCTCCAGTTTGTTTAGTAACAAGAAAATTTCAATTATAGAAAGCGATTACACATTCCGGGCATAAATTGACACAAATTGGACCACTAGTTGAGTCGTGCTCAATCAACTTGGTCTCCTTAGTTAGGTTCATACTTTATTTTTTTATCGAAGTTGACATAATAACCAAAAAAATTAGATACAAGTTCCTTATGTATATTAACACAAGCTTGGTCCCCTTATCTAGGTTAATATATACGAAAACCACTAGAAGTACTTAGTTTATCCATCAAAGTTGTGGGTACTCTTGCTTTCAACAAGACAGAAACAAGCCCCTCTTCTCTCTCTCTCTCTCTCTCTCTCTCTCTCTCTCTCCAACACTACCATAAAACGCGCAATACTACAATAGTGAATTGACATGTATTGTGTTAGAACAAATATGACAATTAATCACATGGGTTGTTGGCTGTAAAAGACGAAGCTCTAAAATGTTATTGCCATCGAATAGAAGTTCAATATATCATCATAAATTAAGGTATATTTTCCCAAATTGAAGTATATTTGCTCCAATTAAGTATGAACTCAGAGGTTTTGTTCCTTTTATTTTATTTTGTCTCTTAATTCAAATAAAATATTATAACTAACATACAAACTCTCTTTCTCTTCATAAATCTCTTTGTTTCTAAACAACAAAGATGGACTTTCTCTTTAGGTTTCTTTTATTTTCTTTTCGATTTTTATGTTGCCAAATTCAACCTTAATATTCTAGCAAAAGAAATGAGAAAAATTATTGGTTTACTATTATCACAATTATTGTTTATATAATCTTTGTGCTTTGCATCTTCTCCCTCTCTCTATCTTCATTTATTGAATGTAATACCTGCATATAGGTATACATTCAATATGTCTTTTGATGTTATGAGACTTGACTTGGTCTGTGGCCTATTTGGGTCAATTGGTTGAACCACAAAAGTGTAGCATTTGGACCCATCATTTTCTTTTGCTTTAAATGCAAACTTGAGAATGAATGCACCCTTCATTGAACTTAAGGCAGATAACGGGTCATAGAAGCTCTTGGCCACACACTTTCTATTGTTAGTCCAGGCATATCAGATGTGACAACAACATCTCATGTGTTCTAGAATCAAGAAATTCAAGGTGAAAAACTATGGAGAAAGATATGTCTTTGAATTGATGTGAGAGCTCTAAGAAGTGAAAAAAAAAAAAAGATTCCTCTAAATGAAAAATCATTGGAGCAATTTATGTAAGAAATCCCAAATCTAATGATTGTTTGGATAAGGTTATGAGACTTTGTGGGGGGTGGGGGGAGGGGATGGAGAGCTTCACTCCCTTCTCCTTTCTTTCATCGAAAATGGGAAGGGCCCCCTACCCTCCCCTTAGCTGTGTGGAAGTTCTCTATATAGGGAATGGCTTGGGGAAAGTGAAAGAAAAGGTAAGAGTTAATTCTTCTCTTGTATACATCATCATCATTATCCTCTGATTTGTGAGTTCAATATGATGGAAACCTGCATTTGGCTAGGTTTGTATTTGAAGATCTAGCTTGACAACATGACCAGTAGTGTTCTGGCAGCATACACCAACCCAAGCACATCAATCCTCCCCCACCCATGAAGAGAGTCTGTTTCCAGGGTCAAGTAGACTATGTTTGAACCTGAGGAGAGCTTCTCCCTCTTGTTCAAGACAACCACTCACTTTAGAATGACTCAGTAGGAGGAAAAGAACTGAGTGCATTGAGCTACCCATGGTGCTACTACACATTGCAAGGCATGGGGAAGAAAATTTTTCTTGGGCTATTTTTATCTTTGTAGGTAGCAATGGACAAAACCTGTCATTGTTATTTACTAGGAATGACCAAGTAGAATTCAGACTCTTTCATCTTTTGCTAGTTTTGTACATCTTCTCTTCTTAGGTTACTAGGCATGAAATGTTTGAAGATAATCTTCTTTCGGTGCTAATCCCTTAGTTCTTTTCCAAATATAAGCTTTTCAGTATTTTTTAAATGCTGGTTTTGGGACATCTTTGTACATTCTGTGGGTTGAGATGCTTTGGCTTCTAGGCATTCCTCTCTTCCTTGATAAGCTTTATACATCAATGCATATCATCAGGGAGGGTAACTAAGCTAGCTGGTGCTATCCGAAGGTGAGGCTTCTATTGCAACTTTCATGGAAAAGAGGGCTTCTGGCAATTACCGGATCATAATATCTTCACTTCAATTCTGAAATCCTGTACCAGTTTGATGAACTTGAAGCTTTGTGTGTCTGTTCATGGGTGCATTATTCGTCTAGTTCTTTATAATGATCTTTATACTGGGAATGCATTGATGAATCTTTATTAAAAACTGCAGGAAGGTGGAGTGGCTGACGATGTTATTCTGAATGGAAGAAGATCACCTGCTAATATTTCTAAAAGAGATGAAGTGAATGAGTATTCAAGTAAATGTAGCAAGTCAGAAGATGTAAGCATAGTTCATGAGCCTGAATAGGATGGAAGCAAGGGTGGTTTTGATGGGATTAAGAAGAGAGAAGTGCACATCATGGCTGATGATAATGAGAGATGGATAATGGATTGTTTGTTGAGAGTTACTGTGGAACTATCAATGGAGTTGCTTTGGAGACAAGCACTACAAAGTTTTTTTTGTTTTGAGAGTGAGGAAAGTTTTTGAGAGGATGCCAGTGAAGGATCTTGTGTCTTGGAACACTGTAATTGCAGGACACCCACAAAATCGTTGGCATGTAGAAGTGCTATTTTTGCTTAGGGAGATGGGATTAGCTGTTCATAAATCTGATTCCCTGACTTTGTCCAGTATTCTTCTCATTTTTGCAGAATATATAGATGTTTATACAGGAAAGGAAATTCATTAGCCATTAGACGTGCACTTAATTCAGATGTTTTCATTGCAAGCAGCTTGATTGATATGTATTTTACCTGGTGGATCTGCATGGAAAGGCATAAGAAGCTCTCTCCATGTTCAAACAGATGGAGTTTGAGAATTTAAGACCTAATTATGTAGCATTTGTGGCTGTTTTAACTGCTTGTAGTCATGCTGGGTTGATCGAAGAAGCTTGGAAATATTTTAGTAGCATGAAGTCAGATTATAATATTTCTCCTGGTCTGGAACATGCTTCAATAGCTGACCTTCTAGGAAGGGCAGGAAAGCTAGAGCAAGCCTACAGTTTTATCTCAAGCACCACAGTGGTGTCCAGGTTAACTTTGTTAAGTGCTTGTAGACTTCAAAAAAATATTCTATTGGCTGAAAAGGTGGCACAAAAATTGTTCAGCTTGAGCCTGATAATTATGGCATGCCATGTTCTTATGTCAAACATTGGTGGTAGATGGAAGGGTGGAGCAAGTTGGAGAATAAATATGAAGGGAAAAAGGATGAGGAAAAAAAAACCAACTTGTAGCTTAATTGAAGTTAAAAACAAACAACATACATTCTAATATTAGATAACTTTTTTAAGATTAGATAATTTGTCGATACCTTCTAGCAGAGAACCACTGAGTCCCATAGAAGTCAAAATTGATAGACACCGCCCAACTGTCCTCCTAGTTCATTAAACGCCATGCAGGATCATCGACTTTTGCATTTTATTGACAAAAAAAGTATTTTAATTATAAGTTTCAATTTAATAAAAATTATAAAATTTAATTTAGTTTTTTAGTTTTTAAACGTTTTTATAATCTATTTTAATATTTTTATTTATGAAATATTACATTTAAAATTATATTGCAATTGTATTTTAACAAGCACTTTGTCATTAAGATATTCATATTTCAATTTATATGTTATTATAGGAATTTTAAAATTATATTTAAAATATAATTATAACTACATATCATTTCGAAGTTTTATAAATTATTCTTGAAATGTAATTTTGAATTGCTTATTTATGAGATATAATAAGTTTTGATTATAATTACATTTTTCTGTTTAAAATTATTAAAATGGTAATTTAATTTTAAAATTTATATTTATATTTATATTTTTAAAATGATTATAGTAAGAATTTTTTATGTGTGTGTTTTAAATGACATTTTTATTAAATTATCAGTATTTTAATTTATGAAAATATCATTTTAAAATATTTTTTAATTATATTTGACTAATTGATATATATTTTGTAATTGAAATAAATGTATTTATATTTAATTATATGAATTAATAATCTAATTATAGGTATTTAATTACTTAACTACAAAGAAAATACGCTATTTCTATTTGTAAAACAGAAGCGGAAAAAATGTGCAAAGTCAAAAATGTTTACCAATCCATCTTAATAGGTTTGCCTAGATTTCCCTGATATTCTGGATCTTTTTCTTGAATTTGGCAAACCATATAGTAGTTGTTTCAATAACCTTGTCCTTGATGGCGTAAAAAATTTGGTAATATGCATTAAATATTAAAACACCAAAAAATCCCCAAAAGTTTGTTGTAAAGCCTAGCCTCATGCTAACAAAAAACCATGTCAATTCAAAGTCATCATCTTTCTCTCTCTTATTTGCTCCACCTTTACCCCTCTCACTTTTAGGTGGTTCACTTGTTGCACATCTTTTTAATAGTGGTGGCATGCATAAGTTGTTATTACCAACATATATTGATGAATCATTGAGGGTCTCTAGTTGAAAACCAGATGGTATCTCTCCAAAAAAGTTGTTGAACGACAAATTTAATTTGCTCAAGAAATATAACATCGATAAGTTTGATGATATTATGCTAGAAAGCTTATTTTTTGACTAATCCAAGGATTCCAACTGTTTCAAAACTCCAACTCCACTAGGAATATTTCCTTCCAAATTGTCCCTCAATAAGTTCAAGCTAACTAGTCCAATGAGACGTGTCAGTTATTTGGGAATGTTTCTTGATAGATTATTTGATGAGAGATCTATAAGATTCATAAGTCCAAGTGTCCCACTATTTTCAAGTTCCACTCCTTCTAGAATCATCAACAATTTATCATTGTAAACATGAAAGAAATAGGGCCCATAATAACGAAAACATTGATCTGTAGCATTATGTATCTTAGCCATTGCCATAAGGTTCCCAAAGATTTTGGAATAGCCCCTGTGAACTTGTTGTGAGACAAATCTAAGAATTGAAGAGAACCAAGTTGTCATATCTCTGAAGGGATATTTCCATGGATCATATTCCAACATAGAGATAGAATCCCCAAACTTGGTAAATTCTCCCCCAACCCATGTGGGTATTACTCCTGAGAATTTGTTATATGCAAGATCAAGAACGATCAAATGCTTCATATTTTTTCATGGTTGGAACGAATTCCCCTGAAAGAGATTATTTCTCAAGTGCAATGATGCAAGGAAATGTTTGTTACTTAGGGAGTTTGGGATATCACTAGAAAGATTATTGTTAGAAAAATTTATATACCCTAAACCCTATACCAAAGCTTCCCCAACAGTCAAGAATATTGCCATGTAGATCATTTTTTGATAGATTTATATGACAATTTTTTTAATTCGCATAATGAGGCTGGCATGGTACCATCGAGAATATTATTTTGAATTTCCAAGTAGGTCAAATTTGGCATCTTCTTTCCAATATTTGTAGGAATTGGTCAAGAAAAAAATTTGTTTGAAAGATGCACATATTGCAATGTGCTCAAACGTTAAACCCCATCCATAAAATTTGATAACTTTCCCTTAAGCTGGTTGTGAGAGAGATCTAATGCATCCATGCTGACTGTAATATTCATAAACCAATCAGGAACAACATTCGAAATACTTGCATTAGACATATAGAGTTAAAAAATACTTCTCTGGTGTTGAAGCCACAAGGAAATTTTGGCCCCACTGGACATGAAGATATATCAAGTCTCTTGATGTTGGGTGGGAGCCATTGAGAAGTAACTTTCCAAACCAAGTGCTTGTGGGCCAAGTCGATATATTCTAATCTCTCAATCTTAGTTAAAAGAACGTCAATGATGACAATTGTAAAGGAATCATAGGATACCTCCAAAGAGATTAGGTTTGACAATTTTCCAATACTTTGGGGAACATAACCACCCAATTTGTTGTTAGACAAGCGCAACTTCTTAAGTGATGATAATCTCCCGATTGACGAAGGAATGAAACCTGAAAATGAGTTATGAGATAGATCAAGGAACTTTAGGGTTCTCAAAGCTCTAGTCTCTTCCAACCAATCTTGTAAACTTCCTGTCAATTGATTGTAATATAAATCCAATTCTTCCAAGCTATTGACAAGACATTTGGTCAATCTCTCTAAACCACTAATTGAGTTACTTGATAACAACAAAATCCTCAAGTTGTAAATATTATTGAAGTTTATTGGAATCATATCATCAATAAAATTGTAGCTTAGGTCAAAAACCTCGATAGAAGTAAGATTTCCTAAAGTGGGTGGTATGGAGTCACTCAAGTAATTACCTTAGAGATCAAGATGTGTAACACGACTGAAATTAGTCAACCAATCAGACAAATTTCTTACTAAACTATTGAAATTCAAATTCAGTTCATCCAAGCTATTGACAAGACATCCGGTCAATCTCTTTAAACCACTAATTGAGTTATTTGATAACACCAAGATCCTCAAGTTGCAAAGATTATTGAAGCTTCTTGGAATCATATCATTAATGGAATTATAGCTTAAGACAAAAACCTCAATATAAGTAAGATTTCCTAAAGTGGGTGGTATTGAGTCACTGAAGTAATTGCCTTACAGATCATGATGTGTAACACGACTGAAATTAGCCAACCAATCAAGTAAATTTCCTACTAACTTATTGAAATTCAAATCCAATTCATCCAAGCTATTGACAAGACATTCGATCAATCTCTCTAAACCATTAATTGAGTTACTTGATAACACCAAGATCCTCAAGTTGCAAAAATTATTGAAGCTTATTGGAATCATATCATCAATGGAATTATAACTTAGGTCAAAAACCTTAATAGAAGTAAAATTTTCTAAAGTGGGTGGTATTGAGTCACTGAGGTAATTGCCTTATAAATCAAGATGTGTAACACGACTGAAATTAGCCAACCAATCAGTCAAATTTTCTACTAACTTATTGAAATTCAAATTCAATTTTTTCAAACTATTGACAAGACATCCGGTCAATCTCTCTAAACCACTAATTGAGTTACTTGATAACAACAAGATCCTCAAGTTGCCATGATTATTGATGCTTATTGGAATCATATCATCAATAGAATTGTAACTTAAGTCAAAAACTTCAAGAAAAGTAAGATTTCCTAGAATGGGTGGTATTGAGTCATTGAAGTAATTGCCTTGGAGATAAAAATGTGTAACACGACTGAAATTTGCCAACCAATCAGGTAAATTTTCTACTAATTGGTTGAAAATCAAATCAAATTCTTCCAAGCTATTGACAAGACATCCGGTCAATCTTTCTAAACACTAATTGAGTTACTTGTTAACAACAAAATCCTCAAGTTGCAAAGATTATTGAAGCTTCTTGGAATTATATCATCAATGGAATTGTAGTTTAGGACAAGAACCTAAAAAAAAATAGATTTCATAAAGTTGGTGGTATTGAGCCACTGAAGTAATTTCCTTGGTGATCAAGATGTGTAACACGACTGAAATTAGCTAACCAATCAGGCAAATTTCTTACTAACTTATTAAAATTCAAATCCAATTCTTCCAAGCTATTGACAACACATCCAGTCAATCTCTTTAAACCACTAATTGAGTTACTTGATAACAACAAGATTCTCAAGTTGCAAAGATTATTGAAGCTTATTGGAATCATACCATCAATGGAATTGTAGCTTAGGTCAAGAACCTCAAGAGAAGTAGGATTTTCAAAAGTAGGTGGTATTGAGTCACTGAAGTAATTGCCTTGGAGATCAAGATGTATAACACGACTTAAATTAGCCAACTAATCAGACAAATTTCCAACTAACTAATTAAAATTCAAATCCAATTTTTCCAAGCTAATGACAAGACATCCAGTCAATCTCTTTAAACCACTAATTGAGTTACTTGATAACAACAAGATCCTCAAGTTGCAAATATTATTGAAATTTCTTGGAATTATACCATCAACGGAATTGTAACTTAGGTCAAGAACCTCAAGAGAAGTAAGATTTCCTAAAGTGGGTGGTATTGAGCCACTGAAGTAATTGCTTTGGTGATCAAGAAGTGTAATACGACTGAAATTACTCAACCAATCAAGCAAATTTTATATCAATTGATTAAAATTCAAATCCAATTCTTTCAAGCTATTGACAAGACAACCGGTCAATCTCTCTAAACCATTAATTGAGTTACTTGACAACAACAAAATCCTTAAGCTGCAAAGATTATTGAAGCTTCTTGGAATCATACCATCAATAGAATTGTAGCTTAGGTTAAAAATTTTGAGAGAAGTAAGATTTCCTAAAGTGGGTTGTATTGAGCCATTGAAGTAATTGCCTTAGAGATCATAATGTGTAACACAACTAAAATTAGCCAACCAATCAGGCAAATTTCCTATTAACTGATTAAAATTCAAATCCAATTCTTTTAAGTTATTGATAACACATCCAATCAATCTCTCTAAACCACTAAATGAGTCACTTGATAACAACAAAATCCAAAAGTTGCAAAATTATTGAAGTTTATTGTAATCATACCATCAATGAAATTGTAGCTTAGGTCAAGAACCTCAAGAGAAGTAGGATTTTCAAAAGTGGGTGGTATTGAGTCACTGAAGTAATTGCCTTGGAGATCAAGATGTGTAACACGACTTAAATTAGCCAACTAATCAGACAAATTTCCTACTAATTAATTGAAATTCAAACCCAATTCTTCCAAGTTATTGGCCAAACATCCTGTCAATCTCTCTAAACCACTAATTGAGTTACTTGATAACAACAAGATCCTCAAGTTGCAAAGATTATTGAAACTTCTTGGAATCATACCATCAACGGAATTGTAGCTTAGGTCAAGAACCTCAAGAGAAGTAAGATTTCCTAAAGTGGGTGGTATTGAGCCACTGAAGTAATTATTTTTGTGATCAAGAAGTGTAACATGACTGAAATTACTCAACCAATCAAGCAAATTTCCTATTAACTTATTGAAATTCAAATCCAATTATTCCAAGCAATTGACAAGACAACCGATCAATCTCTCTAAACCATTAATTGAGTTACTTGACAACAACAAGATCCTCAAGTTGCAAAGATTACTGAAGTTTCTTGGAATCATACCATCAATGGAATTGTAGCTTAGGTTAAGAACTTCAAGAGAAGTAAGATTTTCTAAAGTAGGTGGTATTGAGCTACTCTTAGAGGTCATAACGTGTAACACAACTGAAATTAGCCAACCAATCAGGCAAATTTCCTACTAACTTATTGAAATTCAAATCCAATTCTTCCAAGTTATTGACAACACATCCAATCAATCTTTCTAAACCACTAATTGAGTCACTTGATAACAACAAGATCCAAACGTTGCAAAGACTATTAAAGCTTATTGGAATCATACAATCAATGGAATTGTAGCTTAGGTCAAGAACCTCAAGAGAATTAGAATTTTCAAAAGTGGGTGGTATTGAGTCACTGAAGTAATTGCCTTGGAGATCAAGATGTGTAACATAACTTAAATTAGCCAACCAATCAAACGAAGTTCCTATTAACTAATTGAAATTCAAATCCAATTTTTCCAAGTTATTGGCAAGACATTCTATCAATCTCCCTAAACTACTAATTGAGTTACTTGATAACAACAAAATCCTCAAGTTGTAAAGATTATTGAAATTTCTTAGAATCATACCATAAATAGAATTGTAGTTTAGGTCAAAAACCTCAAGAGAGGTAAGATTTCCTAAAGTGGGTGGTATTGAGCCACTAAAGTAATTGCCTTGGTGATCAAGAAGTGTAACACGGTTGAAATTATTTAACCAATCAAGCAAATTTCCTATTAACTGATTGAAATTCAAATCCAATTCTTCCAAGTTATTGATAAGACAACCGACCAGTCTCTCTAAACCACTAATTGAGTTACTTGATAATAACAAGATCCTCAAATTGGAAAAATTATTGAAGTTTCTTGGAATCATAACATCAATGGAATTGTAGCATAGGTTAAGAACCTCAAGAGAAGTAAGATTTTCTAAAGTGGGTGGTATTGAGCCACTGAAGTAATTGCCTTGGAGATCATGGTGTGTAACACAACTTAAATTAACCAACCGCAAATTTTCTACTAACTGATTGAAATTCAAATCCAATTATTCCAAGTTATTGACCACACATCCAATCAATCTCTCTAAACCACTAATTGAGTCACTTGATAACGACAAGATCCTCAAGTTGCAAAGATTATTGAAGCTTATTAGAATCATACCATCAATGGAATTGTAGTTTAGGTCAAGAACTTCAAGAGAAGTAAGATTTCATAAAGTGGGTGGTATTGAACCACTGAACTCATTACTTTTGAGATCAAGGTATGTAAGATTGTTGAAATTAGTCAACTAATGGGGTACGTAGTATTGAAATAATTTAATGAAAGAAGAAAGACATCCAGTCAATCTCTTTAAACCACTAATTGAATTACTTGATAACAACAAGATCCTCAAGTTGCAAATATTATTGAAATTTCTTGGAATCATACCATTAACGGAATTGTAGCTTAGGTCAAGAACCTCAAGAGAAGTAAGATTTCATAAAGTGGGTGGTATTGAGCCACTGAAGTAATTAATTTGGTGATCAAGAAGTGTAACACGACTGAAATTACTCAACCAATCAAACAAATTTCCTATCAATTGATTAAAATTCAAATCCAATTCTTCCAAGCTATTGACAAGACAACCGGTCAATCTCTCTAAACCATTAATTGAGTTACTTCACAATAACAAAATCCTAAAGTTGCAAAGATTATTGAAGCTTCTTGGAATCATACCATAAATGGAATTGTAGCTTAGGTTAAAAGTTTCAAGAGAAGTAAGATTTCCTAAAGTGGGTTGTATTGAGCCACTGAAGTAATTGCCTTAAAGATCATAATGTGTAACACAACTAAAATTAGTCAACCAATCAGGCAAATTTCCTATTAACTGATTGAAATTCAAATCCAATTCTTCTAAGTTATTGATAACACATCCAATCAATCTCTCTAAACCACTAATTAAGTCACTTGATAACAACAAGATCCAAAAGTTGCAAAGATTATTGAAGTTTATTGGAAGTAATTGCCTTGGAGATCAAGATGTGTAACACGACTTAAATTAGCCAACTAATCAGACAAATTTCGTACTAACTAATTGAAATTCAAATCCAAATCTTCCAAGTTATTGGCAAGACATCCTGTCAATCTCTCTAAACCACTAATTGAGTTACTTGATAACAACAAGATCCTCAAGTTGCAAAGATTATTGAAACTACTTGGAATCATACCATCAACGAAATTGTAGCTTACGTCAAGAACCTCAAGAGAAGTAAGATTTCCTAAAGTGGGTAGTATTGAGCCACTAAAGTAATTGCTTTGGTGATCAAGAAGTGTAACATGACTGAAATTACTCAACCAATCAAAGCAAATTTCCTATTAACTTATTGAAATTCAAATCCAATTATTCCAAGCAATTGACAAGACAACAATCTCTCTAAACCATTAATTGAGTTACTTGACAACAACAAGATCCTCAAGTTGCAAAGATTATTGAAGTTTCTTGGAATCATACCATCAATAGAATTGTAGCTTAGGTTAAGAACTTCAAGAGAAGTAAAATTTCCTAAAGTAGGTGGTATTGAACCACTTAAGTAATTGTCTTAGAGATCATAATGTGTAACACAACTGAAATTAGCAAACCAATCAGGCAAATTTCCTATTAACTTATTGAAATTCAAATCCAGTTCTTCTAAGTTATTGACAACACATCCAATCAATCTTTCTAAACCACTAATTGAGTCACTTGATAACAACAAAATCCAAAAGTTGCAAAGATTATTGAAGCTTATTGGAATCATACCATCAAGGGAATTGTAGCTTAGGTCAAGAACCTCAATAGAATTAGGATTTTCAAAAGTGAGTGGTATTGAGTAACTGAAGTAATTGCCTTGGAAATCAAGATGTGTAACATGACTTAAATTAGCCAACCAATCAAACGAATTTCCTACTAACTAATTGAAATTCAAATCCAGTTCTTCCAAGTTATTGGCAAGACATTCTATCAATCTCTCTAAACTACTAATTGAGTTACTTGATAACAACAAAATCCTTAAGTTGTAAAGATTATTGAAATTTTTTAGAATCATACCATAAATGGAATTGTAGTTTAGGTCAAGAACCTCAAGAGAGGTAAGATTTCCTAAAGTGGGTGGTATTGAGCCACTAAAGTAATTGCCTTGGTGATCAAGAAGTGTAACACGACTGAAATTAATTAACCAATCTAACAAATTTCCTATTAATTGATTGAAATTCAAATCCAATTCTTCCAAGTTATTGACAAGACAACCGACCAATCTCTCTAAACCACTAATTGAGTTACTTGATAATAACAAGATCCTCAAATTGGAAAGATTATTGAAGTTTCTTGGAATCATACTATCAATGGAATTGTAGCATAGGTTAAGAACCTCAAGAGAAGTAAAATTTTCTAAAGTGGGTAGTATTGAGCCACTGAAGTAATTGCCTTGGAGATCATGATGTGTAATACAACTTAAATTAGCCAACCAATCAGGCAAATTTCCTACTAACTGATTGAAATTCAAATCCAATTATTCCAAGTTATTGACCACACATCCAATCAATCTCTCTAAACCACTAGTCACTTGATAACGACAAGATCCTCAAGTTGCAAAGATTATTGAAGCTTATTAGAATCATACCATCAATGGAATTGTAGTTTAGGTCAAGAACTTCAAGAGAAGTAAGATTTTATAAAGTGGGTCGTATTGAGCCACTGAACTCATTACTTTTGAGATCAAGGTATGTAAGGTTGTTGAAATTAGTCAACTAATGGGGTACGTAGTATTGAAATAATTCAGTGAAAGAAGAAAGACATCCAGTCAATCTCTTTAAACATCTAATTGAGTTACTTGATAACAACAAGATCCTCAAGTTGCAAATATTATTGAAATTTCTTGGAATCATACCATTAACAGAATTGTAGCTTAGGTCAAGAACCTCAAGAGAAGTAAGATTTCCTGAAGTGGGTGGTATTGAGACACTGAAGTAATTAATTTGGTGATTAAGAAGTGTAACACTACTGAAATTACTCAACCAATCAAACAAATTTCCTATTAATTGATTAAAATTCAAATCCAATTCTTCCAAGCTATTGACAAGACAACCGGTCAATCTCTCTAAATCACTAATTGAGTTACTTGACAACAACAAAATCCTCAAGTTGCAAAAATTATTGAAGCTTCTTAGAATCATACCATGAATGGAATTGTAGCTTAGGTTAAAAGTTTCAAGAGAAGTAAGATTTCCTAAAGTGGGTTGTATTGAGCCACTGAAGTAATCCCCTTAGAGATCATAACGTGTAACACAACTAAAATTAGTCAACCAATCAGGCAAATTTCCTATTAACTGATTGAAATTCAAATCCAATTCTTCTAAATTATTGATAACACATCCAATCAATCTCTCTAAACCACTAATTAAGTCACTTGATAACAACAATATCCAAAAGTTGCATAGATTATTGAAGTTTATTGGAAGTAATTACCTTGGAGATCAAGATGTGTAACACGACTTAAATTAGCCAACTAATCAGACAAATTTCCTACTAACTAATTGAAATTCAAATCCAAATCTTCCAAGTTATTGGCAAGACATCCTGTCAATCTCTATAAACCACTAATTGAGTTAATTGATAACAACAAGATCCTCAAGTTGCAAAGATTATTGAAACTACTTGGAATCATACCATCAACGGAATTGTAGCTTAGGTTAAGAACCTCAAGAGAAGTAAGATTTCCTAAAGTGGGTGGTATTGAGCCACTGAAGTAATTGCTTTGGTGATCAAGAAGTGTAACATGACTGAAATTACTCAACCAATCAAAGCAAATTTTCTATTAACTGATTGAAATTCAAATCCAATTATTCTAAGCAATTGACAAGACAACCGATCTATCTTTCTAAACCATTAATTGAGTTACTTGACAACAACAAGATCCTCAAGTTGCAAAGATTATTGAAGCTTCTTGGAATCATACCATCAATGGAACTGTAGCTTAGGTTAAGAACTTCAATAGAAGTAAGATTTCCTAAAGGAGGTGGTATTGAGCCACTAAAGTAATTGCCTTAGAGATCATAATGTGTAACACAACTGAAATTAGCAAACCAATCAGGCAAATTTCCTATTAACTTATTGAAATTCAAATCCAGTTCTTCCAAGTTATTGATAACACATCCAATCAATCTTTCTAAACCACTAATTTAGTCGCTTGATAACAACAAGATCCAAAAGTTGCAAAGATTATTGAAGCTTATTGGAAACATACCATCAATGGAATTGTAGCTTAGGTCAAGAACCTCAAGAGAATTAGGATTTTCAAAAGTGGGTGGTATTGAATCACTGAAGTAATTGCCTTGGAGATCAAGATGTGTAACATGACTTAAATTAGCCAACCAATCAAACAAATTTCCTTCTAACTAATTGAAATTCAAATCCAATTATTTCAATTTATTGACAAGACATTCTATCAATCTCTTTAAACTACTAATTGAGTTACTTGATAACAACAAAATCCTTAAGTTGTAAAGATTATTGAAATTTCTTAGAATCATACCATAAATGGAATTGTAGTTTAGGTCAAGTACCTCAAGAGAGGTAAGATTTCCTAAAGTGGGTGGTATTGAGCCATTAAAGTAATTGCCTTGGTGATCAAGAAGTGTAACACGACTAAAATTAATTAACCAATCAAGCAAATTTCCTATTAACTGATTGAAATTCAAATCCAATTCTTTCAAGTTATTGACAAGACAACCGACCAATCTCTCTAAACTACTAATTGAGTTACTTGATAATAACAAGATCCTCAAATTGGAAATATTATTGAAGTTTCTTGGAATCATACCATCAATGGAATTGTAGCATAGGTTAAGAACCTCAAGAAAAGTAAGATTTCCTAAAGTGGGTGGTATTGAGTCACTGAAGTAATTGCCTTGGAGATCATGATGTGTATCACAACTTAAATTAGCCAACCAATCAGGCAAATTCCCTACTAACTGATTGAAATTTAAATCCAATTATTCCAAGTTATTGACAACACATCCAATCAATCTCTCTAAACCACTAATTGAGTCACTTGATAACGACAAGATCCTCAAGTTGCAAAGATTATTGAAGCTTATTAGAATCATACCATCAATGGAATTTGTAGCTTAGATCAAGAACTTCAAGAGAAGTAAGATTTCATAAAGTGGGTGGTATTGAGCCACTGTACTCATTACTTTTGAGATCAAGGTGTGTAAGATTGTTGAAATTAGTCAACTAATGGGGTAACGTAGTATTGAAATAATTCAGTGAAAGATCAAGGACATTTATAGATGTGAGATTAGCAAATGGAAATGATGAATGAATTTTTCCTAAATTACATCCTTGTAAGGGTAACTCTACCAAAGAAGAAAGTTTGTTGATTTCTTGTTGCCAATTCATTGCCCTTGTCAGGTCCACACTTGAGAGATTAAGGTATTACAAAAAAGAGAGGGGGGAAAGCCATGCAAGGTCATCAACCATCAACGTCGTGGAAAAGAAGCTTTTCAAATCAAAAGTGTGTAAATTAGAAAGGTTCCCAAGTTGATAAGGAATCTTTTCGGTAAAATTTAGAAAAGAGAGATTAAGATATCTGAGATGTTCAAAAGAACCCAAAAATTTGAGGATATGAAACACACTGAAATTGTTGCCACTCAAATCCAAATATGATAGATGTTGCAAATGAACCAACGAGGAATCGACCTTACCACCCAAGTTGGAGTTTAATAGTGGCCACCCAAGATCATCAAAGTTTGCATTTCGAAGATCAAGCTTCTCAACACGAATAGTAGCATTCTTGCAGCCAACACCAGCTCATGCGCAACAATTCCTTCCCACCCACGAAGACAACTTATTTGTAGGATCATAAAGGCTTTGTTTGAACTTGAGGAGAGCTTCTTTTTTTTTTTTTTGAGACAGTCGCTCACTTTAGGATTAACAAATAGGAAGAAAAGAACAAGGGAGAAAACAATAGAGTTAATTAATCTATCCATAGTGCTATTACTCATTGCAGGATACAGAGAAAAAAGAATCTATTCATTGCTATTACTCATTTCGTCGAGTCAATGTTGACTTAAGTACATGTGAATCAGTTGTTGATCTCTCCCATCCAACAAGACCATAAGTGAATTGCATGTCAAATATATATGTTACCGTAACATTTTGTAATAGAAAACCCTTTTTGTTCCATAAATTTTTTTGTTGCTCAAGTGGGAAGTTCAATTTGATATGAGTTCCAACAATAGCCCCAATACAATCCCAATGATACCATTTCGATTAATACAAACACCAATTTAATAATAACCTAAAATTATTCATCAGAGGTCACGTGATATAACCTTAAAGTATGGATAAAACATGTGCTTGTTTAAAATCTTCGAGTGAGTAAGTTCCGAAGGCCGTTTGATGTAATCAAAGTGATGGTTGAGAACAACATTCAATACTTTATTAAAGTATTTACTTATGGTCCAATTCTATCTATCGAACATCTCTGATGTGACACTGTACGATTGTTGTTGACCAACAGTTAGGACAAAATATGCAAGTTGTTATTCCACTGAGATAGATGGTCCTTGTGGCTGATAAGAATCCTCCACTCTTTAATATGTCAACCAATTTGTGAAAGATAATTTGATTAATCATGTAAACTTTCCAAAATTTAATAGGTGATTTTTCTAATGCCTTTTACAAATATAATGAACCAGCAATCCCACAAGAACATGGTACATGTTTATTGTCATGGAATAGATAATATCTTGCCATGGAGAACATAATTGTGGTGAAGGCAAACATAATAACAATCTTTTGTTTCTTTGTAATATTATCCATGGATACCAGCAAACACAATCACAACCACAAAATCACGACCTGTATCAACCTAAAAGACATAAACACAAATACAGTATATTCAATCATTACATATCTTCAATCCGAACTCTACACAACCACAAAACCATGACCTGTATCAACCTAAATACATAAACATAAACATACCCCTATCTTCAATCACACCTCTATACAACCACAAACGCACCCCTATCTTCAATTACAACCTATCTTTAATCACATCATATCTTCAATCAATTCCCTAACTCCCATGAGACATATTCATCCACATCCACACACCTATCTTCATTCATATCCCTACACAACCATATTCATCTACATCTACATTCACCACATCTATATTTATTCACATAACCATATTCATCCACACAATCATAACACAACAATAATCACCTAAGTCTTACAATTTCATAATTAAAAAAACACCATTAATACAAACCAGTTGTCCCAAAATCAATAGTGTATTTAAAACTCATTACAATTTACGATAACTAAAATCAAGCTAATCATGTCGCTCTTCCACTGTCATCCTAACGAAAATGTCCTTCTTATCTACCTTGTCCAACCACTGAGGAGCGTGATATTTCAACTCTCTCAGCAGGTTCGGGATTTCTAGGAGGATTTCGTACCATGGCAGTTTGGTACTGACATCTTTGGGCTGGAAGACCTCCATAAATGATTCAGCAATAGTGGTCATCATATCAATGAATTTGCCAGTGTCATCAGTGGATATTTGGGATATCTTTCGACGACGAAAAGAAAGTGACGAGTTACCTCTTTGTTGCTGCTCAGGTGTTGACTCATTGCAACTAAGGAACGACGAATGAATCTCCTTAACTACATCAACATCGTCAATCTCGTCGATCAATGTCTCTTCAGGCCCACGAAGGAGGTCATCACCCTGCTCTACACAAGTTTGACTAGTTGTCCCCATGGTTATGGAATTTCCCACAATTTGTCATACAGTGGCACCCTTCCCGTCTATATTTGTTAGCGTCTTTGTGCTCCTACAAGAAAACAAAAATCTTTTAGAAGTCTTGGAATAGTATTTAGCAATGCGAAAAACATGTTTTCCTATATTAGATTTATTGACCTTAATGTAGTATTGTCATACAAATTGACTTGCAGTAACTCGTTGTGTGGTTGCATCCCAACCGAACCCACTAATGTTGAGACAACTTGTTACTATTTGGTATGTTTTCTTCCACGTTCTTGTCCGATTTTTGATTTGCTCACACCTTTTTTTATTGATTGTGTTTTTCATTGAACTAATTGACATAGTCCGAAAAAACCTCGTGTTTCCAAACACTATTGGGCAACTTGTTGCCCATTATTGACCCGTTTGATAAAGAGATCGAACATCCTGTTGTCTTCTTCAAAGTTCCATACGTCATATGACCTCCTACAAGTTTCGTCAATAACACCATTTCCTCTTATTCTTTCAGCCATATATAATCAAAACCCTAAACTTCACATGTATGAACATGGTATGAAATTAAACCCTTAAAATCCCTAAACACAAAAAACTTATTTTCAATTAACCCTAAACCCCTCCATAAATCTTACCCTAAACCCTAAGCCCCAAACCCGAAATTAAACCCTAACCCCTTGAAAACCAAGCTATGAACATATTCAAAACTTCCGCTTGTCCAAGCAATCAGATGAACTCCAACTCATTGGTTTCATCAAAGGACTTAGCGCAATTCTTTAATCAGACAATTTTTTTTACTAGTTTTGACCAATTTAAACAATGAAGAACAAGAAATTTAAAACTACAAAATACCCATTTTCTGCTAGTTTATTCAATTGTTTTTAAATCCTTCTATTAAGTATATTAATAACATTGTCTCTAATTTTATCATCAAAATTGATAAAAACTAAAAAATCTCAAATGAACCCAAAAACGGATGCATGGAGTAGAATTAGTAGAACCAGTTTAAGTCATTCAATTTAAATTTGAAGGTTAAATGGAGAATTGGGTCTTGATGTGCTTACTTTTGATTTCCATTCTAGTATTTCGTATCTATTTCGTCCAATTATTATTAAAGGTCTTTTGATTCCTTTTTTTAATACGCTGGACAAATAGGTAAATGGGTACGTAAACGTAAAAAAATTAAAATAATAAAAATTATTTTCTAAAAAATAAAAAAAGCATTACAATATGCTTATTGAGTCTAAAAAAGTAAAAATTCATATCACAATATGCATAATAAGATCTATCCCACATATCGTACGTAAGAAATTTTTAGCAATATATTCTTACACAAATATCGACAATCGGGTCAATGGGTATGAAATAGGTATTACCCGATCCTTTTTTGTTGAATAAAAGGGTAAATGGGTAAGATTTTTTTGTTTCATATCCGTTTGTTTAATAAATGATATACATAAAATTAGATAAAATTGACACTTAGCCTTAAGGGAGGATACAAAACATTCGAGGAGATAAAATTAAAAGAGGTAAAATTGGATAAAATTGACACTTATCCTTAAGATAATAATCTTATTATTATTATTTCCTAAAAAAGATTAGTAAAAATAAGATAATAATCAAATTCTCCTTTGTTGGGAATAATAATAATTAAAATTATATTTTATTTGATTTTTCTTAAGTTCCAAACATACCCTTAATATCCCCGCAGGAAATTCAATCCTGTCCCGGGCCCCCCTCATCGGATCCGAGGTCGGGACTGACGGGGCTCGAACCGCAGCTTCCGCCTTGACACGGCGGTGCTCTGACCGATTGAACTACAATCCCAGGGTGAGGTAAGGCTATTTTCGGAAGAAAATTTTCGGCCTTCCTTATGAAAGCCCCCGTCTTTTTTCTGTCTTCTCCATTCCTCTCCGTCGCCGCCAGGAAAACCTAACCTCTACGGATTTCTTCAGTCACAACCGAAGCAATCTCCAGCTCCAGCTAAGGGTTGTTTTACCTTTTTCTTTTTCCTCTTTCTGTTTGGACTGATTGTGAGTTCTTTACTTGGGTCTGTCTCGTCTGAAAAGTTTGATGATAATTCCTTAGTTCTCTTCCATGTATAAGCTTTTCAGTTTTTTGTAAACGCTGTTTTTTTGGACATCTTTGTACATTCTGTGGGTTGATAGGCTTTTGCTTCCATAATCTGGTAGATGTCGGTGACTCAGTAAAACAATGCAAATTGCTTCTAGGCAATCTTCTTCATTGATAAGCTTTATGCATCAATGCATATCATCATGGAGGTAACTAAGCTAGCAGGTGCTGTCCAAAGAAGAGGCTTCTAGTAAATAGTGAGGAATAAGGGAGAGAGCATAATTTTTTTTGGGAAAGTTCGCGCATAACATCTTTATTTTTCTTACTTCTACTAAAATATTACTAGATGTGTTTTCTGTGTTAACAAAACGTTACTAGTCTAACTTGAGAGTGGCTGCTTGTGTTTCTGTTTTTTGAAACTCAATGCTAATGAATGTTTATAGTAGTCCAACCAAGCGATACACTATATGCTCAGTTGGATTAATTATAATTCTGTCTAGTCTTGAAATATTAATTAACATTATGTATTCTGTATAGTATTCCGGAGAGTTGGATTCGAGAATATAAAGTGTTCAACTTTTTTGTTGAGGCATGCTTGTGTTTGAGAATAAAACGGTTTACATTTCCTTCAAGTTCTCTTTTCATTCTGCTGGAGCCATTGCAGGAGCTGTCAAGAAGAAAAGCAACACTTTTAGATTCTAGTCAGTGTCTTTCTTTCCTCTTGGTTGGTCCAACAGAGGGAGTTTTACTGTCTTTGATAATGATGCCTTGACAAGATGTTGATTCTTGGTAGACTGCTACTGATTTCGACCCCAATTCATTTAATTAGTCATTAATTAATTAAATATTGTCGAGCATGACTTTATCTAAATCACATACAGCATGTTGAATCTGTGGCCAATATTTGTATCAGTCATTCAATCCCTACAGTTTGAAGATTGAAGGTACTTCTGTATCAAATGCATAACACCTTAAAAAGAAGCATTATAATGTAATGTGAAAAAGTGGCAGTTCTCTCTAATGCACTTGAGAAAGCTATTAATTAAAACAACTAAGCAATATTTATTAGATCATGATAACGGTTTTTTGCACTGTTTTCTTAAAAATTTTGAAATATTTTTATTCCCATTTGTTTGTTCTGTTTTTTATGTGCATTGAAAAAAGAGAGGCTAATGTAAACAAGAGAGGCTTGAGTTTCATCAAATTGGGGACCGTCAAGTTGGGTTTTGTCGTAAGTCGACTGGCAACTTTTTTTAGTCTTTTTTTAACACAAATTGGCAATGTATATGACTCTACGTTGGATATGAACTCAGGTGTCCTGCTAACTTCTATTCACCAATTATGTGAATTTCATTGCTTGCAATGGACTTTAGGTTTTCAATCATGTTTGTTATTGTTTGTAGGCCAAGGTGATTCCCTCCTCCAATGGGCAGTAAGAAAAGAAGGTCAGATTTTGTTGAATCAGCGGAAGATATGGACTCACCAGTTCATGAGCTCAAGTCAGAACCTGACATGAATCAAAAGAAACCAAAAAAGATAAAATCCCAGTCAAAGGCAGAGGAAGATGCAAAGTTGCATTCGACAACTACTGAGAACCTCAATCCAATGGAAAGAAAGAAGAGGAGGAAAATTTTAGATAAAGAGAAGCATAGACTGAATTCCCAAGACAAGGACTCTCAGAAGCCTTTTAGCTTAAATGAAGCCTCCACTGCAAATGAAATCTCTTTACCGTCTTCTTCAAGTAGTTTTCCCCAGTTGCACTTGGATCATTTTTCAAATCTTTCTTCTGCTGATGCATCAGTTAGAAAAGGTGCAGTAGAAGCTCTGGTTTGCGAGCTCCTGGAAATTCAGAAGATGTACAGAAAGACTGGTCAGAAGGGCATAGGTCAAGGGGAGCTAATATTGGAAGCAGAGAAGGATGATGGAATGAAGGGTTGGCATCAGGATTTAACTTATGCTATGGGTCGCCTTATTCGTGGGGCTTCTTCTTCTAGAGCGGTATTATTTTTTTGTTTATTTATTTATTTTTATTTAGAAAACTAAGAGTGGTAACAACTATGTTTCCTTTTAATCATTAAAAAATCCATTCTTTTTTAGAAACATTATCTACTTAGTGTGGGTAAAGCTGTAAAACATGTAATGTAAGGAAAGGGTTATTCTGTTTATATTCGGGTTCAAGTTATTTCTTTTTCCATTTTTATGTAATTGCTGGAGACTATTAATTTTCCACTTTTTTTTTGTATCTGTGCCTGTTGACTAAGTGTTTAACTGACTACAGATTTATTTCAATAATCATTTTAAAAAAAACTTTAAATAAATCGTAAACATAAACTTAGTATATATCCTTTGATATACTCAGTTAATCAGTTAGGAGTTGCCTCTTCTTACCAATACAAGTTTTATTTATTTATGTGATGAACTAATTGGGTAAAGTTACCTGTTTGTGTATATCAATTAATTTTTTCCTTTCGTACTCTATTACAAATATCTAGCCCTGGTAGGTCTCCTATCCTTTATCAGGTGTTATGGTTTTCTCAACCAATAAAATTAGGTGCATGTACCTAACTTGAACAGAGGCGCTATAACATGATATTAAATTGATTAACTATCGGTGCCTTCATATTTTATGTGATGTCATTCTTAGCTTCTTTTTTTTTTGCCTTCTAAAATATTAACTTATCTCTTTTACATTATTTGGTGCTATTCTACTGGTTTGCAGTATTCAAGACAAGGGTTTGCGTTGGGTTTGGCGGTTGTACTGAGCAAAGTTCCTGGCATCAAAGTGGACACAGTGATGAAATTAGTAGTTGATAAAATAGAGATTTCTTCGTCGATGAAGGGTCAGGTGAGTGTCCACTTTTCTATGAAGTCAAGGGTTGATGATGTCACTGAAGTTGTTCTTCATAATAAATGCTGCTTTTTTATTTTCTGACAGGAAGCAAGGGACTGTTTCCTGGGCCGTTTATTTGCGTATGGAGCTCTTGCTCGGTCTGGGCGAATAGTTGAGGAGTGCATTTCTGATGAAGCTACTTCTCATGTTAAGAACTTCATTGATGCTATCCTTTCACTTGCAGTGAACAAGCACTACATGCGTGAGCCTGCTGCTGCAATCATATTGGACTTGATTGAAAAGGTATGTTTAGCATCTTCTATTGGGAAAATTAATTTTCCTCCACATGCCCATTGATTACATCTTTGTTTTCCAGATTGCAACTTGATTTTTTAGCTGAATTCATTTTCTCTGTAGTGGAGATCTTCTTTCCAACCATAGCACTATGGCTCACTTATCTACCTTTGGGACAAAAAACACTGAAATCATGAATTTAAGACACTACACACTATATTTATGAAGCACCTCCTTCAACTCGTGTTCTATTTGAAGTATTGAGCTGGAAGGGAATTTTTTAAAGCAGTAAAATGCAATCATACAAAAGGGGCAGCAAAAACATGTTGATGCAAGCTCAATGATGCCATTTCTGCCTACTAAGTGGTATTTCCATCTTGCAAAACAAACATCTACACCCTTACCTGCACCTACATTCCCACATTCCCACGTTCCCACTTTCAGAAAAAAAAAAAGAAAAAAAAATAAAAGAACTGTAGGAATATCATCTTTTTTGTTATAAGTTTCAATTTTACAAGTTTAATTGAAATCAACAGTGCTAGTGCATGCTCAGACTACTATTCTCTTCTGCCACTGCTGTTGTTGTGAGACAATTGTTTCAACATCTCCTAGATTGCAATAGAATTCTCATAATGTCCGGCATTTTCTACTTTCTAATAGTTCATTTTATTTTGATTGAAAAAAAGAAGAAAAGAACAAGCTTGAAGGACTAATATGTTCTTCTCTAGTTGTGCAGTTACCTGCTGAAGCTGTGTCCAATCAAGTTCTTGAGGCTCCTGCCTTGAATCAGTGGTTCCAGAGTGCCATTGAGATTGGAAATCCAGATGCTTTACTATTAGCACTTAAGATACGAGAGAAGATTTCCACGGACAATGAAAAATTGAGCAGCTTATTGCCATATCCATTCAACCCCAACAGTTTCTTTACAGCTGAGCACTTGTCTTCTCTTCTTCCATGTTTTAAGGTAATTGTTTGTTTGTCCTGAGTCCCTTTTTAATGGCAGAATTGAAATAATGAAATATGGTATCTCTGATTGTGAAGTCTTAGGTTCTTACCTCACTGGCATCTTGAATTTTTATTTTAGCCAATGGTGAATGGAAAAGAGCTGTGAGATAAAAGTATAGGATAAAAAAACCATTCAAAAAAATGAAGTGTAAAATAGCAGTGAAGTATAAAACGAAGTATTATAAAATAGCTCATTTCTTATTTCACAGCCTTCAAATACTTAATAGCAGTGTTGAAGACAAAATTTCCAGATTTTGAACTCCCACCTTAATTAAAATGTCTAAACATGACTTTTCTACAAAGTTTAGAACAAATTGAGATCATTGCCCTTGTCAATTTGTTTTGGTTATTATATATAACTAATGTCTGGTAAATCTAAAAGTGAATTGGTTGTGTACTCGAAAACCACCATTAAACAAGTCTGAAGGTGAGAAAACTGATTAATCTAAAGCAATTTATTAGCCAGAACATCAAATGTATGATATTGGCATGTTATGCTGAAAGTGGTGATCTGTTTTTCTTTAAGACTGATTATTGTCTCTTGCCATTTTGAGATTTAGAGCACACAACATTGCCAGTTCAATTTCTAATACATGTTTTTATGAGAATATCAGGAAACAACTTTCTGCCAGCCACGAGTTCACATTTTATGGCCAGTGCTTGTAAACATGCTCTTACCAGATATGAGCCCACAAGAGGAGGACCAATCTTCTGGATCAACTTCTAAAAAGCATAAAAGAAGTAAAAAGTGCAACTCTTCTGAAGAAGAAATCTCTAAGAATCTTCGTGCATTCTGTGAGATTGTGGTTGAAGAGACTCTCCTTCTCTCATCTCACGACCGCAAACATCTGGCTTTTGAAATTCTCCTACTTCTTCTACCTAGAATGTCATTCTCGTATGTTCCCATTTTTCTATCTAACAGGCTCGTGCTGTGCTTAATGGATGTTCTATCAACTCCTAAATCCTGGCTGTATAAAGCTGCACAACATTTCCTGAAAGAGTTATCAGAATGGATTGGAGATGATGATAATCGACGAGTTGAAGTTGTTGTGGCATTGCAAACACATGGTTATGGTAGATTTGATTGCATTACTCGGACCCATACTGTGAAAGATTTGGTTGCAGGATTCAATTCTTGTTCGGGTTGTGAGGTCTTTGTTCAGAGGCTGCAAAAGGTGTTTTTAGATGTATGCCATGTAACTGATGAACCTTCTGATCAGAGTCAGACAACAGATGAAAATTCGGATACAGGTTCCCCTCAGGATAAGGGTTTTCCTGCACCATCTGGTGGCTCAGATTTTCTGAAGAATTGGGTCATAGATTCACTGCCCCGCATCTTGAAGAATTCAAAGCTGGATCATGAAGCAAAACACTATTTACAGATTGAAATTGTAGAGTTTCTTACAGTTCAGGGTCTGTTTTCTGCATCTCTTGGTACTGAGGTAACATCTTTTGAATTGCAAAAGAAGTTTCAGTGGCCAAAGGTTACCACTTCAAGTGCTTTATGTAGGATGTGTATTGAGCAACTTCAGATGTTATTAGCAGATGCTCAGAAAATTGAGGGCACTCATGTTACAATGAGAGGATTTGAGCCTAATGATCTGGGTTTACGTTTTATGCATTTATTGGGCCCATTATGCAATATTCCTTCAGTTTCACTCTTTAGGCCTCTGAATAGTGAAGATGACAAGGCGTTCAAAAAGCTGCAGGCAATGGAATCACGACTTACATATGAGGTATTCTTCTAGATAGTAAACCCATTGAGTTGTAGATTAACAAAGAATCATGTAACTCTTTCTTCATGTGGTACATATGGTATGGTGCCTTTGACTTCTCGTCAAGATTCTGTTATATGAACCTTGAAGAGGCAGATCTGATGCAAATAAAGAGCTAAAATTTAATACTATTGCAGGGTTCTACTTTGTGTTTGATTGCCATTGACATTTAAATTTTGTGTATTTATTTTAGACTAATTTGTTTTTTCCAGGAAAGGAATCAAGGGCCTGGCCCCACTTCAAGTAAAATTCATGCAATGCGATACTTGCTTATCCAGTTACTACTCCAGGTTCTTCTTAGGCCTGGAGAATTTTCGGAGGCTGCTTTGGAACTAGTCATTTGTTGCAAGAAAGCCTTCTTTTCTCATCCAGATCTTCTGGATGACTCTGGTGAAGAAGATGAATTTGACAAGAATGGAGCTCCAGAATTGATGGATGTCCTTGTGGACACACTTCTTTCCTTATTGCCACAGTCATCTTCTTCAATGTGTTCTGCTGTTGAGCAGGTGGGGGCCTTTTTCTTTTTTTTCTTTCAAAAGTATTGTGAGGCAAGTGGTCATAATTTGTCCTCCTAGCTTCAGAAAATTTTCAGTGCTTAAAATGGTATAGAGGGGGAGAGGGGGGGGGGGTCACTCTTTTACTGCTCGTTCTAAATGTTTGCTCCCTCTCTTAATTTTATAATTGTATTTTCTTTGTCATGAAATTTCCCACCGTCCAAAAAATTTATATATTTTTATCTGTATTGTTTTTGAGTAAGCTTAAATTTTTTTTTTTTTTGAAATGAAGTAAACCTTAAAATTTTAACTAATTAATTATTTTTGTGATTAATTTTTAGTAAATTATATTTGTTCATTTGGTATCTACTCTATATTCTATATCAATATTTTGAATTTGGGTCCAGTCCGGCTGTTTGAACCGGTTTGACTGGCAACTGTAGCCCATACTGGATGTTTTCTGTCGGATAAAGCAGTCATGTGGTCAGTTTGACTGGGACCCAGCCTGGTAATGATGTTTTTGAGAGTAAATGTGAGCCATCAGATTCAAATTCTTGGTCTAACAAAGTCTCAGTTCTTAGCAAACCGTTGTAGGAAGATCTCCGATTCAACATACAGTAGAACTTTATTTAGTTATTTACCCTTCTACATGTATACCAACATTTTTGGTTCCGAAATCTGCAAATTTGGCAGTAGATGTGCTAGCTAAGCAGGGAGCGTCCCTGCAATTTCTTGCTGTTAGGGATCTGCTCCCTCTTCCTCTGTATTTTTTCTCTTGTTAATATAAATGCGTGTTTATAAAAAAAAACATTTTTGGCATTCCACCTGTGTATAACCTTAATGTGTCTCCAACTTTGATATCACAAAATTATAACTGTTGGTTATCCAGACTTTAAATGACTTTATAACTTTATAACAATATGATGTTTTATTATATTCCAAATCTTTATGTAATCCATTATATATATTATAGTTTTAGATGATGTAATATATCTCGGTTACTAGTTTTATGTTACTGAGTTCATGTATGACTATATCAATTATATGGTTACATATAACTCTTGGTATGTATTAGCAAGAAATTGTTAGCTTTATAGTGAAGATGATTTGTTATATGGTTACATATTTATCGGCCTATATTTTCTCATATTATTTTAATACGAGTGATGAATGCTCTCTTAGAATATTTTAATATTTTAATAAAATAGTCTTATGTTTATAATATGTATAACTATGTCAATTAATTTTTTGTATATTTCTGCTTTAACTTGGTTTAGTTACCTGACTAGTTCAATTAAATCATTGTTCTATATTGAGCTTTTTCAGGTTTGCTATTATGTTTTCTCCTTCTCTCCTTTCTTTTCCCATTCAATCAACTATATTTATGGGACCTCAGTTATTGCCGCAGCTTGTTTTTTCATTTTTGGCCAAGTTACCTTGTAATTTCAGAGCCACCACCTATCTAATAGGTTGACGACCAACTACTGAGTTTGGACTTGGTGCATGCAATGAGAGTTCCAAAACACTCTGACGGAATGAAAGTTTGTTCATTATTTACTTGGATGTACAGGTTTTCCGGTGCTTTTGCCATGAAATTACAGATGCTGGGCTGCTTAGGATGTTGCAAGTCATTAAGAAGGATCTGAAACATGGCCGGCATCAGCCTGTGAATGATAGTGCAGAAGAAGATGATGATGAAGAAGATTTGCTTGATGTTGAAGAAGCTGAGGAAATTGAAGAAGATGAAGAAGAACCTGAAGTTGTTGATACCGGTGATAGTGATGATCATGTAGAAGAGGGCTCTGTTGCAGTACTGCAGCAGGTTGAGACACCTAATGGGGAAGATCCTGGTTCTGATGATGAATCGGATGATGGAATGGATGATGATGCCATGTTCCGTATGGATACTTATCTGGTCCGGATCTTCAAGGAGCGAAAGAATTCAGCAGCTGGCGAAACTGCTCATTCACAGCTTGTGTTATTTAAGCTTCGTGTCCTCTCATTGCTAGAGATATATCTACAAAAAAATTCAGGCATGCCATCTTGTTACTGTCTTTTTTTATTTACACTAATTGGTAACCATTTTTTAATGAGTTTATTCTGTGATATAGATGAGATTATTTCTAAAGTCTTAATTAGTATTTCTAATCTGTGGTAGATTTTGTGCAGGTCATAAAACCAACATTGCCTGTTATTGTTTGTTTATTGTCATGTAGTTTTGCAGGCAGCATTAGCTATGATGTAAAACTATCTTGGTGTTTGTAGTTATCACCTTGTAGGGCTTCTTAGCATTGAGCAACAGTTTCTCACTTGTATTCCCCTCTAATTTCTTGATTTATTTCATGTTCCTTTCTTTCATTCTTTCATCCTTTTTTTTTTTTTTGAAAAAAAAAATTGCAACAAGAATACCCTTGACCAAAGTTCTTTAAAATTTCGTTACTTTGACATTGGTTCTCATCCTCAATTATTTCAATATTATTTGTTGAAATTTTGGTGGTTTAGTTAGTGTTCTCTAAAAGTTTAAGCTTGGAACAGTGAATGACATTCCTGTGATTGTTTTCTTTTGCAGGCAAGCCTCAAGTCATGACAATCTTCTCATACTTAGTTCAAGCTTTCATTAATTCACATAGTGGGGAGAGTACCGATCAACTTGGACAGCGGATAGGAGGTATTCTGCAGAGGAAGCTATTCAAGGCAAAAGAATATCCGAAGGGAGACCAGATCCAGATGTCTACCCTTGAGACTTTGTTGGAGAAGAGCTTAAACATTGCCTCCCGATCTCGACACAAAATGGTCTACTCGCTAGCAAAAAATTCCACATTTTGGATACTAAAAATCATGCATGCAAAAAATCTATCGGAGAGTGATTTGCAAAAAACAGTGGAATCTTTCCAACAGGTGTTGCTAGACTATTTTGATAGTAAGAAGTGCAGACTGAAAGCTGCCTTTCTGAAGGAAGTTTTTCTGAGGCATTCATGGCTTGGGCAGAAAATGTTTGGTCATCTTCTGAAGAAATGTGATGCAGCAAAATCAGAATACAGACAAATTGAAGCCTTAGATTTGGTGGAAGCTATTTTAAAGTCATGTGCTTCAAACAAGAGTGATGGTGATGATGGAACTAGCAAAGTAAAATTTGTTCAGAACCATCTACCGCTACTTGCCGAATTGATTGGAGATCTCTTAATCAAACCACTCCAGAAATCTAGGAAGACAGATGTGAGAAAATTTTGCACCAGGACCTTTCGAATACTACAGACGCTTAATCTGAAGGAGTCATTCGTAAAGGTCTTGAACCCAGATTCTTTTGCAGCATTTGAATCCCAATCGGGTGAGGTATTAGCTGATGCCAAAAGGACCTCGAAGTAACAGGTCTCAATTGAATGATGGTTGCTTGTAATCTTTGTTAAGTTGTATGCAATCATAAATTTTTTTATTATTGCCTTGAAAGGTTTATTGCTGCTAATACGCCGCTAATTTCCAAATGTTGTAACTAAGCAAGTTTTGTAGTTTTGTTTAGTTACTTGTATCCTCAACTTAGAAAAGTATTATGCTGCTAATTTGAGTTGAAGATTCATTATTGGTTTATTGCTGTCCCCGTTTGTGAATTTAGCTGATGGGAATGAAACTTGGAAAATCCCTGTCGAGCACCTATTGGTTGCAAAAAGACTTGGGTTTACTCAAGTTGAGGAAGGGGATTTTTTTTGCTTTTTAACATATCCTACTTTGAAGTGCAGGCAATTAGATGTTGCTATTTGGTATAGGCCTTCTACAAACAGATGAAAGAACCAGACAGGATACAGTTCAATGACCAAGAATGGAAAGAGCAGGAGCAGTCCGTCTCCCTCACCTTTTTGCACAGTGAAGAAGCCCTCCTGCTGGCATCTAACCGAGCCGGTTTTATAAATAGTTCAAGTTTGGCTCGGTTCCGTTTATCTTGATCTTGAATCATATTCGAAATGGAAATCAGGGCTGTTCTCGATTAAATTAATGAGCGAGTACCAGTAAATTATGGTTCGGTTCAAAAGCTTGTGAGCGTTACTTAACAAGTGTCCTAAGTTTGGGAGATTGGATTAATCAGGATTTGGCAGCGGCCTCCTCTCCTCTCTCACTGATGAGACGAGGGGTGTAGAGAAAAAGTAAACAGTGCCAAATTTGTAGGTAACACTAATGTTTTTTCGTAAGTTAAAGTTTAGCTATTGAATTAAAAGACAAAAGTAAGGTTTAGAGCTTAATTTAAAATGTATGAGGAGGTTTTGGCTGCAGTTTAGAGATTTCATTGGGGTCTTTTAGATGGAGGTCATGAGTTTGCAGTTCAACTTTTGAAGCCAAATCGGCCAAAACATGCATCAGTAGAATGTAACAACTATCATATCCAAGCCAATACAATAGTAGTAGTAGCCATAGCTTTGTATCCTGCTTCATTACTCATCAATAAAAAAGTACGCTATTTGCGGCTCTTCTAAGAAATAAGGTTATCCAAAATAGACACAAAATCCATCGATAGATCATGTCGTTTATGGGTCATTTGCCCCTTTTGAATCAAAATACCTGACCAAATGTCTGTAGCAAGTATGTAAAATGACCGGCCTCAAAGTGTTGTCGAGGTGAGTGAATAAACAATAAACCTAATTGGGAGAGAATGTGCCTAGAAGTGTTAGTATCAATTATTGTAATGAATTTTCCAAACTTATAATTAGGTCCCTCAAGGGAATATTGGTACTCAATCAAAGGAAAGTGAGGATTTATAGTGGTTCGTAACCTAAACTCAGGTTGTTAATCGATTCTCTAGTTTTTTTCAACACAACTCATACTTCACTAACAAGTTCGACGAGCTTGTAATGATTGTAAAATGGATTATAGGCTTGCTTATATAAAGTTTATCCAAACCAATACAAAGGTTACTTGCTTCACAAACTCGACACACTAAATTGTCTTGATCAAGATCATAACAGTTACACCCTAACCTAATAGTGATTACCAAATATAAGGACCATCTCAGTTGAAATATAAGGAGATGTATTCCAATCTTTCAAGCTTAGTTAAAAGAGAGTGAATACAAAACCAAGCTGTCTTTTAGCCTTAGAATTTAGTTTGGCCTAGATTCATCTCATTTTCTACTGATGATTTCTTCTGTTGGCATCTTTTATGTTGATGCAGTGACAAGAAAAAGAAAGAAAGTGGTTTTCAAGTGGGGAAGAAAAAATTGAAAACAAAGATGTCAGCACTAGCAAAAGCCAAAGCTGAGCAAGCAATGGAGATCGACAAGTGATCTAAACAATCAGTTGAACCATTCTCAAACTTTGTTCTTCAAGCTTTGAAATATCAGATCACGTTACAGCTAAAATATGGAAAGAGAGGGGAAATCCTCCATGTTCCCTGCAATAGCACTAGTATTTTTTACTACAGAACCAGTGTGTCAGTGCTCATTCAAGCAGAGTCACGAGCTGATAGACTAGCAGTTCATCTACAAAAGATGTAAAAAGAAAGCTTCTCTACTACTTTTTCCAGGATGGTAACTAAGGCAAGAAGAAAATGACAACGGCTGTAGCCACATACTACCCAGAAGCTTCAATTTTCACACTTCGATGTCTGTAAGCTCAATCTTCTTCCCTTTCAGGAGGGAGACCACAGGGCAGCAACATTTTCTGAAGAAAATAAATGAAAGGAAAGTAGTCAGAAGACGCTTCACAGGCTCTCTGTGCATGTTAAAATTTTCAGAATAGACATCTCAGAAAAATAAAAAATTCCTAATGTATTTGATTTTGTTTTTGAGAAAGAGTGATCATGGGATCAGAGAAAGAGAACAAATAATACATAAATGTGCCAATAAAGTTCTGCGGTTGGTTTGGGGAAGAAAGCAATGAAATTTCAAGTCACGGATTGCATGCAATAATCCCCTATGGAATGAGTGTGATGTCATAATTTTAGGGGAGCATTATTAACCCTTTTCCCATTACCAGCACGGATTTTAATTAATAAATGAGGAAAAACAAAAGAACAAAGTGAAACAAGTCCAGAGGTGGCTCCATTGTGATACCTTATAATTGAGATAGAAAAAAATATAAACATAATTACTAACTCAAATGTACAAGCATGAACCATGAGAAACATGCTTACAAAAACGACAACCTGAAGATCACCTTAATGAAGTATTAATAGAAACTATTAAACCCTTGGTGAACATGTTATTGAATGTCATCAGGTGGCTACCATTTGCATAATTACAGAATGCTTAAGGTTATCCTCTCCTCGCAAATTAAGCAAACAAAGTGGATATATCCTGAGTTGATTCCATCATGTCAAATTTGAAAGGAACAGAAGCGGAAGAATACTAAACTCATCCAGGATTTGGAGCTACCTCATTTAAAAGCACCTCCTCAAGACTTAGAAGAAACATTAAGTAGTAGATACTTCAGCATGTCTAATTTATCCAGTCACTTTAGAATAGGATCCAAATTTAATGATGTATAGCTAAAGCCTAGGAATTGCAATACCAGCTTCCCTTTGAGCCATTTAAGTCTCATTTAATTCTGGCCCTGTTGATAAGTACCTGAAACAACAGTAACTAGTAAACCAGGTATTACTTTCGCTTTCTACTCCCGTTCCCTTGTGAGGTCCAGAACCTATAAGTAATACTGTTCATTTGTTTTTCTGTCCCAGATAATATCAGCACTTTAATACATATATTGGTACAATACTTTTTTCAGTATTGTTCCATACATGGATACCAGCACACTTTCAACTCTCTCCAGGGACACAGTGACTGACAAATAATAGCCAAAAGATAATATTAATAATCATACGAAGATTACCTGCATAAAATTGTATCGTGCTCTTCCAATTGATTCATTCTCAGCAATAGCAAAATAACCCAAGAGGGGGTAGTGACCAACATAAGAAGCATAGCTGTCACGTTGAATGTTCACCGCCCATTCACTACATAGAAAAAAGATTGGGAGATCAGAACAAATATGGTCCATGGAAGAGCACTCTCAACTGATAAATAATTAGAGAAAAGCAAAGAAAAATGTTTGAGGGTTCTGGAACTTGCAATCTGTTCAAGTCAGCATGTCCTGTTCCAACATATTTAGCCTGCAGATGCTCAAGCTGAGAATTTATGTTAAATCTGTCACTGGCCTGCATGTAAACAGAATGTAAGTAAAACCAATGTCACTGGCCTGTTACATTTGATTGAAAGATCACATCCAACATGCTTGACAGGAAGAAAAACTAGTAGCATCTATTTCCATGAACTAGATACCTTTTCTTAGGAAAGGTGGTGATATACTTCCCCATTTCAGATCTTTAAAATAATTACACATTTTGGATGTTATATGTTATTTTATAATTTTTTTAAAGGTGGGAAATATGCTTCAGCTAAATCGTAAGCACTTAATTGTTTTTTGATTTACATTACTCCCACCAAAATTCAAAGATTTGTGTCTTCAAATTTGCTCAAGAATTTCACTAGTGAAAGAATTCAAAATGGCATTTGCACAGTTCTCTTCAACAATATACAGACCAGGAGAATGTACCAATTGAAATGCAGAGGACTTCGCTCCCTATATCTACAGTGAGTTATCCTTGGAAAAGAATTATTTGCTACCAAGGAAGAGCAAGTAAGCAACCAATCATTCCACCTCAGAAGATCTCTCTTAATCCTGTAAAATCAGGAGATATTTTTAACTCAACAGATCCTCAGTAAAACTACAAATATGCCAATGCCTTAACTGAGGGCCTAGCCAGGATGTAAGTCACTGGGTACATTATCTTCACTCAATTAACCATTACTGCTCCATGTCCCAAGAGCACCCCTGGGAAGAGCTGCCAAAACCTAAGTTAACTTCAAGAAAAACTACAGGACATGGCATCCCACTACCTGCACACTAGAAGATTCAAGTCTTTGAACATTACAGGATTGCAGAGATCACTAGGATCTATTTTAAAAGAATCCTAGCATAGAATTATCTTTTTAATTGCTGCCCTATTGATAACTCTTTAACTCTGTTAAGGAATAGTCTCACATGGATTAGTGAGTACAAATATCTTGAGTTCATTAGTTGAGAAAGAGGCTTCCTAAGGTAGCTAGTCATTTGGGGATGGACCTTGGACCCAACTTAACATGGTATCAGAGAAGGTACTCGTATGTGGGCCTGCACCTAAACTATTTACTTGTAGAGCCACAAAAAAGGGCCTACACCTAAACTATCCACTTGTAGAGCTACAAAAGAGGGCCTACACCTAAACTGCCTACTCCTAAATTATTCACTTGTAGAGCCACAAAAAGAGGGCCTACACGTGAGGGGGAGTGTTAAGGAATAGTCTCACATGGATTAGTGAGTACAAATATCTTGAGTTTATTAGTTGAGAAAGAGGCTTCCTAAGGTGGCTAGTCATTTTGGGATGGGCCTTGGACCCAACTTAACAAACTCTATGACATCTCTTCCTTTCCACCAAATTTCTCTCATAGTTTCAGCTAACAATGGATGAACAAGAAATACAAATAAAGAAGAAAACTTCAACAAGCCACCCATAATTACATGGCGTTCATTTTTTGTTTTTAAAAAAAACATGCGAAAGGGTAGTCAAAGTATTTCCTTACATATGGAGGCTAAGAAAAAACAGCAACCAGAGTGTATTGATACTGAAGAAAATAACTCAAAGACTTCAAGGTTAGCAGATGGACTCAAATTTCAGACCTGAACAAAAAAAAAAAAAAAAAACTAATAGATGCAAACTCTCGGAGGATACAACCCATAAATTAAATTTAAGCTTACCTGCATGTTTTCTCAACAGCTCTGAAACAAATTCAATTGATTTGCTTTTGCCTGCAAATGAAACATATGACTGAGTAAAAACAAGGAAATGAAATAAATATGAACATCATAAACAATGAATTCTATTAATGTTGTAGATGTTTATAAAAGTGAAATAATAGAAAAAAAATTGGTATAAAGGGGGTGTGCAAGTGGTGTTGGTATCCAGAGAGCTTCGAGGGTGGCAAACCTCATGGCAATAAGGTTTGTTTGGGTTGAACTTCTATCGAGGACATGCTTTTTATATATAAATACGTTTATATAGATGACTTCCCCCAACCCAAATACCATCCACAATGTAGAAATATAAGTTGTGAACCCCCACATTTGCATTATGCTATGTAAATAAAGCAATAGACTATATCTTACACTCTAGATACGAGTGTTATTTATTAACTAACTAACCTTATCAACTTTTTTTAAAAAAAATACTAACCATATCATTTTGTACCCAAAGGATGAACTTACCCTCAAAGCTATGACTTAAGCAGTTGGTCTTGAAGGACCGTCCTAACATAAGTATTCAGCAATAAAAAGGAGCTTCAGGTGCTTTCCTCTACACCTACTCCTGCACCCTTTTCTTAGAAAGAGCCTTCAACCACCCACAGTGAATCTCAATGAATCCAAGCTGCCAAAGTTATACACTTGAACCTTGGAGTTGAGATGCTCCTTGGCGTTATTTCCACACTTCCTGGCACCATAGTTGCATTGTCCCATAATTGATTGATCTCCTTGGTCATTGCAATAACCACAACCTTAACCTGCCCTTCCAGTTGTGGCTTTTTAGAAGCTTTCAAGCTCTGCTCAGTTGTGCATCCTAATCAAAGATGCAGATCTATTGCAATAAGCATTTCACAAGAACATTGACAGTCACTTGCAGTTCTTGGATATCTCTTTTCTCTCTTTGCAGGTCTATGTTGCAATGGAGAGAGGGTCACTAATTCCATCCCCTCCCATTTCACATCAGCTACAATTGCTTCAAACATACCTTAGCTGGTCTCTTGGGCAAACACTTGTTAGCCATGCAGGCTAGTTTTTCCTCCACTTTGGACCCCTTTTCATTTGCCTCTCTTGCTCCAACTATTGAATCGAACTGCTCAAAGAAGCTAAACATCTCAAATTTGTCCACTGTAGTTGCCCAATTTCCTGAGACATACCACCAAACACCTTACATGCATGCTTCCTCTTCTGCCCTAATTCAACTGACCTAGCCCAGTCCTAGTAATGCATCGAGTCCATAATGTTGGAAAACCTTGGAATGGACCCCTGGACCACTTTAATTAACTTAAAAATGGCCTAATTAAATCCTTTTTCTCCAATAGTTAAGCATTTGATCCGGACCTCATTGATCACCATTAGGAATGTCAAATCAGATCTGCACCTCTCAATGAATTTCTCATGTCAGAAAACATAGAATAGGCTTCTCCAACCAAGTTGATCAGACTTATGAAGAACATCAAATCCAACCGACTTTTTTTTTTTGAATTGGTGATGATTTTAATTCAAGAAATAAAAAGAAACATTAAGGAAGGCCTCCCTTTACAATGAGGGATTGAAGGGAGGGACCCAATTTAGTACAAGAATCTGTAGCCGAATTGGCTGATATGAGAACACGGGACCAGGTACAAGGAGTAGAAGGTACAAGATCTATAATGTCAAGATAAATCTGCCAATGACGCCAAGGTGGGAAGGTGGAGGAGTAGCACCAATCGATGACGACCTGAGAATCTCCTTGCACAAAAAGCAGCCCGCTGAAATGATCATGGAAGATACAAAATCTGTGAAGGACTCCAGATAGCTCTGCCATAGTTGAATCAGCAATGCCAAGAGGGTCCGAGTAGGAAATAATAGCGGTACCTCTAGCATAAAAAATCACTCCACCAAACCAGGACATCCGAGAGCGCACCCATCAAAGTTGAGCTTGAAATGGCCAGCCCAAGGGAACCCAAGCAACCATCCGAGGGGATGGAGTGGGAGTAGACATATGAGCAATCACCTTCCAGTTGGTGTGGAGGAAGGCACAGGAGAGGTGTTCAAATTCCTTCATGGAGTGCATCCAGGCGGAAATGAGACCCATGGCAATACAAGAGACCTCCATTGCCGTGTAATATGAATGTTCAATTCTCCTGGCATTCCTCTCCTTCCAAAGGCACCAAGGGATGTGGGCCACACAGGCAGATAATAGGAGCTTGCACAGAGGTAGACGCGTTCCAGAGGGGAAGAGTCACAGAGAACTCTTGTCCTGAGGAATACAAAACTGGAGGCCCAAGCTACTAAGAAGCGATGACCAAATTGCTAGGCGAAGGAGCAAGTGGCAGATAGATTCCTCCTCAATTCCGCAAAAGGGGCAGCGAAGATCAGGCGATGAGTTGCCATGTCGAAGTAGATTGTCAACAGATATGATCTTGTTATGGCAAGCACTCCAAAGGAAGAACCTAACACAGGGGGTTGGGGGGCATGAGGCGCCAAGCTATAGCAACTGAATGAGTAGGGGTTCCGTTCCAACCCATGAGGTGCCAGTAGGCTGAGGAGACTGAAAAAATGGTCACTGTCGTCGGGGAACCAAATTATCCGGTCAGTCACATTAGTTCAGATGGTGATAGCACCAAGATCACATGAATCCAGCCCCACTTTGTTCTTAAAAATAAGATCTACTATCACTTTGTGCTAATTTGAGCCATCGGATCTTTAGTAACTAAAGAAAAATTAGGTCCATAGATATTGTTCAATGAGTCCAGTAAGTTGATATCCTTAAGAATTGTCACGTTGATTCCTCATCAGTCTTCTGGAACATCAGATGTAGCCCCTCCTTTCAGGTGAATCTGCACCACCTGAGCTTGTCTTCTTCCATTTGCTGCAACAGCAAGAAACCATTCTCTGACCAATCGAACCTCCATTATAATAGATCTCTCTTCAATAAACAAAATCTGGACTGTTTTCAAGTTGTTGGACCATTTTTTTTTTCCAGTGATTCCAACAACTTTTCTTCAGATGCTTGCACTTTTTTTTTCCAGAAACCTGTGCATGATTGCTTAGTTTCTGTTCAACTTTTTGGCATTTTTTCATTTTTAAAGTCGATTATTAGAAAACACCAAGAATCCCCTGAAACTTGAACCCAAGACCTCACACAAGAAACCTCCCCAAATGTGTCCATTGAGTCAAAGGTTCAATCCACCTTTTTGGCCTTTTTTTAAAGGAAGACTGCTTGTCAAATTGGCAAACAATCACTTTGTCCGAAAGATCTTCAATCAGAGACGGACTCACTACCAGCTTCCGGATAGTCCAGCATTGTTATTTAGCAAAATAGAATCCCCTTTTCTGGTTGTCTGCACACTGATTCTTTCAATGCCAATTTCTCATTATGGAAATTTTGGAACAATTATGTGCTTATTGCATTGAAAACTGAGTTAAAGAGCTTTGAGACGATCTACAGATTTGTACACTAAAAAAAAGCAGGGGGCCTGCTGGTATTGGTGCCATTATTAGGAATCATGAGGGTGCTACTCTTTCGACTTATTCAGGTCTTATTTGAGAGAAGGATTCTACAGAAGCTCAAGTTGCTGCCTTGTTGAACGGATCACAGACTACTCTTGTTCAATGAACGTTTCTCTCAAGTAATTTTGGAAGGGATTCATCAGTTCTAATAGCTAGGGCAAGTGGACTGCACAAGCACTTTAAAGATTTGGGCAATGATTTCTGCAGATTTCAGATAATGTAGAGACTTTATTTGTGAGTTGGGTTCATATTCACCGGTCAGCAAATTACATAGCAGGCAATATTTTATTGTTATAGATGTTATGGATGTACTTTATGCACAGTGGAGGGATAAAGTTTCATTGCAGTCACTTATTATATAATTGCCGCAAATTGATTCTCTTGGGAGGTTTGATGTACTCTAGTTGTTTCTTAATAAAATCGTCTCCCTGATTAAAAAAAAAAAATGCTGGTTGTGATGGATGGAAGGATGCAGCTAGTTGAATAATAGCTATGAAGAGTGTAGGGATGAGAAAACAACCAGCATCTAGCTGAATCAAGATTAGAAATAACCTTCATGCATTTATAGCATATGATGAATTCAACCCATTTTATGCTTAGTACATGAGTACATGAGAACCTGAAGGTTTTGGACGAGCAGGTGGAGCCAGAAGGATATGTTCCTTATACAGGTAGCGAACTCGATGATATGGGGGAAAAGCAGAAGGGGTAGTACTTGTTGTTGTTTTTTTTTTTTTTGAGTGAAATGGTAATTTTATCCAAATGAGAAAGAATACAAACCAAATTAAAGGAGCACTCCTCTTACAACAACGGATTGGAGGGAGGCTTCATCTTAAGCAAGAGAATCAGCTAAGGAATAAGTTGACCTCAGCACATGAGTCCAAAAACAATAAAGATGGGAAGTGATATAAAAAAATTGGTTGGGGACATTCCTGTGTCTCCACGGGGGAGGAGATGGAAAAACACCAAGTGATAACCACTTGAGAGTCTTCCTCAACGATGAGAGGCCCGGTAAGGTGATCATTGAAGATGGAAAACCCCTAAAGTAGGGCAAATAGTTCGTCCTCCGTGGAATCAGCAAGACCCATCGGGCAAAGGGGTACTTGTTATGTAGCCATAGCAAGAGATTATGCCTTCTGGAGTAATTATTTGGGTGACTTAACAGCTTAAAGTGTAAGGACTACTATAAACATACTAAGTATATCTCAAAGATTGTAGCCAGTAAGATAACTATTAGGGAAGGAAGCTGCTTTCACAAATTTATGGATGGATTCTGTTCACACATAATCTGTTGGTCAGTCGTAACAATTAGCACCGTCCATCCATTAAAAGAAGCTTGGTGAAAAAACAAGTGCCATTCACCAAACATATCAACATGGCCACTTTTCTTTAGAATGTAGATTACACACGAACACAACACCCAATACCCCCTGGAAAGACTTAAACCCAAGACCTTACACTAGAAACCTCCCATGTGACCATTGAGCCAACGGCTCAATCCACCATATCAATATGAGCATTGTGTTGATTTGATCTCCCTAAACCTTCAAGGTGTTTAGCATGCATTTAAACTGACATTATGCAGCATAGTGTAGCTTTGTGGAAAAAATGTACCATTTATTAGCATCAAGTAGATACTAATGATGAATAATTTAAGATTAAAATTGAAAGTCCTTCCTATGTTTTTATTCAATGTCGATATATTTTCTGAAGAGAGAGGCGAAGAAACAAAGAAGCTAAAAGCACTGTCTAAAAGCAAATATGTCAGCTCAATTTTTTTGTGGAATCTCTTGGATCAAATTTATGCAGTGACTTCGGGTGGGAAATGACTTTATATTTAGCTATCAGACGTCTCTTCATACCAAATTTGAACAAATGTTGCTAATCAGGTGTCTTCCTCGAGATTTCCCCTCTGAAGGTCACTAAGTGTTTTCTTGGCAATCCAGAATTTTTGGTGTTGCCTCTCCAATTATTGCTTACAAATAGATAAATGTTCGAGAAGTTCTACCCTGATTGGTGCAATTGTAGAAGTTCATGGTACATATTTGGGTTGTCCTTGTCATCCATTTCCATTTGCTTAACAATACTCCAGAGACATTCATATATCTGCTCTGCTTCTGGATGTGATTTATCTTGGACAAAAAATGGGTGGATCCTCATATCAACCTCAACCCAACTACAACCCGGATTCTTCATCAATCTTCTCTTCTTCATCTTTGCTCTTAGTTCACCCACCTCATCCCAATTTTTTGCAGAAGCATACATGTTTGATAGAATGATATATGTTGAAGAATCATCAGGATCCTTCTCAATAAGAAGCTCACCAACTTTCTCTCCCAACTCCAGATTCCCATGCAAACTACATGCAGAAAGAAGAGAACTTAGTAAACCAACATCAGCACATATTGCAGAATTACTCTGAATGGTGCTATAAGCTTCATTCAGTCTTCCTGCCCGTGCAAGAAGATCTACTAAGCAAGAGTAATGCTCCAATTTCGGTTCAAGGCCATAAATATTAATCATTTGATTAAAGTAAGAACAACCTTCATCAACTAAACCTGCATGGCTGCAAGCAGTCATTACAGCCAAGAAAGTAACCCCATCTGGCTTTGCTCCAGAGTTCTGCATTTCCTGAAAAAGCTCCAAAGCTTTTTTTGCTTCTCCATGGGAGCCATATGCTGTAATCATTGATGTCCATGAGACAAAATCTCTTATAGGTAACCGATTGAAAACTTCTCTTGCATCATCCACGGAGCCACATTTAGCATACATATCTAACAGGGCACTCATCACAATTTCATTAGTCTCGAACTTGTTCTCTATTATGTAATCTTGGATCTCCTTACCCTTTTCAAGAGCTCCTAATTGTGAACAGACGGGTAAAATGCTAGTCAAAGTGACAGCATCTGGTATGACACCAGTGTTTCTCATTTCGCTGAAGAGGTTGAGAGCGTCGAAATAACTACCCACTGTTGAATAACCCGAAATCATCACATTCCATGATACAGTATTTGTTTTAGGCATCTTTTGAAAGACCGAACAAGCTGAACTAACACTTCCACACTTGAAATATAAATCAATCAGTGAGCAGTCAATATAAATATCAGTTCCTATGTGGTTTCTTATAATATAACCATGGATTAGCTCCCCTAAAAGTAAGTTAGCTGACCTTGAACATGCTATTAACAAGCTACTTAAAGTTGTCGTGGTGGGTTTCACTCCATCCTTATTCATCCTCACAAAAAGTTCCAAACATGAATGACTATCAGCATTTGAAGCATATCCACCAATCATAGAGTTCCAACATACAACACTTTTCCGTGGAATATGCTCAAAAACCTCTCTGGCCATCTCTAAACACCCACATCTTCCGTACATATCAACAATAGCAGAACTAACAAAGTCATCCAACTGAAATCCACTTCTCATCAAGTCCTTGTGAATCTCCCTCCCCTTCTTTAAATCTAAAAGTCGTGCACAAGCAGAAAAAACAGTCGTGAAGGTCACCGAGTCAGGTTCAAACCCATCGTTCTTCATCTTTCCAAACATTTCAAGGGCTCTCTTGGGTTGCCCATCTTGGTAGTAGCAAGAGATCACTGTATTCCAACAAGCTACATCTCTCTCAGGCATTTCCTTGAACAATTGAATGGCTGGTTCAAATAAATTACACTTGGCATACATACCCACAAGAGAACTTGTAACAACCACATCAAGTCCAATACCCAATTTGACCACTTGGGCATGTATTTTTCTACCATCTCGATTTTTACCTAGCCCACCACAGGCCTTTATAACACTTGGGTATGTGTAACTATCAGGTTTTAGATAAGGAAATGTCTGTAATCTCTCAAAGAGTCGAAGTGATTCATCATACAAGTCGTTCTTGGAGTAAGCCGCCAAAAGGCCATTCCAGAGAGACATATCCAAAGGGTTCTCTATTGTCTGAAAAACTAGGCGTGCAGACTTAAATAAATGGAATGCGATGTAGAAGTTTATGATATTTTTGCACAAAAAGATGTTGTTTTGAAGCCCGAGTGAGATTATTTTCTGATGTACAAGCTTTCCTTTCTTCAACGACTTTGATGCAATACATGATCTTATAAAGAAGACAAGCTTCTGAGCATCCATCGAAGTGCACAACAATTGGAACAAAACACATCAATACTCCCAAGCTAAATGAGCTAAAACCGGAGCTTCCCAAAAGACTTTAGCCGGTCGAATCTGGGGCATCCATCAGCAGCAAATGGTTCTGTATGTACAGATATGGGGAAGATCTAGGCAAAAATGGCAGGAGTCTTTCATACAGGTCTAGAGGTTTCAGTTATGATAGAAAAGGACCAAGTGCTGCTAAAGTGTGCGCGACCTACTTTTATTTTTTATTTTTTTCATCCAAATGTGCGTGAGCTAAATAGAACTGGGTGCGTCACGGCTTTGTGTGGTGTGTTAAAATCCAGCCTAACCCGCAGCGCGTTCCCAAACCCCGTCCCTGGCATGCCCGACCTCACCGCTTTGACTCCCTCTTCCCCAAATCCCTGCACCAGTCTCTTCTAAAAAGTTCTCTAACAGATTAACTCTACATGGAAGAGCAAATAACAAATAAACTAAAAATTAAAAACAACAACACAAACCACATAATTTGGCAAGAAGTAACATAAGAATTAAAACATATAGACACTTACCTTTTGGGGGACGAAAATGGATCAGAAAGAAAGAGAAGAGCAGCCACTGAGGAAATGGTAAGCAGCAAGAGACGGCTGGTAGAGCAGTGGTCGGCAAGCAGGGATCAGGAAGAAAGGAGAAACCCGCGAGCGTGAGTCAGAGAAAGTGATTAAAGGCAGCGACGAAAGACGAAGGTAGCCAGTGTTTGCTGTATAATCGTTACCGGAGCCGAACCGTAACCCAGTCGGCTGTCGAGACACTTCGTGCCGACGCACACGCGCGACGCAAGCACAGCGGCACCTGGGGTGAACCGGGGTTGCAATCCTGCTTCCCAGGCCGCGGGTTCTCAAAATGTAGTCATAAGAAGGCCTTGAACAAGGGCGGTTATAACCCTAGATTTGAGAGAGAGGGGGAAACAACAAACTAATTATATCTCTATTAGTTTGAATTACGGTTTTCCTATTGATATTCACCGCCCAATAACCCGTGCTTAGGAAATTTGACTAATTATATCTCTATTAGTTGGAATTACACAAAAGGGATTATAGTTCTCTTTTAAGCCACTTGTATGCTCAAATATACGATTTATAATACAATCTCTCCAAGAGATTAGTTAGATTTTAGTTCTGGCAAAGTCCTTTCTATCTAGATTTAACAAGGTTCTAGATGAACCTATCACAAATGAAAAATACAAAAGAAATGTAAAATTTACACAATCGTCAATTGGAGAAAATCCTTGTTTTTGAGAGATCCAAACTTCTAGTATTTGTAGCACAATGTAGAATGTAGGAGCTTGACTATAATGTATACGAGGAAATGGTATGATAAAGAAGTGTAGAATTTTGCAGGGTTTTGATCCTCTCTTTCTAAAAATGTACTTAGGAACGATTTTCAAAGAATTGAGAATAAATGTCGATCGATATGCTAATAAAAGTTCATTCACTTCTCAATAGGAGGTTTGGTAACGGTATTTGTAAGTTCCCCAAGCCAAATTAGTCTTTTTTTGCCCGTTAGTAAAAGTTGAGTTTACATTGATCAATGTAAGATCAATGTAAAGTGATTGATCGATCAATCATGTGTAGCGGCTATTTTTCTATTAGAATGTGATTGATCGATGGTATGATCGATCAATATCTTCCTATTGGGTTTGACATTTTAAGTTGCTTGATAAATGTACATGGTATGATCGATCAATCAGAGTTTTCATTGGCAATTCATAACAAGTATGATCGATCAATGACCTTGCTATGATCAACCATGCTTTATATCCATGACTGGCAAAGTTCTGTATGATTGATCAGTCACTAATGTTGATCAATCAATCAACATCAATTTGTTTTGCTTGGACAATATTGATCGATCAGTTTAAATGGGTTGATCAATCATGCTTTATAACACAAATTGGTTATATTTTGGATGATCAATCAATCGACCTTGGTTGATCGATCATGCTTTATATTTTTGGCTTGTAAACTTTTGGTTGATCAATCATTGGTAGATGTTAATAGATCATTTTGGTGCTAGTTCATCATGTAGATTTTTAAAGCATGGGAAACTAAGTAATTCTAACATGTATGAAATGTATGTATGCATTTGTTTGTTAAAACATGTTTGAATGTAAAATATGTCCTAAAAATCCAAATTTGCATTGTACCTAAGTTTTGGAAGAAATGAACTTCTCTCTTACATAGACTGAGTTTTTTACATTTCTCATAGATTCCTAAACTTTAGTCTTTAGTTTTTCTTCATCTTCTAAGGATGCTTCTTCAAAAGTTTTTTGATATTCCATGACGCTTGAAGTATTTGAGAAGCTTGTATCGATCCAATGTTTTTTACCTTGAAATTGGTCTCTTTGTTGGAAGATAAGTTCATAGTAGTGGCATGATGTAAATTACATTAATTTTTTGTTCCTTTTTCCCCCTCCTTAGGGTAAAGGGTAATGATGTAATTATTGACCCTCTCATTATTATAAATAAATTGAGAGGGAGGATTGGGATGTCACTTAACTTATTCCTCGTTCCCTCCTCTATCACTCTCTTAGACGAACTCCCACTCCTCTCTTTCTCCTTCTTCTTCTTCTCCCTCTCGTTCTCTCTATTTCTCTCACTCGTTACCTTCTTCTCTATTAACCTAGCTCCTTTACTATAGTCTTCATGGGATCCTAAATCTTACACTCTTGAGGGTAAAATACCTAGAATACTACATTTGTAATCGTTAGCTCAATTAAGTTTTGTTATCATCAAAATCAAGAATGGGGTTAATGTTCGATTAACAAGGATGAAATAAAGTCTAGAGTAAGCTCAATGACCCTTCTAGGCTCCAAGTGACCACAAGTAAGCGAGCCAGCTAGGTCATTGAGGAAGTCGATGTACTTGTAAATGCTACTTAATGAGCTAGTGGGTAGACACGGGTGCCACACATAATTTTCTAACCACGGATAGGAAGTCAAGCCTTAAATGGCCACAAAAAAAAAAAAAAAAATTGGATCAAGGCAATAAAGTTGGAGGTGAAACCATAGAGTGACCAAGTATGCGAGATTGGAAGTATGAAAATGGCAAGGTATGACAAACATTACTATTATTTCCTTGGATCATTTCCGATGTATCCTTGGTATGGAATTTATCTTTAGATTTTGTGAAGGCGGTATCGATTCCTTGCTTGGGAGGAGTAAGCATTACGAATGAGAGATCACTTTGCCAAAGTTAATGACTGAAGGAGGCAAGGGGAAGGCAAAGTTGGTGTCTGCTTTGCAAGTGATTTAGGGTCTCGGGGGGGGGGGGGGGGTGAAATCACATGTGGTTTAAGAGGGGGGTTTTCAATTTGTGGAAAATTGCGGTTTATTATGTGACTCAACTATTTTTAAAACAAATTATAGACAATAATTACAAAATAATTACAAAATCATCAATTTGGATTTGTAAATTGCGGATACATTCTTTAATTGCTACAAAGAAAGATTTCTTATAACAATTTAAAACTTAATCCTCTAGATCAAATGAAAGATGTCTTCAATTCTTCTCCTCATGGAGTTAGTTGAGTGTAGGAGTCTTGCAGGGCTCTAAGTCTTATCTATAAAATAGCACGACAACAATCTTTTTCTTCCTTACAAAAAATCACCTCCAAGACTTCCAAAACCTCTTCCGAAAGGATCTTTCCACTTTCTTTGCTATGGTTCATTTTTATAGTTTTATCTCAATTTCATTAGGAAGGGAGAACATGGAAAATCAATTAAAGAAGTTACAACGTTCAAAGATCTTCAGTTTCATAAGCCCAAAGGTTGTTTTTCTTTTGGGTTCATTTGGTTTGGTTTGGATTGATTTGGATTAATTTGCTTTGATTTGAGTTGGAGTTGGTTTGGATTGGTTCAGATAGGCGTTGAGTTGGTGTTGGGTCCATATAGAGCTTCTCGATGGATTCCTCGAGGTTAGGTCATCATAGTTGAGGCCTTGTACTTGTAGACAACTTTCTTCTTTTCATCCAAAATGATTGAAACACCTTCATAAGACAAAATTACATAACAAATGGTTGTATACAATCAATTTCCTAGACATATGACTTTCCTAGGGTGAGGACACTGTGGATAGTGGTACACATAATTTCTTGAATTTTGACCAAAATAATCAAAATACACCTATACAAAAATATAAAAAATACCCTTTTTAACTTAAAGGATAAATGATTTTGGATGTTATGGTTTAAATCACCAAATTACTCTTGTGAATCTACGAGAATACCTCTCCATGAGGAGAAATGTGAGTTCTCATGGAGTATGACATTATGCTTTACCACCAAGGGTAGGTGGAGCACAAATTAAGTTGGAGCTCAGTGTGAAGCCTCTGGCATTAACACCGTATAGAAAACTCCAAAAGAGCTGGAGGAACTTTACAACCAGCTCGACGAGTTGCTTTAAGGCAGGTTACATTCAGTATCCAAGGCATCGTTCAAGTTGTTCAAGTTACTTGGGACAATCTTACTGGTAAGCTTTTCATCATCAAACTGATAGGAAAATGAGAGAAGTGAATGCACAGATAGAAGAATACTATAAGCATTTTGTAATGAAAATTAGAAGAATTAGGTGTAGCTGCTCAACATGACTCCGTTCTCCCACTACTTGAGGAAGAGTGAGGCGATAGGGCACAACCCGGTCGAGCTGCAATCAAACTACCACCGAGTGCACTACGAACTCTATTGTCAATATATACAGTCCAATTGCAATCAAACTACAACCGAGTACACTACGAACTCTATTGTCAATATATACAGTCCAATTGCTTACCAAAATGCTTGCAGATGGCACAAGAAAACTGAGATACATCTACTACTACTACTACTCAAAGCTTACTCTTAACCGAGTAGGTTTTATTCACGATGTATCATCAATATATCACCTAATTATAAGACATGACTCATGTGACAAATCATGATTTTATCAAATATTGTTGGTAAATCTAACTAATAAACTAGCATAATCTTCTTTAGTACAAAACCCTGTTGATGGGCATCATGATCAAAAGCATTTCCCATCTCTTTCATTTATGAATTGTTGATGTAATTGGAGTGAAGAGAGAGGAAAGTGGGCTTAGAGATGACTTGTGGTGGAGTAGGATTAACAGCCAGTTTGCATATAGACTCACAAATCTCTGAAACCATTTTCTTTGATATGAGATATTTACCTTGTTGTTCAGCCCAACTCATTTTTGCCAGCATATCCTGCAAGGATTAGAAAGAAACAGAAAATTAAAAAAGAAAAAGAAAAAGTAAACAACAACGACCTCAGTTTTGAATCTTGTCGTCGTACATGTGAAGAATACTCTTGTTCTATTCTGATCCAATTTCGTCTGCTACAAAAAGTGGAAGGCACAAGTACTCTTTGATGCACTGATAGCCTTCTCATTAAAGGATACTAAGTTCATACAATATGACTCTGTGTTAAGTGTTTGACAACTTAATTATCTCTTCTCCATTCCGGAAGATTTTTTCATTCGTGTTACAAGTTGCTTCAACCTGATTTCACTATTTCCACTCACATTTACTGGTTAGTCTAGTCAGGAAATTGAATCAAACTCTTTATGGGTACTTACATATCATAAAGAGTTGATAAAATTTTATTTTCTCTGTAAGAGACAACAGAATACACTAAGCATGATCCTATTTGCTGTAAGTGGGGCATGAAGTGGACATGAAAAAATCTGGTTGTCTGCCATAGCTATCGCACTTCTCATGGTTCTGTTCACAGTTGGGAGGCTCCCAAGTGACAAAGAAAGCACAAAAGTTCATGGAAAACCTTCAGTGGTTGTGGCTATGAAGCTCTATGAGACTCATCATTGCTTCTTCCCATTCATGAGACAATAATGGGTCTCGACTCTCAAGTAGAATCAAAAGATCAGTAGTAGCTTGACAGTGGGTATCAGGTAGAATCCAAATGCGTTATTGCCAACTTGGGTTGATTCGGGAAGAAATGCCTTCATGCTCAACAATCTACCATTGTTGATGCATGTTCAGACCCACCCGACATGTACTTGCAGTTTAGACAGTAAATATCAAGGATGAGTTCATAAATATTATTCAAGGAGTTCAATGAACCGTTGTAAACTGTCCAAAGCTTTGCAAAAAGACTGAAGAGTTCTCAGATTCTAAGCATGAAAATTGAAAATATAGTACTACCTTGCAGTAGAGAGTGGAGTTTCAATGTAAATGAAATCCTTAAAGCTTTTTTATCAGCTTCAAGCCCTTCTGAAATGCAGACAATTGATTCAATTCTTCTAGTTTTCAGATTTTCAAAAGATCCACGCTCAAAGTCTCTCTCAAGTCGAAATCATATTAAAATGAAAGAACCCTTCAAAAGCTGGAGTACTTTATATTTTCTTTTTGAACAAAAATTCTAGCTCTGAAACTCATATTTTAAAACAAGTAGGTAAAGATGAGGAAGGGAGAGTTTCAACAATAATTAATGGGGTAACTAGCACCCAATAGGTAGGTCTCGCCGGTCATTGTTAAGATCACCAGAAAAGGCAAACAATGTCAGGAGTCACACTTCCAGAGCTAAACCAAGCAGCAGTAGTTGGCGGACCACATTTGTTCAAATCGAGAAGAAAGCTAGAATTTTTACCAGTGTTGGACAAAAGTGTACCTGCAAATAGCTAAACAAGGCCCCAGTTGTCCATGTGGGGATTTAAAGCTTGTTGGGCTAAAGTTAGAACTTTGAAGCTTTCGATCGACCTTTTTCTTTTGTGAAAATCCATTGCAACGGGTAGTGACATACGTACCAACCGCTAGAAGAAATGGTTAATGTGTTTTTTCTTCTCAGAGAAGATATCTAGATGCAGCAAGAAATTCCATTTTTCTTCTTATTTACTGACGGAAGTTTTATGTAATATCGTACTGTATGAAATTCATACTTCCACTGCCTGCGAGCTTTTTCTGCTTCCTTCTCTTCTCCTTCTTTTTCTTCTACCTTCTGCTCTGCCGTTGGTCTAACTTTTGATCGATCCATTCTTATCGCTTCTGGGCATGAAAACGAAAATGCGATTCGAAGAGCTTGCTTCTTTTTTTGGGTTAACCAGAAGTAACTACTCTCACCATCAGAATCATCTCAGTGCCAGCTTTGCGTTTTCTTTACTAACAATTCTTTCCGAATTTGATTCAAATCAGTGTTTACTTTTGAAAAAATTTAGGGTAAAAAGAGAAAGGCCTTTTAATCTGTCATGCTGGTGGAAGAAAAATGTGAAACGAACAATGAAAAGTTCGATGAAGAAAAAAAAAAAATTGAAACAGCAATAAAATCTCTCTGAAGTCTGAGCTATTAAAGATAATAAACTAGAACTAACATTGCTCTGATTATCCTCCTTTTGGCATTGAAATCGAGAAAAAAAAATCGAAAGGCTGCTTCAAGCTGACGATAACGATCCATCAGAACTCAAAATTCTCTCGTGCACATCAATCTAATAAATCTTAAAAAGACATCCAGTGTCATCCAAATCAGTACTAGTGTTAAAATGAAAGTGAATCGAAATAATTAAAGGTAATAAAGAAGTATCTCTCCTCCATCAACTATGCAAAACACACTGAAAACAAATATATGCAGAAGAGTTACCATTAATATGAGCATTAACGCACAAAAGGTAGATATTCCTTTCTTCGTATAAGCTCACCCAGCACAGACCGAAGCCAGACGTGCAACACAGAAAAGACAGAAATACTAACCCTCAAACTCATAAAAAAAAAAAAAAAAATCAGATCGAGCCGAATAAACATTTCTTCACCAACAACGACGTCCCTTCTCACGAAACTCCCAAACAAACAAGCAATAGATATTGGACCAATTGAGTAGAGAGACGAACGCAGAAACTACCATTCGCGTGGCGGGAGACAACCTTCCTCAGCAAAAAAATAAAAAATAAAAAGCGCTTTCATGTACAAGAAAGAAACCGCTTACCTTTCCACGTACCTCGAGCACCGCGCCGGACTAAAGCTAACCCGGGGAGCTTGGAAGGAAAAAAAAAAAAGCCACGAACGGAAAATTCCGAAGAGATCGCATGATCCATAACCAGAAGAAAACAAGCGAAAAGAAATTCGCAGCAGCTTTTTTCAACTCAGCATGGAATCTCCGGATCAATGCGATCCCTTTGGAATTCTCAGTGCGCCGCCACAGTAAACGCCGCCGCTTCTCGTACGCCGGAAACCACTTTTCTTCATCCGGTGATCGGAATCCTCGGCCACCTTTTGCGAGGACGACGAGCTTTTCTGCAGGCTTGAGGGTAAGTAAGCTCTTTATAGGGGACGAAGCAAGGCGGTTTCCGTTAGACGTTCACCGTTAAATTTGACGGCGACGTTAGTGTCCACGAGATTGGCGTGAGGCCGGAGGTTGGCGTGGATAGGGATCTGTTGGGGGTGGAATCTTCCATGAATTTCACATATTCTGTGATGACGAAAATACCCTCGAAACAAAAATTTCCATTTATGAACAGATATTTTTTGTGTTGATAGTTCAATGGGGTACAAATAAGTTGAAACCACATAAGCACACAACAATGTGAATAAATTGCTGTATAAGAAAAAAAAATATGTTGCATGACCACATAAATTTTTCATTAAATCGATTTTCGGTTACGATAAATTATTTTACTGTGTAATTCTAAGTTTTTATATATCTATTTTTAATGCTTAATAACCCACACGATCATTATATTGTGCAGGAAATTCCTACTCGATATTGTAACGTTACATATGTATAACGTTTCACCTGTTTTGAGCCTCGTTCAGTAGGCATGTACTGTTCGAGTTTTATAACTCTAAGAATTCGGGTATAGATTTACTCAGTGACACATTTATTGTCCTAAATGGAGCAACAAAAAGCCATTAATGGTTATTCTTACCCAATTACCCAATATTATCGAAGCTCATTTAGTTATTTGATTTGATGATATAAAACTCATTCAACCTTGAACTCTACCATTCTCTAGTTCTTCTTCTTATACTACTATTAATGTTATTGTCGTTGTTGTTGTAGTTGTTGTTATGTTTGTTTCACCTATCTCGGACTAAATAGAAAAAGAAAAAGAAAAGAATTGGGGGGGTGTCGGTCTTTTGAATCAAAGAGATATTGGAAATATTTTTAATACTATACTATTAAACAAATCGAATGGAACTTCTTTAATGGTGCAATGATAAATTTGTATAATTGTTCTTCCTTTAAATTAGTAACAAAATTTAGAGCTTACGATTAAAGTGGTTTTTTTGAAAATTAGGGATGATTATTACAATTTATACATATGACTAAAAGCATAAGTTTAATGACACTAAGGTTATATGAATGTGAATCCAATTCATATGTCACTATTTATGAAATATTCTAGGCCTAAAGTTATGAGAGGATTCAAATCGTATTCTTTTAAGTGGCTATTTTCCTGATTCAGTTTTGAGGTAATCTGTTCTAGTTTCTTGCTATTATCACCCATTAAACTCGGTTCAAAATAACAAATGAGGTCTACATTTTTTATTATTCTATCGAATCTACGAGGAAACTAAAGTCAGTCTATTTTTGTTATTTTTTGTTTTTTGTTACTTTATCATTGCTAGTAATATCATGAGAATCTACTTTTGTTTCCTTTGGTAGACATGAGAAAGCTGAGGCCACGTGGGATGTCTTATAAGTATTCACTTTATAGTTTATGGTGGTAGCATGGTGGGACTTAAAAGAGAAAGGAAGGAAACAAATCAATGTCTATGACATTTCAATGTGAAGTCCTTCTGATCTATTAGACCTTCTCTTTATTAACACGATGTTATTGTTGTTGTTGTTGTTGTTGTTGTTATTAGACACGATAAATTAAGAATCGATTATACCAAAATTTTATTCAAAACCCTAGAGTATTAATTTGTCACCATTACTTTCTTCTTAGCTCACAAGCATCATGTGCTATAGGTCCCACATGTCACAAATGTTTGATCAAAATTGTGCATTTATCCAAAATACAGCTTACCCTATTTTCTTAACCTGGCCAAAAGGCTTGAGTAAATGGAATTACTCTCTTTCCCCTCACTTTGTTTAGAAGAGTTGAGGTGAATTTTAAGGGAAACAAAAGAAACTAACTTTAAAGAAAAAAAAAAAACTTCTCATGAATGGAGAGGCACCAACCGATCCTAGAGATCGAATAGAAATTATCGAGTAACTGTACTTAAACTAGGTTAAAAAAACCCTAAAATTTTGAAACTTCTCTCTTAATCAATTATTCCTCCTTCATCTACTATCTACAAATTAAAACAATTAATTTTTTTAATAAAACCATTAGCTCCCATTATTCACATTTTTCTTTTTTATGGTAAGCTATGGTCTCTCTCCCCTTCCAAACTAACCCCATAACTTAATTTCACCCAATAGAAACATTAAAGTTGCAGACTAGGAGTTCATAGCAATTAATGACAAGGGGAAATAGGATACCAATTGGCAGCCCCACTAACTGCTTTGTGTCTCCTGGTTCCCTGCTGCCAATATATGAGTAATAGCAACAGCTGCAGTAACACCCAGAAAGGCAGCAATGATAACAAGTTGGTAGCAGTGGCTTTAACTACATCAACATTCATTCTAATCACTTGATCATTTGTTGAGACCAAGTGGGTTGAAATTGGAGCAGCTGAGAAGAGGGAATGAGTCAGTCAAGTGGGATTCCACTGAGCTGCTCTTTTTTCAAATATATCAGTGGGAATGACTCTCAGATCTTACCAGAGTTTGCTTTGTTGTTAATCTTCTTCTTGCTCTCTCTCTCTCTCTCTCTCTCTCTCTCTCTCTCTCTCTCTCTCTCTCTCTCTCTCTCTCTATCTATCTCTAGGTTGTGATAAAAAGGAAATATACACAAAAATGTAATATAAGATGAAACCAGTATCACAACTGACTCGAATTGAGCATCTCTTGTGTTAAGAAACAATCTAATAATCTCAACAATTTTTCACAAACGATTCTTGATACTTTTTCCTTTTCATTTTCAGCAGCTCAAGAGAAATAAATTCACAGCTACTCAATATTTCACTCAAATGATATTCTAAATTAACTAAACTTGATTGCATATGGAGCTTAGAGAACCAATCAAACTTTACCAACTTCCTTGGAGAAAGGAAGAACGAGGAGAAGATTGCCTTCCCCTAAGAAGCAAAAGAGACAAAGAAAATTGACCATTCTTCAGTGCTGTAAAGTGGAAGACTAGTGGTACCCATATACCCCCAATGCAGGAGACATTTAGCAAAACATGGAGAAAGAGTTGAAAAAGTCTCTGGCCCCAATGAGAGCCTTCCTCCTCCCCTCCACACACAAGCACACACACACACACACACGATCACGACAAGACTATTGAGGCACTAGAAAGCCTCACTTGTGTAGCACGCTCAAATCTCCCCGAGATGTGCCGGTGCCACCGGTGTCCCCTGGATTTCACGCATGTGGACCCGCACTAAAATTGGCAATCTTGATATGGTTTGTCAACCATGGGGATTTCCTCTGGTGTGGACTTCAGTTGAGAATCTGTCTTAAGGTTGCTGTTATATACAGTAAATGAGAGTCCCATTCAAAATTCCCTGTTATATACAGTAAATGTCTCCTTTGAAGATTTTGGGTCGACAAGTGTGCCATAGACTCCTTTGATGTGATGTTACATTGAAACAGTGATTGGGTATTGCAAAATCTGCTTTATCCAATGTGCACTCTCTTGGAGACTTCAAAATGAAATGATTTGATGTTTGTTGATTCTGCTTGCCTTGATAATAAATCATGTCTCTTGAGAAATGCAAAAGGTCATCAGTATTTGCAGACTCACTATTAACAGTGGTATCATCCTGTGAATTAGACAAGTCATTTCTAAATGGAGTCATCTGGAATCTTTAGATAAGATTACCTGTACAGGATGATGAGCCTGGATCCATTTTCCTTCAGAGAAATCAAGGATGATTGCTTTAGCTTTAGTTAAATTGATTAACTAAAATGAATACTTTTGTCTAGTTTGTGGCTCATATCTCCACCTGCTTTCTCTGTAACTATTAAATCTGTGATGTACACTCAGTTCAAATCAGCCATTTAAATTAGCTCAAGTCTGATATTTCAGTAGTTTGTGTTTCTGATCCTTTATCAAGATATACACGTGCTCCTTATGTTGGGTAATGAGCAGATTCATTTACAAAAGAAAAAAAGTGAAAGATAAATAAGTGGAAAAAGTTACTTGCAAACCTAAACTATGATGCCATTATGCTGCTACCATAGTTGGCAAAGGACTGCCTTAAATTAAATAAAAGAATGGATTACGAGTTAATTAAAGAATAAACCATGACATTGATAATTATTGTGATCGGATATTGTGGGAGAAGCTTTCAAACTTGCTTCGTTTTCTAGCTGCTCTTCTCAATGGCTTCTGACTTTTTCTCCTCAAATGATCAGTTTCACTAGAAAACCTTTAAAAGTTAATCAGATCTGTAGCAACCATCATTTTCTGCTCCAAACTAGACCTAGCTTTTGGGGGAAGCCTTCTCTTCAATTCCACATGTCTGCATGGTGGAGTCTGCAGACCTTCACCAGTGCCTAAATCAAGCTAAAAATTAAGAGGGCGGAGCTGTTTGAGTATGTAACATACATTTACATAGAATAAGCTTGTATCAGACTTTCTTGGTAAGACTTGCCCACTGCAGACTCAAGTGCTTCACTTTGGTCAGATTTTTCATATGGTAATCTTGAGATGATACATTAATTGCATTTCCCTGTCACATCAACATGAACTTAGCTTAGTGAGAATTTCCTTTACAAGACAAAGTAGAAAAGCTTGTCCCTGAAGGATCTACAGTAAGTGGTGAAAGTACAAATGCACCCACAAAAATGACACGAACGTACAAATTAAACACAGCAATTGGGCCTACATTAAATTAAACCAAGCATGGAGTACTGAAGCTGCATTTTTTTTTATTGCTTTTGATGATTGAAGTCAAAAAGATCACCAGGACATTAGCATGTACCCCAACTATGACCATAAGAACTACAACAAAACCTGTTTAAGGAGCACAAACAGCCACCATGTCTTTTATATTTTTGTGTGTTAGAAGATGGACCCAAGCCCACACGAGTATAGAGAAGGCCCACACGTCCAAGAGGGGTGGCATAATTGTAAATAAGGTGCCATCTCATAAAGATGACACGAGGGTGTAATTAGTGAAGGTGAACATGTCTACTTATGTCTTTTCTCATGTAAAGCTTGTACCCCTAAGGGCATTGTAGGCATTGTAAATTCCCCTCAAAAACTATAAATAGAGGCTCTTGGCTTGGGGTAGAGCATCAAGTCTCTCTCCCCTTCTCCAAGTTCGTCCAAGTTCTCTTAGCGTAAAGGCTCTCCTTTTTCTCTCTTTCTCCCTTCTTTACCCGAGTTCCCTCTCTTCTCCTCTTCTTCTCTACCTCTCTTACTTTGTTTTATGTTCTAATCATGGGGTTCTAAATTCAACATGGTATCAGAGCAATGAATTTAGGATCCCCACGTCAAGATGATGCACTGTAGTTTCTATGATCAAATCTCTTCATGCAACGCTCCTTCTAAAGCAAAATGAAGCTCGTTGAGATAAGTTTCTTGTTCTCATTATTATTATCTATTCATGGCTTCTTGATCTCAGTTTTTTATCTTAAGAAGATGGTTTAGAGGTTATCCTCTTCATCCTATGAGAATAGTGAGATTCATATCTCTCAGTTTGGAAGAAGCTTGTAAAGGCTGAATTTTTTCAGTCGGTTTGCAAGTTTTTGGCTGAAATCGGTTATGTTGAGATTTTTTTTGCATGGGAAGCTACTGTTCGTACATGCAAGCTTTGTCTATAGAAAAGTCATTCTCTCATACTTATTATGATCCAAGTTTGATAATTTTTTGGATTTAAGAAGTTTTGAGGAAAAGCATGATACTTCTTCCTCCCTCGATGCTCCCTTGAAGAGTTGTTTTTGAAGAGCCGAGATTATTCAGTTTTTTTTTATTCAAAATTACTGGTAAAGCCACGAGTATTTTCTTCTCCTTGCATAGTCCCTTTCTCTTACAGTGAGATTGAAAGGGTTGTTCTAGGAATGGAGTGTGATAAAGCGCCAAGGCCAAATGGATTCAATGGTGATTTCTAATCTCATGCTTGGCCGATTATTAAGGAGGACATGTGTGTTATGGTTCAAGGATTCTACTCTCATGGTATTACCTACCGCAGTATGGGTGCCTCCTTCATCACTTTGGTCCCTAAAAAGACCAATGTTGAGTATCCTGGTGATTTCCGGCCAATCAGTCTCATCTCCAATTCTTACAAGATCATTGCCCGGTTACTTGCTTATCAACTAAAGGCGCTCCTTCCTACGGTGATTTATCATGGCTAGGCCGCTTTTCTAAAAGGAAGGAAAATCCTCGACTCCACCACGATGGCTCATTGACTACTTCAGCCGCTCAAAGGAGCCTCATTTTGGCCTCGTTGGATTTGAAAAAAGCCTTTGACAGGGCTAACTTGTCTCTCTTAAATGATTTGTTGGGGAGTATAGGTTTTGGGGATTGTTGGAGATTTTGGATTAAGAGTTGTGTATCTTCAGCTTCATACTCTCTTATTCTCAATGGATTAGTTTGTGGTTTCTTCAACATTGTGGCAGAATTCCTCTCCTCCATAACATATTCGGCTAAAGAGTATGGATGGCTACCTCTGATCAGCCAGCACTCGACTTTTGATGTTCCTATTTTGTAGTATGAGAACGATAATATTATTTTTGGGGTTCGAAATCTTGAAAGGATTAAAAGGATAAAGGTGGTGCTTGCTTTGTTTAAGCTGGCTTCGGGCCAAAGGGTTAATTGGGGAAAGACTACACTGTTGGATTTCAATATTGATTCAGAGAGTTTCTTGTGATGGCTAGCGAATTGGGTTGTTTGATCTCCTTTGTTCCTACCACATATCTTGGGCTTCCCTTATTCACTGGACGACTTTCCAAAAATCTTTGGACCCCTTTGGTTGAGAAGTTGGAGTTGCGTCTTGCCACTTGGAAATAACGTCTTCTCAGCAAGGCAGGGAAACTTACCCTCCTCAAGTCTTGTATTGATGGTATCCCAAACTACTTCTTATCCTTCTTGCCTAGCCTACCTCCATCTATCAGCATTTGGAAAAAAATCAAAAGCCGATTTCTTTGGAGAGGTTCTTGTGCTGATTTCAAGTATCATTTGGTGAATTGGAAGAATGTTTGTCGACCCAAGTCCCTTGGTGGTTTGGGTATTCGTCTCACTAAAGATATGAACCGTGAGCTCCTAAAATGGATTTAAAGGTTTAATTCCCGCAACCCCAACCTATGGAAGAACATGGTAGCTTGGAAGCTCGATTGTCCTCTTCTTGGTAGACCTCTGGGAGTAAAAGGAGGACTTTGTCACCGATATGGAGGTCTCTTTATTTGCTTCTTCCGATCTTTTGCGCAGCTATTAGGTATTATGCGGGAAATGGCCAATCTACCATATTCTGGGGGGATTGGTGGACAGGGGGCGAGCCTTTGATGAGTACCTTTGAAGAACTTTTCCGCTTATCCTTACAGTCGGAGATCCTTGTGGCCGATGCTCATAATAGTGGTAGTTGGAACCTCCATCTTCATCGTAGTCTATTGGATTTTGAGGCCTTGGACGCTAGCCATCTTTTGGGGTCTATCCAGCATATCAGACTTTATCCTCAAGACCCTGACAAGCTGATTTGGTGGCCTGATAAGGGGGGCTCCTTTTCGCTTTCCTCAGCTTATCTTTTCACCGGCAAATGGTCTTCCCCATTTACTGTGCATGATGTGGCTTTCATTCTGCACCTATGTGCCCCTCCTAAAATTAAGTTCTCCATGTGTAGTGCTTGGCTCAACAAGATTCTTATGGCAAACAATCTTTAGCGACGTGGAAACCTTCCAATTGACCCCCTCTGCCCCTTTTGCGGCCTGGTGGAGGAATCGGTTTGTCATCTCCTCCTCCTCTACCCCTTTTCATGGCGGGTTTGGTCTTTGGTGCACTGCCGCTTTGGTCTACAGTTCTGTAGGTCGTGGATTTGACTATTACCAACCAGATGCTTCTGGGCACTGCCCTATCAGGGCTGGGGAAATTGTCGATCTCGGCCTGCGTGGCCTATTTCCCGTGGGGTCTCTAGGCTGAAAGGAATTCCAGACACTTCAAAGGAAAATTTGAGTCTACATAAAGGGCCTACTCTATACTTCCAAGATTTTAAAGGATCCAAAACAGGATTCCTTAATAACACTACCTATGTCACATATTTATTTTTTCTTAACATTTCTTTAAATTTGATTCCTTGGAAGAGACATTTTAGATTTTCAGTAAACTAAACTTTCTTATTTAACAAGTACTAGGATGGTATTCAGAGGGCATCATCCTAATCAGAATCCAAGTAAACTTTAGCACATTTAGCAGCCACACATTTGCCAGATACTTTACCTCCTTTGCTTGTTGTCTGTCTTTATGTTTTTCCTGTAATAATTTTTCTCTTTCTTTATCAGTAAATTAGAAAATAGACAGTTGCCACACTAAGCAGTTCCTTGCATCAAATATTAACCAAAAATTTGCATATGTAATATGTGAACTCTAAAGAAACATGAAAAAAGAGAAACATACCGGTGTAAATAGTTCATTGAATAAAAACAATGATCCTCAAAACGCCAACAGAAGGATGAAAATAGCATTCCAATGTACAGCCAAGGCATCATGATTCCAGCAATATTGTAATGCCCTACCCTAAGCATGGAGCCCTCTACTTTGGCAAGTTATTAAGATTCCAAGGATTACATGAGTACTTCCTCCATTCATCTGGCTCCACTGAGGGTGGTGATGGATCACCAATACGAGGAAAACCACTGCCATACATAGATGTATCCAAGTCACTACCATACATAACTTCCACTTCCCCAGCTGACCCCTCAACAATTTCCCAAAACCTTTTCTCTATTTGAGCTTGAGTAGCAAATCGCCTAAAAGCTTCCAGTGTAAAATACTTCCCTGGAATAAAACCAAAGCTATCCTTATTGGAATTGACACATTCCAAGCAATACCAGTTTCCAGAAGGGACCTTTTCCAAAGGAGGAGAAAAATAATACAGGTTCCAACCCTTTTCACACCTGTCACACAAAAGCATAACTTCTCTGTGCAAACTACTCTTACATTGCTCACAAATCTGGTCATATTCTTCTTTCTTCACCACTTTAGCTACCTTTATCTTTTCACCCTTAAAGTTCTTTCTTCTCTTCTTAACATCATTAACTACTGAAGTTTTTTTTTTTTTGAGAAAAATGTGTAAATGTATTACTAAAGAAGAGAGGATACAAAACCTTGATAGCTAAAAAAGACTTTCCTCCACAACAAGATGTTGGAGGGAAACGCCCTTTTTCGCTTGAACGTCGGCTAAGTGATTAGCCGATCTAGGAACATGATTCCACTAACACTGTAATGCAGAAATTAACTTACAAACTTCGTCAAATAACTCCCAATAACGCCAAGGAGGTTTGGAAGGCTTCGTGCACCAGTTGATAATGACTTTAGAATCACCCTCAACTAAGAGGACACCTTCCTTTTTTTGTTTGAATAGTTTCAGCCCGTTGTACAGCCCATGTAGCTCAGTACTTGTAGAGTCAGAAATACCAATTGGGCCCGCATATGTAAAAAGAAGGTTTGCATTTTCATCATGAATTACTCCACCATATCCGCCGGTCCCGGACATCCAAGGGCACTTCCATCAAAATTTAGTTTAAAATGGCCAGAAGGGGGTTTAGACCATTCAAACATTTCTGGATTTTTTGCCGGAAATGACATTTCTGCAATAGTTCGCCAGTTTCCACGCCAGTTTGCCCCTTGTAAATTGCAGAATTTCTTTCGTAAAAGAACCCAAGAAGATACTTGCCCGACAATTCTGTCACATAAAATTTTCCAAGGGAGAGACTTCTGATTAAATTTTCTATTGTTCCTTTCTTTCCATAAATTCCACGCTATGTGCCCAACACAACAAGATATTAATATTTTCCCCAATTTAGGGAGATCAGAGTGAGGATTGTGTTATGTAAATCTTGCGATGGGCAATATAGAATTCCTATTTTGTTCATCAGATCGGTCCAGATCATATGAGCATATTCACAATGCAATAGGGTGTGATCTGCAGTTTCAGGAGACGTATTGCAGAACGGACATAGAGGATTTGGAACATTAGTCCCTCGTCTTTGTAAAGCGTCTGAAGTTAGAATTTTCTTACGGCAAATAGTCCAGATAAAGAACTTTACGCGAGGAGGAATATGCAAGGACCATGTGAAGGTAGCTGGATGTGTTGTTCAGAGTGTCTGGCACGAAATCATGTGGTGATACGCAGAAGCAGTAGAGAACATACCTTGCTTGTTTGGCGTCCAGATAAGTGTATCGGATGAGCTTTTTATTTTCACTTCGGAGAGCTTTTTTACCAAGTCAGTTGCTTCCAGAGCTTCGGTGTCATTCAACGCTCGCCTGAGATGTAAGTTCCAATCGCCCGAGGCCTGCCTATGGTCTAAAACCATCGTATTATGAGTTCTTGATAGTTGATGAATACGTTCATGGCTGTCCTTGATGCAGCTTGAGCCAAGCCACCAGTCCGTCCAGAACAGAGTTTTCCTGCTGCAACCGATATAGGATTTGACCGCAGACTTGAAGATAGGAAGGAGTTGGACTACTGAAGTTTGACCCTCAATTTTTTTATCATCACGAACCTGTTGGTAATTTTTTTATTTATTCTCATGGTCCAACTTACTGATATACTCTTTATAGTCAAACAAATGCTCCCTATAAAGTTGAGACAAACATGCTTTGAGCACTCGGATATTTTCCCCCCATAATGGACAAACCTAAAAACATCACTCCATTTCTTGTCCTTGACAACCTTATCATATCCACCACAGCACTTCACAGCATTAAATTGCATACACAAATCTAATTCCTTCCCCTCAAAAATTGCTTTCCTTTTGGATCTCCTCCCAATATGCTTCTCCAAGAAGCAATGATATTCCAATTCAAATGTATATGGATCACATGACGCACCCCTAGTCTTCTGAATCTGGTGAATAGCCTGTGATTTAGTGGGAAAGGTGAAGGACTGTAGATCCAAAGCAAACGGCGGCATCCAGCTCTTTGGAGGAACAATGCGACAGATCCCATAAGACTCTGCTTCTAGTCTAATCTTTTCTATGAACTCAAAGGGATCGCTAAATTCATCTTCTGTTGGGTAATAGACTGGAGCCTGGGGTACATCTCGAGCTCCAGATGGAGAGGTGCTAGGACAGTGCCCTGAAACCCCTTTCTCAACAGCCCTAGGTCTGCCTTTGCCCGTCTATAGAGCAAAGGCTCTCTGAAGAAAGTCCAAACTCGTCCTGCAGATAAGACAAGAAAAAAGGCCATACACATTTTTAGGATACTCTGCAGAAACTATGAATGATTAGTTAACTTATGCGCACTGTTGAACATAACTCAGAAGTGATAAAAACAATATAAAGAAACAAACTTCGTTAAAATTTTCAGATAGAAAACAAAATCTTTGTTTTTTTTTTTTTTTTTTTGCATTTGATTTACAGTTTTGACTCATCCAAAAAAAGGAGCTTAAACTGAAAGAGAAGTGGAAACTGGAGTACATATCTCCTAGGAAGCTTCATACAATCCGCTAGGATTATTTTGGAAATGCAAAAAGCGGATAGCCTGGACTTCCTGAAAGGAAATGCAAAAATCATGTAAGTTCTAATTGCTTTATGCCCTTCCTGGTAGTGCCAACACTAGAAAACTAATTCAAAATCCAGATTTTCTGCGGAAATTTTGAAAAAGGAAAAATACTAAGAAAGTGTGACAAAACTATCTAAACAAACATCAGGGAATTCCAGCCCAAAAGAAGCATAAAACATACCTCAGTTATTTACATATTCTGATTTAAACTTCCTTATAAATTTCTTTCCAATACCGAAGTAGCAGAAACTACATTGACCATTCAAAAAACACTAACCAAATAATAATAAAATAACTAAACAACCCAAATCCCATCTCGAACTTTGAAAAACAGAAAACTAGTCAGAGCTTCACCTTCTGTAACCAAAAATAAAACCAACATACAGCACAAAAAGAAAACAGGCCTCCCACTAGGACACAAACGCTACCTTAGACTCAACACTTCCGAATCAAGCATTCTCATCATAACATAACAAAACCAAACTATGAAGCACAAAAACCAGCTTGAATACCCTGAAATCGACACCAAACGATAAATTACCTCCTTTCATTGTTTCCAACTTTAGATAACAAACATCACCCGAGATTGAGCTTCTATTGCGGTTTTTTCAGTTTTGAAGCCCGCGACGGCGATGGAACTGAACAAAGAAAGGATCCACTTTTAAGTAATTACTAAAACGCCATTGCACTGGATTTTTATGTTGTCTTTACGCTTCGCCGCTGCACACTATCATCTATTGCTAGTCCGGGAAATCTAGTGGCACTGACCGTAATTCTGTGGCCAATGGCTTTAGAATATTTATGTATTTATTTGAAAATCGGAGTATGTAGCCATTTAGGTCACATTACATCTATATACGTCGATAAAACCTAAACCCTAAACCCTAATATACGTCGATATATAGGGTTTTCCATTTTAGTACCCTTTTTTTTGCTTTATTCTCTTATTTGTCTGTTCATGAATGAATATGAAACAAAACAAAAACAAAAAAACTCTTTAAATTACCCGATTTATTTTGAACTCTTTTAGTTGTTTCTTTTTTTTTTTTAAATTTAGACCTATAATTGATGTTAATGCTTGAGTTAAATACAATCTACTTAACAATCATCAGTCACCCTAAAATATCGATATGGTTAAATAACAATATGACAAAGCAATGAATATTTATCATTATTTAGTACTAATTAAGTTTTTATTATGCAATTCATTAATTATGGATATATCCATCCATAATTTTATCAAATATGTTGTTGCATTACTTAAAAAAAATCTTATTTTTACTATAATGTATGAAAATGAATTGAACAAACATGTGTCACCCATCACTTTATTTAAATCAACTCTTACACTAAAATTTTCTAAATAATATATGCATTCATACAAATTATAAATATGTCAAAAAAAATTCTAACTCAAAATTTTAAATCAATTATAATTTTTTGTTAAAATCTTTCAATTGATGTGAATTTTAAGATTAAAATGTTGTACCTTTTTGGTAAAAAAATTGATTTAAGAATTTTTTAAACAAATGAGAGTCATCTTCAAGTTTTTTTATAAAGAAAAATCAAAATGTGTCAGAGATTACTAAAACATCTTAGTCTTAAATATAACATTTTGACTTAGTTCAAAGAAGTATGAACACTTTTATACACATACAAATGCAAGCTAAACTAAACTAATTTTTAATATTGTAGATAAGAACAAAAGAGATAGAAAGCAAAAGTATTTATTTCGTAGTTAGGGAAATTAATAAATTTAAGTATTTTTATCTTACTACAACTGCTATAATGATGGAACCACAAAGTTCCATTAAATATAGTCATTAGAGAAACCAATAATTTCCTCATCTAAGAAACCCATGAACACATGTTGTAGCACTCATAATTACAATTAGAGCACAAATTACTAAATATTTAATCGACACTAAATACATGCATAAAGAACAATAGAAAGTGTGTTAGATTTCTCTTGGAGATGTTCGATTTTGCACATCTAGTGATATGAAATATTAGTTTTTGTCTATGTAAAGTTGCTAATGAAAGAAGTTACTCCAAAGATGAGGAACTAGAAAATAATACTTGTACTTATGTGTGAATATATAATGAAAAAGAAGAAGAAACAAAAGAGAATGTTTGGCCTCAGTAAAACTACCAAAATTCTAACTATAAATTTGAAAAGCCACTTCTAAACATTTTAAGAACAACATGTAAACCACTAACTGATAAAAACTTATTCTATGAGTAATCACAGAACACTAAATAGACTTTGTAGTAAAAAGAATGACAAAAAAATATTGCTTCACTAAAATTGTTGTTGAAATCATTTCTTTAGACAAATGTTATTTGAATCATAAAATAAACTACAAATGGACATAAGCAACCATACTGCAGGAGATAAAAATTAATTTAAAAATACCTGAGCTAATAGCCTTGGTGCTAATACCATCGAGCTTGTTTTGCTTCTTTCTCATATAACCCAATTGTCAAACATGTCTTTTTACTCTTGTCATGTATCCTCTTAATAAAGACATTCATGGTTTGTCATCTTCATCATCTGTAATTTCACCTTCTTCTTTCTCGATTCGTTCAATCATTTTTTTCTCATTCATATCCTTTTTCTTGTAATTGTTGCCATTATTTTTACTAATAATCATACTTCTGTGAGAAAGATTGGCCATTCTCTGTAGCTTTACTTTTCCGAAATGGTACTCACAGAGTAAATATCCAACTAGGGTTTGTCGAGAACACCTCCATCCCCTCCAATTATAGCGACTGCACCTTACAGTCCCAAATGAATAACTGTGACTTATACTGCTTGTTTGTCTTTGGCACTGTCCATGCTTTAAGTTTGCTTTCTTTCCCCTATTTTCTTCAATGGTGATGTCTACTTTTGCTCCATAAATAGATCTTCTCTTCTTAATAGGTTTAACTCTTTCCTTTTCATCCCACCTACTGCTTTGTCCTGCAAAAAGTATAAGATTTTATGGGCATGGTATGATATTTTAATCACAATTATCTAATTTATGGCACTTTGACATACCTTGATATGGAGAAGATGTCATTGGTTTTGCTGAATCAACACTGAATCCCATAAATAATCCATAAGATATGAGCCCATAAATCATTAAACAAAAAAAGTATGTCATTTCAATCTAAGTCTAATTCAAAAATTAATGTTATTTCAGGATATGATCTACTTCCCAATATAAACACTAATGAAGTAAAAATCTCCATCTAAAGTCTTACTTTTGGTACATGATGCATTTAATAACAAGACAATTTTCATGCTTTTATAACCCAGTTTTGTAAAAAAAACCATCTTTCGCTTTTAGTGTTAAATATTTAAGCTTAACATTGTAAGCACTTACGATTACTCACTATGTTTCTTTTTATGTTTACAAGTAAAGAGAGAAAATCATATACATGACTAGAAATAGATTACAGTGTTGTTGTCTTTAACTAAATGTTAATCTCATTATGGATCAATCCTTTAGGTACACTATCAATATCTCATGCGAGGTGCACTGAAATACACATTTAACATAGATTACTAGTATAAAAATCAGCACACATATCTATTTCAATTATTTATAATAATGGCCAAAATACTTTTTATTTATTTCTAGGTATCCATAAATTGACAAATAAGTGATTGATTGAATACAAAGATTACTGCATTTACAACTTAAAAAGAAAGAAAGAAATGCAAGTAATTAGAAGAGAAATCTTAAAATTACATCTATTGATTCTATGATCTTTGTCAAACATTCAAAAAAATATGAAAAAATTGAAAATGATCACCTTTGGTTGTTATTGATCTTTCTAAATTTTTCATCTCGTTTTTTTTCTTCACCTTCCCTTATCTGAAAAAAAAAATTAAAGTAAAATAAAATAAATGATAATAACCAATAAAACATTTGATACAAGTAGAGAGTGAAGCAGATAAAAGAATATAAGATAGAATGAAGTGCATACACAATAACATACCTCAATTTGACCAACATTTTGAACATCCTTGGTTTTTTCTTTGTGTGCCCTTTTTTGTTGAATCATTCTTGCACGTTTCATGTCAATACCAACAGAAAAAAGTATGTTTTTTTTTGCTATTCCATCTCTTCCAACAATTTTCTCTCTACTAGTGGTATCAATCTCTCTTGAAGCTTTCTTCTTCTTTTTTCCCTCTTTTGATCTGGAGATCAAAAACGCAGTAACTTTTTCAAGAAGGGTTTGTAAAAGTGGAAGCAAAAATTTTTTATGGATTTCTCGAAAAGGGTTCCACAAAAGTAGATGCAAAGATGCTTGGGGAGAGAAATTTTTCCACAACTTTGAAGAATGATCACTAGAAGACAGTGAAAGGAAAAACTCTAACCCTCTCTCCTCTCTTTCTTTTTCTCTCTTTTCGAAGAGAAATTTTTTCACAACTTTGAAGAATGCTCGCTAGAAGACAGTGAAAGGAAAAACTGTAACCCTCTCCTCTCTCTTTTTCTCTCTTTTTCTCTGGGTGGTGTTATTGGCAACAAAACTCCTCTTATACAGGCTACAATGGAGTCCTTTGGATAGTTTCGGCGTATCTACAACAAAACAGGCAATGAGAAAGGAAGTGTATATTGGTATGCATTTAGTAGGTTCAATCAATAGTGCTTTGCTGTTTAGACCGTACAAAAGAACATGACAGGGTGGAAGATGGGGTCGAAAATAAAGACATTGAATAAGTAATAGAGTACTGAAGTGTAAATATGAACGTTAAGATTTTCAAGTGGGCCATAGATATCTTATTAGCTAGAAAACATTATGAGTTGTGTAAGTATAGAAATATCTTAGTGTTTTTTTTTTGTGGTTCTTTCCATAGTTGTCTTTATAAGCTTAATTGACCTTCAGATTACACTAGTGTAATGGACGAGTCAAATAAATATCATGATGTTTACCTCTACTATCATTATGATATTTATATTAACAAAGTATAAATCTAGATAAATATGAGTTGAAGCTATTGTTAACTTGAGAGTTCATTTTTTAATGTTACTTAAGTAAACATGACAATGAAGATATTAGAGGAAGTAAATCATATAAAATAACATATTGGTTTCTATATTTTCCATAATTATCAATTTAACCTTTTTGTGTCTTGACCTTGAAAGAGTTGATTGATATATAAGCATTTGAACCTTGTATTAAGTATATAGTCATGGGATTCATCTTAAATTTTAAGATTTTATCAAAATAAAAAGCTAAATAAACTTAAAAAATAAAACAATACTACTATCTCACCATTCCCTATAAGAGGTTTCATAAGTAGAGATAACCACAATAGGATCTTGTCATTTAAGGGGATGAGTAAAACCCTCTATTCGATTAAAGAAAAGCAGGCTTACTAGTTTGCTATCTTTTCTATTTCTAATGATAATTAGATTTCAATTCAAGTTATGTAAGTAACTATGTTACCATCAAATTTAGTGAGTTCTATTACTTGTATCACACATTTGTTCATATTAAAGAAATGACATCTAAAGAGTAACATTTGGGACTATACCATTTATAGATGTTGTATTTGATTTAAAAAAATGCAAAATATGAAGTAAAATAGATGTAATAATGATATATGCAAGATATTGTTGAAACTTGGGATTCCATGATATATAATCACACTAGAAGAGGTCTAAGGGGTGAGAAGAAGAAGAAGAAGAGTTGTGGAAAGAAGGTTTTAGTAAGAAAATAGGAAGAGTGACGAATTAGGAGAAAATAGGAAGAAGATTAGGGTAATGGACTTCTCCAAACCCTCCCCCTTAAGTTGTATTTATAAATATAAAAACTAATAATATTACAAGAATACCCTTCACCCTAGTAAGAGTGAATAAAAGACATAAATTATAAACTAATTACATCAGTGTCACCTTTATGATATGACTCTTCATTTACCATCATGCCACCATTGAGTGGGTTTGTGGGCTTGAACCCATCTTCCACGTACTTAGACCTGTGGGTTTGGGCCCATATTCCTGTACTCCCCCTCAAGTTGTGGGTGAGAGAACATCATAAACTGCCAACTTGATGCAAATGGTGTATAGGATCTTCCTGTATAAAATAGTAGTCTATCATATCTCCTAACACTCCCCCTCGAGTTTGTGTTCTTTACCAAGAGACCCAACTAGAATAATATAAGAGAGAGTAAAATCACTCCTAATCATAAGACATCGCTTCATATTTCAATTAAATGGTCATAGTCAAAAATATTTTCCGCTCAACTTCATAGGCGAAAAATTAACCCCATTGTGAGGCATAGAGTCTACTCACTTTCTCAGGGTAGCTAAAAAAATGAATAGTAGACTTGACTCATGCTAGATGTTGGGCAAACTCCTATCCTCTGTAAGTAGTGGGTCTATAGGCATTGCTCAGAAGTTTATTAATAAACTCCTCCATCATGGTGTCCCTCCATAGGGCACCGACTCTCAAATTGTAGGAGTAAAAATGCCAAATAAGGGTAATCACTGGAAGATAATATTCTGAGACCACCATGTACTTTCTTGTTCATCAGAATAACCAATGCTGACAATAATCAACAACCGAGAAGTCCTCCTTCAATAATAATGTCTCAATCAAAGAGACATAGTAGCAACAATGGTAATGAGGCAATGCCCAAATAACACGTACCAAATAAGTAGTTATATAGCAATGGATAACCATTAGGTAGTAAAAGCTCTGAAAAGCAATAAGGACATATAAGATAATATGCAGCAAATTCATCCTTGAATAAGAAGTTATGCACCAAGTAATAAACTGAGGATAATTCAAGGTAATAATCCATGGTAATAATCAAGTAGGAGTCAAGCCAGTAGCAAATAGCATATAGCATATAACATAGTAGTTTTGACAGTGAGTCAGTGAATCAAGCCGAGTAATAGATTGCCAATAATAAGCTGAATCACAATGTTTTATATCAATATATCAAACAATCTCCAATGTGCTCGGAGATAATGTCAATGATCCTAGCTTGAAGTCAACAAATATTTTGCAAGCTCAAGTGTTAATCCACCTCTTATATGATCAAGTACATAAGGTAGTTTCCTCTTCAATTTGTGCCAACTTAGTAATCAAAGAAGACACCTTTCCTTGCATTTATTCCTAAGTTGAGGAGGAAACTATCTTATTTAGAAATAATTTCCAGCCATGAATTTTGTGAGATTTTGTTGGTATTTTGAAAGATTACAAAGAATTTGATTTGGTATCCTTCCCTAAAAAATTAAGGCAAGAAAATATTCAAATATTTGGCTTGGCTTGAGTTACTTGGTTTACAATATTCGAGCTAGTAAAGTTGTTGATACTAGCCATCTTTTACTTGATCATACAAGAGGTGGATTAGCACTTGAGCTTGCAAAATATTTGTTGACTTCAAGCTTGGATCATTGACATTATCTCCTAGGTTGAGGGGGAGAATAGAAGGAGAAACAAGTATTAAGGATGAACACATTGGAGATTGTTTGATTTATTGATTATCAAACAACACTTGGTTCAACTTATTATTGGCAGTCTATTACTCAACTTGACTCACTCGCTCAAAGCTACTGTCTGTTATACCCTATCTACTATCTACTACCGACTTGATTATTATATTGGATTATCCTCAACTTATTACTCAGTGCATAGCTTCCTTATTAAAGGATGAACTTGCTGCATAGTATCTTTTACTACCTACTGGTTATCCGTTGCTATATGCCTATTAGGTACATGCTATTTGATCATTGGCCCATTTTCGTTGGTGCTATTGTGTCTCTCTGATTGAGACATTATTATTGAAGAAGGACTTCTCAATTGCTGATTGTTGTTAGCATCGGTTACTCTGATGAAGAAACAGACACATGATGGTCCCATAATATAATATTTTATTGATTACCTTTTACCCCCTTATTTGACAGTTGTACTCCTACCATTTGACAGTCGGTGCCCTATGTTGGGACACTGTGATGGAGGAGCTTATTACTACACTTCTAAGCAATGCCTATAAACCCGCTACCTATAGAGGATTGGAGTGTGTCCAACATCTAGCGTGAGTCAAGTCTATTATTCACCCAATAGGTGTTTTTTTAGCTACCCTGAAAAAATGGGTAGACTCTGTGTCCCCGCATTAGGGTTACTTTTTCGCTTATGAAATTGAGTAAAAAATATTTTTTACTATAACCATTTGACTGGAGTATGGAGCGATGTCTTATGGCTAGGAGTGATTTTACTCTCTCTTATATTAAGCTAGTTGGGTTTCTTGGAAAATAACAAAGAGACCACTAGCTTAAGGGGGAATGTTGAAAGATAGGATAGACTATCATTTTATACGGGAATATTTTATACACCATTTGTAGCAAGTAGGGCTTTTATGATGTTCTCTCACCCCCCAACTTGGGGGAAGTGTTGGAAGATGGGCCCAAACCCACACGACCAAGGAAGACTCACACGCCCAAGTGTGTGGAATAAGGGGTCAAGCCCATAGACTAAGGAGAAGGCCCACAAGCCCACATAGTGATGGCATGATGGTAAATAAAGAGTCATCTCATAAAAAACATACTTATGTAATCAATTTATGATTTATGTCTCTTATTCACTCTTACTAGGGTGAAGGGTATTCTTGTGATATTAATACTTTTGATATCTATAAATACAACGTAAGGGGAAGGGTTTGGAAAAGCCCATTACCCTATTCTTCCTCCTCTTTTCTCCGAATTCTGAATTCACCACTCTTTCTCTTCTCCTCCTAAAACCTTCTCTCTACAACTCTTCTTCTTTTTCTTCTTTTTCTCAACCTTTAATCCTCTTCAATTGTGATTATACATCATAGAATCTTAAGTTTCAATGAAGGAAAAATATCTGAGATACTAGATTTGCAATTGTTAACTCAATTAAGTTTTGTTATCATCAAAATAAAAAAGGGAGTCAATGCTTGATCAACAAAAGCGAATTCTAATAAACACTTTACATAGCTTTGGATGCAACCAACTTGGTTTGGTGTCACATATGTAGTTTTTGTCCAATATTCTCAACAGTAGTATGAAAAACTTTATCTTCAATTCGCAAACAACTATATTCTTTTGATTTTGATTTTGTTTTTCAAATAATTTAATAACTAGGTTAAGACATGCTATCTTTGTGTTTATAATACAAAAAATTTGGAAAGAGCATCATGTGAGGTGTTTCAAAGGCAATTAGGTATCTCCTTGATACTCATGTCATAAGCAAGTTTGGAGTCTGTATTCTCTTATCAACCACTTATCTTTGGTCTCTTATAATAGCAATAAATACAAAAATAATTAAATTTGGTCTCTTATAATAGCAATAAATCTAAAAATAAATAAAATTTGGGAACTTACCTAAGTTTTTGCTTGTAAAACACTTTAGGGAAAAGAATTGTGGGAGTTTAGCTCATCTAAAAGATTTTTAAAGATTAATTTTGATGGTATCGGTTTTCTTGTAGATATCAGGGAGGTTATAGAGTTTCTTTTTTCCCTTTTAGATAAACAAGTAATATTACTTTTTGTGTCTCTTAGTTACATTCTATCTCCAAAAATCTAAGCAATTTAATTTTTTATAATCATTTTGGTCCCTCTTGTTTTGAAACCCCAAACCCTTATCTTGCTTCTAGTTAGCTATTAACAAAAATTTGCAAGAAAGCACTATTTAAATGGATTATATTTCATTACATGTGAAGGATCAAAGGAAGTTTTTCACATTATTCACAATAAGGTGAGACATTTTAACTAAGTAATTGTTATGAATTTATAAAAAAAATAACTCTCAAATGTGAAACAATGTTAACAATGATTAATAAATAATTTAGAACTTCCAAGTGTATATAACAAGGACCAACGACAGGTGATACGACCTCTTTTTGTCACATTTTAATACTTTAAAAACGATAAAAACACCAGACAATCAACTTTTAAGAAGTAGGTGAACTCCTTCAGGTGATCTGCGTAGATCTCAAATATATAGTTGGAATCATTGTATTCAAGAGTGTTAGGGTATCATATTTTGAGACATTATCAACTTAATTGAACTTAATTAAATGGTTTTGTTACCTAATACACCTAGTGTATCACATAAATTCCTACATAATTATGGGATTTAATAAATATTTAGAATACAGTTAAAATTACTTCATATTTTCGATGAGAGAAGAGACAAAAAAAACTTTAAAAAATGTAATATCATTATATCATTATGCAAACAAATGAGTCAATTATTAATGCAGACACGTTTATATCTCGACAAGTTTCGGTTTTATCTGAAAAAAAAATCCATTTCGAGTTTGGGTTGAGGGCATGCTTTTCCTAGCCTTGACCCTCAGTTTTTGTAATTCTATTTTACTCTTTATATTTTAATAAATCACATAAATAAAAAAATATTTGACTACTAAGAGAGTGTTAGGTTTGTAACAAAATAAATTTTGATAAATATCTTTATTATATTATTTATTATCATTAAAATTATCTTTAAATATAGAATGAAATTGTCCATATAAAGGAACTTTTGGGATGTCACATTTAAGGGTCATATTTTAAATTTTATTTTTTTAAAGTGTATATTTTAATACATACATAGACACTTCATAAAATTATAAAAAAATCCCAACTTTTAATAGGTGTCATCAAGTCAATGGATATGGCACCGCCTCCAATATCAATTCCAAACTACTTTCCCACCATCCGCAATCTGCCACGTGGCATCCGAACCTCAGCTTCTATAACCCTACCTGGGCCTAACCTGGTGTCCTTTCCCCATCAGTCCCCTCATATTATTCTCCCTGCATTGACTTGTAAATAAATAAAAATATAACAAGGATGTTCCGTTAAATTTCAAGGAACCGGCCGCATTTTTTTATTTAACAAAAGCCCCTATGTTTACACTTGTTTTTTCGGTGGTCGCTACTTGGTCAGATCAGGCTAGCAAGACCACGGCCGTTAGATGATGTGAGCCCACTGCTGAGGTACTAATGTCTTCCTAGTGCGTGACATACACCGACCAGTGGGTCCAATGTCACAATCTTTTATTTTCTAAAATTTTACCGATTGATAATAAAGATATAAAATGGGGTTAAGATGGATCGGAGTTTAGGAACACGGGATGAAGAGGGGTCAATTTTTAATCGAGTTTTCGGGAAAAAAACAAGAACTAAGTTACTAGGAAGGTGATAAGTCGGGGTCTGGTTCGATAATTTGGATTTTTATTAGATTTTTTTAAATTGAGTTTTACTGTGGAATATTTGATTTGGGTTCAGATTTTGGGAAACTCGACACTCCCTGTACCCATTTATATTAAGATGTCTTAATTTTATCGAAAAAATTATTATATTTAGAAACACCCGATAAAGATGGGTCGAGTGTTAATCGAGTTTTCGGGAAAAACAGCAAGGACTAGTTACAAGGAAGGTGATCAAGTTGGGGTCTGGTTTGATAATTCGGGTTTTTATTATATTTTTTAAAATTGAGTTTTAGTGTCGAATATTAAATTTAGGTTCAGATTTTGGAAAACCCGACCCTCCTACACCCATTTCTATTAAAACGCCTCAATTTTATTGTAAAAATTATTTTAAACTATTATAATTAGAAACACCATATGAAGATGGGTCGAGTGTTAATTGAGTTTTCAGGAAAAAAACAAGGACGAGTTACGAAGAAGGTTATCAAGTTGGGGTCTGGTTTGATAATTCGGGTTTTTATGATATTTTTTAAAATTGAGTTTTAGTGTCGAATATTAGATTTAGGTTCAGATTTTAGAAAACCTGACCCTCCTGTACCCATTTCTATTAAGATGTCTCAATTTTATCGTAAAAATTATTTTAAACTATTATAATTAGAAACACCGATGAAGATGGGTGAGTGTTAATGGAGTTTTCGAGAATAAAGCAAGGACAAAGTTACGAGGAAGGTGATCAAGTCAGGGTCTGGTTTGATAATTCGGGTTTTTATTAATTTTTTTTGAAATTGAGTTTGAGTGTCGAATATTAAATTTAGCTTCAGATTTTGGAAAACCCGACCCTCCTATATCCATTTATATTAAAACGTCTCAATTTTATCGTAAAAATTATTTTTAACTATTATAATTAGAAACACCGGATGAAGATGGGTCAGAGTGTTAATCGAGTTTTCGGGAAAAAAACAAGGACAAGTTACAAGAAGGGTGATCAAGTCGGGGTCTGGTTTGATAATTCGGGTTTTTATTAAATTTTTTTGAAATTGAGTTTTAGTGTCGAATATTAGATTTAGGTTCAGATTTTGGAAAACCCGACCCTCCTATACCCATTTCTATTAAAACGTCTCAATTTTATCGTAAAAAGTATTTTAAACAATTATAATTAGAAACACCGGATGAAGATGGGTTAGAGTGTTAATCAAGTTTTCGAGAAAAAAACAAGGACAAGTTACGAAAAAGGTGATCAAGTCGGGGTCTGGTTTGATAATTTGGGTTTTTATTATATTTTTTAAAATTGAGTTTTAGTATCGAATATTAGATTTAGGTTTAGATTTTGGAAAACCCGACCCTTCTGTACTGTAAAAATTATTATAAATTATTATATTTTGAAACACCGGATGAAGATGGGTCGAGTGTTAATCGAGTTTTCGGGAAGAAAACAAGGATTGAGTTAGGAGCAAGGTGATCAAGTCAGGGTTAGGTTTGATAATTCTGGTTTTTATTAGTTTTTTTTAAATTGATAGAATTTTGATTAATTTTAAATATTTAAGTTTATGTTTTGTTAAATATGGTAGTGAATAATGTGGATTATAATGAATTATAGGTGGAAATTATCAAGATATTGGACTTATGACTTAATTTTATGTAATGGGTTTAAATGATGACACGTGGAAGTAGACTAGGGTTGACCGGAGGAGTATTTCTTTCTTCCGACAATGGTTCAGCACCAGTGGGTCCGGTTTACGGCGACGAACAGAGATTTAGCCATAAAAACGGATTGAATTTGAATTTTAAATTTTTTGGAAAAAAATTGAAAAGCAAGAAAAAAATGATTGCGGCGGGGGCGTGCGGCGTGTGAAATAACGAGGGGCGTATGAACTGAGGTTTGGAGTTAAGAGGGAGAGAGGACAGAGAACGGCGGTGGAAAATGAGAAAATAAAAAAAAAGGGAAATTATCAGCGATAATAAAGAAAATACTGTGGGAGGAGAAATAAAAAAAGGGGGTTCTAGGGTTTTGGAAAATGGGATGTCGGTGACAGGAATTGGGAATAATTAAGCAGCGGAGGAAGACGACGAAATGAGATCCCATCTCGAAGTTCTGATAAGGAAGAATGAGACGGAGTTGGAGGGGTGTTTTTCAATCGAGCGTCGTGTAGGCGGGAGGATTGATGGGCGGTAGGGGTTAGTTAGATCGAGGAAGGGGAGGAGGCGGAAAGTGAGTTGATTGAAACGAGGTGAGTTTTTTGAGTTTTGGGTTTTTGGTTTTGTTTTGAGTTTGGACCGAAGGGGAAGGGGATTTGGTCTTGGCAGAGGTTTGATCTGTGTATTTGAGAATTGACCCGTTGAGCTCCTGTGCTGCTAATTTTGTCTTGGCAGTGGACTTGATTCTTGTATTTACTTGCTATTATTAGAAGTAGGAGTGTCTTCTTTGAAGATTACACTAACTTTTTAGAAACGGTATCTTGTTCGCAGTTATTCTGCTCTTGTTGCTCTTGCACGTCGCCGGCCTGACGAGTTTAATGTGAAAGTAAATAGAACCCGTTAGAAACTAATTTGAGTCCGAGCGTGATAGTCCTGTTAATAGCATTCGATATTGATAGTTTTTGACTTCGAACTAATTTCGTTGGACTATTAGTTTAAGAGATTCCATACGAATTTTAGCTGGATGATTGGTTTGGAGCTAACAAGAGTTTAGTATTTGTAGGAATAGGACATTCTCTTGGCTTATGGGTTCAATTCTTCATCTGCAGATTGAGATTGTTAGAGAATCTGGCGCGAAACATTTGAATTTCAGCCCTAACGTTTAGCTTTGGTGTCGGCTATCCGGTAGTCTCTTACTTCTTATTCAAGTTGGAGAAGACGTATGCAGTGAGAAGCAACAACTCGTATAACAAGGATCAAACCAGGTTCATAAGTTTCTGGTTTGTGGTACCTATCAAGGGAAGGGACTTTTCGTGGTTGAGCTGGGTATCTGAAGGAAACTCTTGGTAATTGACAAGGGATTATTTTTAATACCCATTTCATACTAGAATGGGTTGTAGCTGTTCGAAACTCACACCATGCTGTTGGGGTTCTCAGTTCAATGCAACTGTCCTTGAGGCACCTGATGTTGGTGAGTAAGATTGATTTGAGGGTTGATATGACTTGATTGATGTTTTGAATGAGTAATTTAGATATTCTTTTTCTTACAGAGAATGAGGAGAAAAATGATCTTGATTTGCCTCCATTCCGTGATTTTGCTTTTGAGCAACTGCGTATTGCAACAGCTGGCTTTGCAGTGGAAAATATAGTGTCTGAACATGGGGAGAAAGCACCGAATGTTGTTTACAAAGGAAAGCTGGAGAACCACAGGCGGATTGCTGTCAAACGCTTTAACAGGGCAGCTTGGCCTGATGCACGACAGTTCCTGGTATGTTTTCCTCACCTTGAGAACTTCATTTTCATTTTGGTGGTGGTTTCTTGTAACTATTTGATTTCATTTGGTTAAATATCAATTTGGATGGGTCGAAAATCTTAACTGGAGAGTGATGGTGCAATAAATGATGTGTTTGACTTGATAGGATGCTACTTTGTGGTGCTTGGACTTAGGAGCAGTCATTTCTTATACATAATGCAAACCTACATTGCTTTTGGAATCTGTAATGCAAAGATACATTTGCCATCTCCTTAACTAATGCTTTGAGATATTTTATCCATGTGGAATATTGTGGGTTTTGTTATAAATGAATATTTTTGGATTTGTATTATTTGTCCAAGCAGAATGTTGCCACATAATCTTGGAACAGAATAGTGTGTTGCTTGGCCTTACTTATCTGAGGTATTTCTTTTAATATTATAGGATGAAGCAAGATCTGTTGGTCAGCTCCGGAACAATAGGTTGGCAAATTTACTTGGTTGTTGTTGTGAAGGTGATGAGAGATTGCTTGTGGCAGAGTATATGCCTAATGATACCCTAGCAAAACACCTTTTCCACTGTAAGTGTGTGGACATGATGTGGTCTTGTAGTTTATATACAAGTACTCTGTTTTGCTCTATTAATTTGGTTGCAGTTTTCATTTACATGCTCCATTTATTTTCTAGTGTTGTTTTTTTGGGTATAGTTTTTATGTTGGCTTTCGTTATGTGATCCGTTACTGTTTGTTCTCAATGTTTTGGTTGGTTTTACTTTCATGCACAGGGGAGGCACAACCTATGAAATGGCCAATGCGTTTACGGGTGGTTCTACATCTTGCTCAAGCTTTAGAATACTGTACCAGCAAAGGACGTGCTCTCTATCATGATCTTAATGCCTATAGGATTTTATTTGATGATGTAAGTGAATTAGCATTCACTAGTTCTGCAACATCCCCTAATATGTAGCTGGGGTTTATGTAGTTCTCTCATTGTGGGTTAGCAATTTGCAGGACTGCAATCCTAGACTTTCTTGTTTTGGTCTAATGAAGAACAGTCGGGATGGGAAAAGCTACAGCACTAATTTGGCATTTACCCCTCCAGAGTATTTGAGAACTGGTGCGTGCTAAATTAACTTTTATTCGAGAACCTCAGCCATGAATTTGGATAGTCTTTGCCCTGTCTCCTATCTGTTTTTATTTCTTTATATTCTTATTATTCCTCATATTGTTGGACACTATATTATACATAATGAGTCCATCATGAAACTTTTTGACCATCAGAGTTCCCAATGAGCCCAAAAATTTATTGATGTCTGAATTGTTTATTCAATAGTATGATGTAGTAATATTGTCATATTTGTTGTGGTGGCAAGAGTTTGCTTATTTGTGTTAGACACCAAGGGTTATAAACGCCAAGGGTTATAGAGTCTTTTCTGTGACTGGGTAAAAGGGGCAATTTTAGTGTAAGTAGGGTAGTAAAGTCATTTTATTGTAATTGGGTTAAGGATGATATTTGTGCCATCTAAAAATAAGGACGAGTTGGAATAGAGAAGTAGCTCCATTTCCGTATTTAAAGAGTTAGTGTTCAATGGCTTTGTCTAATGGGTGCAAAGAAAAGTGAGATAAGGCACATTTGCCTGATGTCTCTGAAAAAAAAAATAATTAACCCATGCAGTTCGAGACCTGCCTATGAGAAGCTTCTCTTGCTCTGCTTCCTGGATTAGCATTGCTCTGTTACCAATTCGTTAGGATCCTTGCTCAAAAGCACTGTTAGAGAGCAAGAAATGAAGGAATTGAGGAAGAAAGAGGCTTGATGTGCTTTGAGAGATTTCTAGAGAGGAACAAAAGTGGCATGGGCCTTTGGCTCAATGGTCACATGTTTTTTAGGGTGGGGGCAGGGGTGTGTGGCTTTCATATGTGAGGTCTTGAGTTCAAGTCTCTCCAGGGAGTCATGGCATTGACATTGAGAGAGAGAGAGAGAGAGAGAGAGAGAGAGAGAGAGAGAGAGAGAGGTTCTATTAACCCTAAGTACTGTAGCATGATTCTATTAGCCCTCATAGAAAAGTTAGTCCTTCTAAGTCATTATAAGAAAAGACTCAATTACCCTTGGCATCTGACAATATGAATTTCCAAATCTGGTTTAATTAAACTATCAATGTAGTTCTTTTTGGTTAAGAAAAATTAGGGTGGTCCCAATTCATGGTTTACGCTGTAAGTAGGCTGTTGTAGGGTAGTTCTGTAAACATATAACTACCTTATGTAAAAAATATTGTCTAGTTCATGAAATCAGGGCCCATACACCTGTTTTAGGTGATGTAAATATTGGCTTGTCCGATGTATAATTATTGTGCTAGCATCCTTGCAAAATTACAGATAGTGAAAAATGTTAAGAAATGAAAGACTAATTTTATTGTATTCGTAGTTCCTGACTTCTGCTGTAGTGGTTTGTCCTGAAGTATTGGAGGTTCTTTTAGCTTCTTACGTACTTAAACGATAATTCGTTTTTAAGGAAAGCAACCACTAAAGCTAATTGGTTGTTTTCTACTGTAATGAGTCTTAACTGGTTTGAAGTCTTAGATCATTATTATATTCCTTCAGCAAGTACACTGTATTTCATTTATTGATTAACATTACACTTTTTTCCAGAAATTATGTTCTTTCATCTGTCCATGAGTTACAAAAACTATGTTGAAGTAGTCACAAATACTTGTTCTTCGTTTTCAGGGAGAGTAACACCAGAAAGTGTGATATACAGTTTTGGAACTCTTTTGCTTGACCTTCTAAGTGGAAAGCATATTCCTCCTAGCCATGTAAGTAATTGATTTACTGATTGCTTCTTAGATGGTGCTGTTCTACGCCTACGCCTTGATAGTGTGTAATTTGCATGTTATCTAGGATGTAAACTTCGTCTGTACATGTTGCCAAAGAAGCTTAGAACATAAGTTTGCATGATTTTTTACGTTCCTGCATATTGTTTCTTTTTATAACTCTGACACTGTAGCTTTGCTTTATTTACAGGCCCTGGACTTGATACGGGACAGGAATTTTCTGATGTTGACAGATTCATGCTTGGAAGGACAATTTTCTAATGATGAGGGAACTGAACTAGTACGGTTAGCTTCTCGGTGTTTGCAGTATGAGCCCCGAGAAAGGCCTAATGCAAAATCATTAGTGACTGCTTTGACTTCCCTTCAGAAGGAAACAGAGGTAAGTTAGTTATACAAATGAAAAACGTACAAGTTTCGTTCCCATACCTGCTATTTCCCTTGACATTGTTGGTATTATCGATGACCCACGTGAAACAGCTGGAAAAGATATTTTATTTTTTTCTCACAGTATGCCTCTTGTGGTAATTTGTAAATTTATATTAGTTCATACATGAGTTTTCTCAAGTTTCTCTTCCTAGCATTTGTTCCTTTGCTCTGTTCTTCAGCAAATTTTAGAATCCAGATTTTCTTGTTGAATTGGCCTATAGTTATGGATTTTAAGTATCCAAAGTTTGTCTTTCTAACACATATTCCTTCGTTGTAATGTGGGCCTTTCTGCTCAGTGGTCACTTGGGGATGTTTCTAGCCTGATGTCTTGGGTTCAAGTCTCACCGAGGGTAAAGGGAGTGTGTGTGTGTGTAATCAGCATTCAGAAAAACAACTCATATTCCTTCATTCAAAGATTTAACACATTTTCGAACCCATAATTATTGTAGAATCAGTATGGCACATAACCTGACTATAGATATGGATTTGGTGGCACTGAAGTTGAAGGTAACTTATCAGGATATTAAAATAATGAAAGTAACATCATGGCATCCATTTACATCCATGAATAAACCTGTGGACTTGGCTGCGACTTGCGCGAATTAACCTTTGGAAACTTTTTAGTGATACTTCAGGTCATGGTTAAACCTCCTGACAATGCATCAGTGAAGCATGATATTGCTATATATGCTGAGGACAGCTGGTAAGATATAGGGGCAAAATCCCAACTAGCTATCATTTGTTTTAGCATCTGGTGCTAACTCTCCTCTAATTAGCAATGCTTACGGGTTGGAGACAAATTGGTAAAACAGAGTCTTCTTTTTTTGTGATCTGATATCCTGATTTGGGGTCATTTTGGTGTAGTCCTCAGTTCCAGCACTTCACAGTGACCTGTGTCATGAAGGAACAATATGGATTTGAGAGGGAAGATTAGCAGAATTGTTTTATAAAAAATATTATTGAATCGGTAAAATTAATACTTGCTTCTATAGGATGGCTTTTATGGACACTAATAAGAGACCTTAGGGGAATGGGTGTTTATATGAATTCAATCTCATGATTTTGGAGACATTACTGAACACCATGTGGATTTCTCATGTTATGCTTCTCTGATCCATTCTTCTAGCCAATGTTAGGCTCTTCTTTGAGCTTATATAGTTGTCTGAGATGCATAGAGTAAAAAATCATAGATTGCCTTCTTGAAGCATTAAAAATGTCTACTAAGGCACCAAAAATCTTGTTGAACTTCCTTCTTGGTGTTCTTGAGAAAGTAATTTGGGTATTAGATCTGCTCTTCTGTCAGCTTGAACATGAGATCATTACACTTTCAGAGAGAATATTAACATATACACCAATGAAGAAATAGTAATGAAATAAAGCAAGTTGGTTTTGTAGAAGTCAATGAAGTTATGCAGAAGCAATTGTAATCTATTAAATGACATATAAGAGTGGTCTAAAGTGCAAGTGGAAGCATGATAGTGGAGCGGTGGAAATATGTCCTGGTTGGAAGTTATTTTGATTCTTTGATGGCTCGCTAGTTGGCATATTTGGGTTATAAGGCTGTTGTGAGTTATCCAACAAAGGATGGATTGGGAAGGAAATGGAGTTTTGATAAAGTTCTGTTTCTCTCTTTGGCCACTTTTTCTTTCGTAATGAATAGTTATGTTTAGCGTTCATCCAAAAGCACCAAAGGTTTTAGGCAAGGGGAAGCTCTATCAGCCAGTTTTGAATCTCTTGATGAGAAACTGTTGTCTTTTTGGAGTGTCCTATTATCGGTACTTCCTATTGTCTTATGGTAAACCTAACCTACAGTTTTTGAATTGTAAATTCTCAAAATCCTCTCTTGCAGGTTCCTTCATATGTCTTGATGGGTATACCTCATGGAGATGCGTCATCACTACAGCAACTACAACTATCGCCTCTTGGTGAAGCTTGTTCAAGAATGGATTTGACTGCTATTCATGAGATTCTGGAAAAGACGGGCTATAAGGATGATGAAGGAACAACAAATGAGGTATTTATGAGCTGCATTTGTTCTTAAAACTAAAGGATGTGAATTATGATTGGATGTCAAATTTTGTGATTTTTTTTGTGTGTGTGTGTGTGATAGAGATCAATTTCCTTTTTATTTGTTTCTTGACCCATTGTTTCTTTTCTATGCAGCTGTCATTTCAGATGTGGACTGACCAAATGCAGGAGACATTGAACTCAAAGAAGAAGGGTGATTCTGCATTTCGTCACAAGGATTTCAGAGCTGCGATTGATTGCTACAGTCAGGTTAGATATCTTTTTTGGGGGATTATAGGAATTCTTACTTCAGCTTCTCTAGCTTATTTGGTTAAAAAAATTAAAAGAAAGGAAGTTCCTTTGGTGAGTTCTGATTTAATCTTAATGCATTTAAAATAAATCAGGGAACTGTTCCTTTCAATTATTTTTATACCCCTCCATTCAAAAAAGAAGAAAAAAAAGGAAGTAATTCATCTGCATTTGTTGATTACTGTAAGAGATGTTTGGGTATGAGAAATGAGAACAGAGAACTTTGTTGAAATAGGGTAAGAGATGTTTGGGTTTATTATGAGGTAGGGATAGTGTTCAGAGAGAGTACATGTTGTCATGACAGTTGTTCAGCCCACTCTGTGGGCATGAAGAAAGGAAAGAACGAATCTTAGGAATGGGTGGACCTGGGCAGGGGTTGAGTTGTGATTTTAAGCAAGATCAGGCTTTGGAGGGGAAAAAAAATCTACCATGAAATTGAGCTGGGGTTTTTCAAAGACCTCCATGTTCCCTTCTTTGGGAAACCTAAGAGGGCATGCCTGTAGAAATAAAATTTTATTTGCAAGATAGGATTTTGCATGAAATTGAGTTCTTAAAGCAGCAACCATTCTAAATGTACAGAGTATTGTGTATTCTACAAGAGCTGGTCTATGTTGGATGAAAGGGGGATTACAAATTTATCAGAATTTCTTCTTGTACGCTTTGCAGTTTATAGATGTTGGAACTATGGTTTCTCCAACTGTCTTTGCACGACGTTGTCTGTGCTATCTGATGAGTGAGATGCCCCAGCAAGCCCTAAACGAAGCAGTGCAAGCCCAAGTTGTATCGCCTGCATGGCCAACTGCATCTTACCTCCAGGCAGCAGCATATCTTACCCTTGGAATGGAAAATGAAGCTCGTGAAGCACTTAAAGATGGTTCTTCTTTGGAGTCTAGAAAAACCATCGCCCAGAGTTTCTAAAAAAAAAAAAAAGTGAATATAGAATGAGGACAGATTTGTAAAAAATAGGAGAAAACTTCTGAACAAATTTCTGCTACCAATATGTGATGGCATGTTCTTCCCAGCATCAGATAGATCCTTGTTGAGAAATTGGTAGATGTGTCAGATGTCAAGGTTTTTGAGGGATTGTATGTACTATTCCAAAACAAAAAGAGAAAACCATGGGGAGTTTTTATTCTTTAACCCAGAAGTGAAGGATGTGTAAGTTTTCCTTTGGTGGGTTCACTGAAAATGTTGGATCATTGTTGCCCTTGGTGGAAAAAAAGGGGTATGAGAAAAAGGAAAGAAAAAGAAAAAGACATGTAATTTGTGTACAGCAACTGGTTTGGTGATCTCCAATGCTGTTTGTTTTCTCTGTATCTTCACCTTGTTTTGCTCTGAAACTTTTGTATTGATGACTTTTAGCTGGAGAGATTATTTCTGCTTGGTTGCTTGAAGATTTTTAATGTGGGATGCTGAGGCGCTTGATTTAAAATCCAAAGTTGAACAGGGTGTGATTGAGGGTTGTCAATTCTACCTGTTCATTCCATACATGTAAGTAAATATTATTCATTATTTCATGTTAAAAAATAATTTTTTATTGGTATATTTTTTTAAAAAACTTGAGTGCAATATAGTTAGTGGATAAGAAAGAGATAATTAGGAAATGGTATTTACATATTTTTCAAGTGGATACTCTCTCTCTCTCTCTCTCTCTCTCTCTCTCTCTCTCTCTCTCTCTCTCTCTCTCTCTCTCTCTCTCTCTCTATATATATATATATATATATATATATATAGGGTTGATCCAATACGAAAAATCGTTTGGTGCGAAACATACGAAATGCTATCTCAGCCATCCAATCATAATCAACGACTATCTCAGTTGTTCGATCAACGATTATTTCAGCCATGTGATCAACGGGGTTAGCTCAGTCGTCCAATCATAATCAAACGATTGATATAGCTGTTTCGCGTGTTTTGAACCAAATAGTTTTTTGTATTGGATCAGCCATGTGTATATATAAAGAAAAAAATTCTAGAACTTTTAAAACTCAATCAAATGAGGACAAGATTTTCCTTTGATTTTTTACTTTATTAGAGTTGTTTGTTCAAAGCAAAACCAACTTTCTCTCAAAACCTTTTATTTTCTTTTTTGTCTATTTTAATGTAGCCAAAAGAAATCCTAGAGCAATTATCACCTTACTTTCCCTTATATGGAGAGAGCCTCACAACATACTTTATAGATCATTGAGATCAATAACAAAAGGTGGTAATGCCAAAGCTAAAGCTCCACTAATAAGCATATATTATATAAATCAAGCCCTAAGTGGCTACTATCATGAGATCTCAAAGCCTCCATATAATTTTTCTACTCTATTCTTCACTTTTTGCCTTGCTCCTCTTTAGGGTAATCAGACTTGGTAATCAGGTTTTGACTAGGTTGCAAGAGAGAATAGAGGACCTTCCCTTTCACAAACTGAACAAGAGTTAATTGTCAATCTTCATAGTATCATCAACCATGTTGAATTCAAGTTGATAATTTTAAAAAATTATTATATAAAAATAAAAAATTTAAACTTTTTATCCGTGTTATACAACTCAAAATAAATTCATCTACGAAAGTAGATTTAATTGAACCCGATCCCATATCCAAATTAAAGAAGGTAAATACCAAGGATTAGTTAAAAATCCAACTACTTGGTTGAATTGGCCGGTTTTACTAGTGAACCAACTAGTTTGAATGAATTGGCCAATCTCAATTAGTCAAGATATTGTAGGCATGGTGGAATTTCCTCCACTCGAAAGAAAAACAAGGGGAAGGGCTGGTCCCCTCTTCTCTCAGTTGGCATTTAGGCTAGAGAAACTTCTACACAATGGAGATGAGAGCATCGATCTTCTTCTGGTAAAACAATGAGAGAGAAGGGGTAGGACTCTGCCCTTTTCTTGCAAATCTTGTTACATGTCTCTTCCCTGGTTTATTTTTAGTCGAGTTTTACATTGTTACTTTTTATGATTTTAAAATATTTATTTTTTAATTAAATTTTATTAAATATAAAAAAAGAAAATAGAAATATTTTCCCTTTTAAAAGCAATCACTCCCTCCCTTATAAACTCACATGCATGCATGTCTCTTATAAGGCCAAGATGTGAGCTTCACGTGGGATTCCATTAAATTGAATTTCCTCACATGCTTCTATCTTCATTCCTTTAATAACTTCACTAATAAATGGATTAAATTACTCTAATTTTTGTTGCTACTTGCTAAAGTTGGGTGACCATTCGGACCGGGTCGGTTGACTACCCAACACGTGAACCGGATCAAGCACGGCTGACATGCCTGTGGTCGCAGTGGCACGTGGGATCTACGGAGCTGGGCCTGCTCGACGGCTACAGCTTTTTAGGCCTCATGTCAGCACACAGCCGCGCCATCGTCTCCCACCCAGGTGCTTACAGGTCTCTTTCTTGCCGTTCTCTGTTCTTCTCCTTGGTAATCGAAATCTCTCATTCCGAGGAGATCCGTAGATTTTTCATCTGCTCCACTCGTCCAGCAGGAAGTAATTTCAGTTTCTTCCGTAAACGACGATGTTGTTCTTTTCATTTTTAAACATATATTTTCTTTGTGTTGCTTGTTTCCTTTGAATTCTCTATTGTTGGATTTCGCTGTGTTTGGAGCTCTTAGTTTTTGGCGTCGTTTAGTATACACAGTCAGGTTGTTATCTGGATCTTTGGCTGCAGCTCGATGTTTTCTGTTACTGTGTAGTGAGATGGAGTTGATTTCTAAGTCCAGTTGGAACTTTGTTGCTTTACTTGCGTTATAAGGTTTGCCGGAAGAGGAAAATTGAGAAATAAATCGTGGATAAGGAACGTATTACTATGATGACTTTGTTGATTTTTTAGTTACGAGCTTTGTTTTTTCGGACCTCTGTGGTGATTTTAGTTGAAGATCATCGTTCCTTCAATGCTGCGACATGAAATGGCTATGTGAAGGGACGGAAGTTTCTTTTGCTTTTATTGTTGGTTTCAGCGATTTTTTTTTTTTTTTTTAGTGTTAGTTTGTTTTCTGAGTTGCTTTTGAACGGAGGGGAGTTTGTTGTGAGTAGATTTAAGTTAGAAATCGTGTTCATATTTGCTTATGATTTTCGTTGGAGAGTTTGTGTCGTACTTAGGTGTATTTGCGGTTTCTTTACCATTGAGCTTCATTTCATTTATCTTCTAGCTGGTGGTCATTTCATTTATGGTATATCAGGCGGTTTCTGTTTGTTGTTTTCGCAATATGACAATTGCATGATCTGATATATCTACTTTCAGGATATGGCATATTTGTCCGAATTGGTTCTACTGTAGTTTATTTGATTTCCTGTATCCGTGAGATTAACTAAACATTCTTTGCTGAGTTTTTTTTTTTTAAAATATTTTTTAAAGGAAAAATTAGGAAACACTAGCATCTATATATGATTTAGGACTTGGTCTTCAAGATTTAACAGATCATGAACTTGGAATACGAAAATTTCGTGTACATATTCCTACTGAACCTAGGGCTATGGCTGAAGCTAGGACTGTTCAAATGGGAAGTACTGCTAGGTTTGATAAAAGAAATACGAATAGGTCTTGAAACAGGGGATCTAATGAATTTGGTTAGTGCTAATGAAAGATGCTTACAGATTCGGTGGAAATGGAATTTTTTGAAACCATATAGGGAATTTTAGGAATTGATGGACTGTCTGAAAGATTCAGACCCTGAACGAAAATATGAAATAGGATATCTACAGGAAACTTCTCATGCTAATCTAAAAGGTGTTACACGCCGTGGTCTAGAGTTTGATGCAGTTACACCAACCTCAAGAGTCTCACTTGAAGAAAAGAAAAATGATCTCATGTTCAATAAGTTACTTCAATTAGCTAAAAATCTCTTAAAGATAGCTTTGCTTTGATACCTTAATTATTAGATAATTGGTATTAGTAAAATAACCTTTATTTGGAACTATGTGGCCAATGAATGCCCCTTGTTTGTTTGTTTCCAAAATGAATTATAAAGTAGAGAGGACAAAGTTACTTGTGATTCTAGACTCTACTTATAAAATGATAAATTAAATCTCAGATCTATGATCTCGAGCCTCTTTGGTCCTTCAGTTTCACCAGGGTACCATTTAGAAAGTTGCATATAAGAACCCTGCTATACTTTTTTTTTTTTTTGTTTGGAGGATAGCTTTGCTAATTTTTTTGTGTTCTGTTTTATCTCAATTGTTTTGGACTAATTATTGTCGTTGTTGTCAATGCCTCTCATAGAGTTACACAATGGCACTCATTTCTCAGAATGCACCTTCGTATTGCATGTATTCAGAGATGCCACAATTCAAGTATGGACAAAATGCCACTTTAACAATGTCAAGTACTATGGAATGTAATGCTCTTTTAAGGAATATGCCATCCAGCAGAGAAAGCACTATTGTTCTGTCATCCTCAAGGTGCAAAAGAGTGCAGCGTATGGTTGTTGCTGCCAGTCCTCCTACAGAAGATGCTGTGGTTGCAACGGATCCTTTGACAAAGGAGGATCTCGTAGCATACCTGGCATCTGGGTGCAAGCCCAAAGAGAAGTGGAGGTAGACATATGCTTTATTTAATGGACATTTTAGCTATAAGATATCTCTTGTCTGAATCCATTTGTAAGCACTTTTGTTGACAGTAGGGTGAGACATGACTTTTCCAGTCATTCTTGTTATCATAATCTATTGCATAGCGCTGTGGAGGACTCTTTGCCTTATTATTTACTGCAAAAATTAAAGATAACCATAAAATTCTCTGATTGCATGATAGTGTATTTAGTTGCTATGATATCTCTAGTCTTTTCATCCACAGGGTTGTCCTGGAACACTCTTAATTTCCCTCTGTGGTTGTTTATTTTTGGCTGAGTGTTGCTGTTTATGGTCCCCAGCATCTGTGGTAGTTTGGGTCTTCTGTTTCTCTTTTGTTGCCTTTGGAACTTGATTTATTTAATTCTGTTTTGACAGGATAGGTACTGAACACGAAAAATTCGGGTTTGAACTTGAAACTCTGCGTCCTGTTAGATATGAACAAATTGCTGAATTGCTTAATGGTCTTGCTGAAAGATTTGATTGGGATAGAATAATGGAAGGGGAACATATTATTGGGCTCAAGCAGGTGAGACATGTCTTCTTGTTGATATTATTGTTTTCAAAATATGATTTGTTTACTAAGACCTGAGCTTGATTACTCGAAAACTTAGTAAGAAATATATCTTTTCAGAAGTTTCCAGATATTTTGGGCTTAAAATACTGGCTGTGTCCTACCGATGACAGAATTAGATAAGCTTTTCAGGCCTACTTGTTATCATGAATACATTAATCCCCACCAGCAAAGCTAATTTATTATATGCATGTTAAACTCAATGGGCTTGTATGTTTTTCTGATGCAATACGGCTGTTTTTTTACGAACAATTAAGTGGCAAATCACCTCAATTTGCATTTTTGCGGAAATAAAATGGGCATGCAGGGTTAGAATTTGAATCACTTTGATTGCTGTCGTGCTGCACCTTCTATGTTTTTTACCCAAAAATTTTAAATATGTTCTATTATCTCGTTATTGTATTCTTCCTCAAGTTGAAGCGCCTTAGAGTGGATTCCTGCATCCTTTATGTAGCATTTTCAGCTGATATTTATAATGATCAAGCAGGGGAAGCAGAGCATTTCATTGGAACCTGGAGGCCAGTTTGAGCTAAGTGGTGCACCACTAGAAACTGTACACCAAACTTGTGCTGAAGTTAATTCACATCTTTACCAGGTCATTCCCTGATCTTGATTTAAATATGTCAATGTGACGCTTCAACTTATGTGCTTAGCTTTGTCGACTCATTGGTTTTATATTATGACTTCCGAACACTAAAGTGGGTGGTAGTAAACTGAAAGTTTATGTTTGTGGAACAGGTTAAAGCAGTAGCAGAAGATATTGGGATTGGTTTCTTAGGAATTGGTTTTCAGCCAAAGTGGGAACTGAAAGATATATCAATAATGCCCAAGGTACTTGTGAGCTCTCTGTGCAGCGTTGAGTTATTCATGCTTACTCTCTAGCTTTTATGAAAGTTTATGTACATGAGCTTACTGTAGAAATTCTTCATTGACATTTTTTCATGTTGCTCTTTTTGTTGATTCCCTGGTATTATGGCACAGGGAAGATATGATATTATGCGAAGATACATGCCAAAAGTTGGTTCTTTAGGACTTGATATGATGTTCCGGACTTGCACTGTTCAGGTTAGTTGTTGAGATGGATTTGAAAATTTGACCACATGTCAACCAGAAAACAACTGTAAAAGCTTTTTCACTTGTGATAGGTTAATCTTGACTTCAGTTCTGAAGCAGATATGATCAGGAAATTCCGAGCTGGCCTTGCTCTGCAGCCTGTAAGAAGCTTTTCTGCAAGCAAACTTGATCTGGTGTCTTTACTTCTTTTGTTTTCTCACCATTTAGGATATGAAACAGATAGCAACTGCTTTGTTTGCAAATTCACCTTTCAAAGAAGGAAAACCAAATGGCTACCTCAGCATGAGAAGGTTTTTCTTCTTATTTTATTACTTTCAGTGTTGATGAGTTGCTCTTGATTTATGTTATTGATTCATTCACTTGTCATTATTTTTCTTTTGAGACTACAGCCACATCTGGACAGACACTGATAACAATCGCGCTGGGATGCTTCCTTTTGTCTTTGATGACTCATTTGGGTGTGCTCTCTCCCTCGCCTACACACCTAGCAGCTGTTAAAAATCACTTTCTGCCTTTGGCTAATTGAGGCTGTCCTTTTCTCCTGTAATGCAGATTTGAACAGTATGTGGACTATGCCCTGGACGTTCCGATGTATTTTGTTTATCGAAATAAGAAGTATATGGACTGTTCGGGCATGTCCTTCAGGGTTGTTATCTTTTCCCAAGTGCTCTTTTTACTTCATGCTGTCTTCCTGTTTGAGCATCTTCTTTTCAATCTCAGTCCAATTAACGTTGTTCTTTCACCTACATTTCGTATACTTTGACTTCATAGCATATAGAACTAAATTATTGGTTATAATAGTGATAAAAAAGACGTGTCTTTGCAGGATTTTATGGATGGGAAGCTTCCCAAAATTCCTGGGGAATTACCAACACTAAATGATTGGGAGAATCATCTCACAACTATTTTTCCTGAGGTTATATCATTCATTTTAACTGTCTATTCTGTATTTATTTTTCAATTGTGACAAATGCAATTATAAACGGTCGTTTTGCCTCATAGGTTCGACTAAAGAGGTACTTGGAAATGAGGGGTGCAGATGGAGGACCATGGAGAAGAATATGTGCTCTACCTGCTTTTTGGGTAAGTCAAGTTCTGATGTAGTTCTATTATGAATCCCAGCTCTTACCATATGCAACATATTTGAAGTGATGAATTTCTTTCACATAATTACTCTACCTGGTTTAATTCTTTTTTGCAGGTGGGTTTGTTATACGATGAGGTTTCCTTGCAAAATGTTATAGATTTAACAAGTGATTGGACTACAAAAGAAAGGCAGATGTTGAGGAATAAGGTTGCAAATATTCTGCTTAAACCTGTTCACATGATTTACTTTTGCTTATTAATTGTGGTTATTAACATGTGTTTTGATTCATAAACAATAATTTCACAAGAAAAAAGGGACTTCTGAAATAGGGTTAACTGAAATCAAGATAATCAACGAATGTGTTATCCATGAAAGCCTATGTATGCCTGGTTGTGTCTTACACTTGACTTTGCTGACCATAGAAATCATCTGGAAGTACTTTTCCTGCTGGTTAAAAAAGTTCTACTGGCTAACTACCTTCTGGTTACAGTATTCTGAAATCATCATAAAGTGGCACGTGCCAGAGGATAATGATATCCTAGTTGGCCATTCTTCTTGGAGAATAAAACATGTGCTTGCATATTACCTCAGAATCTGATTTGGTGAATATCAAATTAGAGTGGAATATGAAAAGAGATTGAGATTCTGGGAATAAAAAAACCCTCTAAAGAAAGGTTGGCACATGATATTCCTATATTATAAAATCCATACTAGACCGGTACAGTTGAATGGAATTCAATTGGACCCAGTCCCTCTCCAGCTCAGTATTGAAAGTGACCCAGAAATGGATCAAAACTCGGTTGGCCGGTTCAACTGGTGAGCCCTGACCCAGTCAGCCGGGTTGTTTGTTGCACGGGGAATTTCGAGCAAGATGTTTCACTCCCGCAAACGAGAAAATGGGCTGCCCCCTCTTATCCCCTTCCTCCTCTAATTGTTAAAGTGAGGAGTGGGAAAGGGGGGGGGGGGGGGGGGGGGGGGGGGGTGGAAGACAGATGGGGCAAGAGGGTTGCTGTCCCTCTCAACACTATGGGGGAGGGATTCCCCCTGCCCCCCTTGACTGGTAGATTGGGGGAGAAGTTTTGACCCAGTCGGCCTTTATTTTTAATGTTATGATGTTCTCCAGTTTAATCCTTAACTCTGGGTCCAACTGAACCCAATCACCTCTCTGGGTTGGTTTTTATAACATTACAAGATACCGGTAAAGTATGTTATTTGTGACCATACATTTATGTCATGGAACCGCTATAAATCACCATGAAACAGAACTTGATTGGAACTGTTTTTTGACAGGTAACATTGACAGGTCTGAAAACCCCGTTTAGAGATGGATTGCTAAGACATGTAGCTGAAGAGGTTTTGAGGTTTGCTCAGGTAATTTGAAAACCGTCATGCTACCCGAGGATTTGTTCCTCTCTCTTATCTCTCCCTCCATCACCTTGTATAAAAATGACACATTGCAGGAAGGATTGGAAAGAAGAGGCTACAAGGAAACTGGATTTCTGAAAGAAGTAGCTGAGGTAGTAAGAACAGGTAAATGTTGCCAAAGACTGCTGAAAATTCTTCTTCGATGGTGCAGCTTCTTCTCACCTTGTTATTGCTTCAATAAAAAAACTAGTTTTATCAAACATAGCCTGGCAGCACAGTTCTTTACTGGGCATCTCTAACCACGCAATCTGTCTTGTGGCAGGCGAGACTCCTGCGGAAAGGCTTCTGGACTTGTACCATGAAAAATGGGGTGGAAGTGTTGATCCTGTTTTCGAGGAGCTGCTATATTGAGATTAAATGTAACGGCGCTGTTCTGTTTTTGAATCCGAACTAATGTGGATCCACCTGTTCCAAGAATACGCTCAAGGGCCTATTAATGTACTGGGTAAGTGAAAGTAAATTCACTTTCACCTGGGAAAATGACCCAATAGTGTTAGTGTGCTGTGTAAGTAGGGTGTGAAAGTTAGGCAGGTAAGTCAGTTTTACTCGTTCAACTGAGAAAATGAGTGAAAGTGAATTCACTCCATGAGATACGTAAATTCACTTTCACTCGCACTCAATAGTTCATTTCACTCTACGCTCGGTTTACCTCTGTTTTTTAGCTCTTGCTCTCTTCTTTCCTCTTACCTGCGTTCATCTTCTATCAATTTGCTCATTGTCCATCTGTTCGCCATCGGTTGCCTCTCATCTTAGAGCTAACCCGTTCTCATCTTAGAGAGAAGGGAAGTCGAGGGATGAGGATGTAGAGTATTTTTTATAATTTTATTTTATTATACTTTATTAAATATTTTCTTAATTTTAATTATTTATTAATTTATCACAAGTTAAGTTAAATAAAAATTATAAGAGTTAAATTTATTAGAATATTTTATTTAAAAAATTAAGTTAATTAATAATTGATAGTTGCATTATACCAATGCTTCAATCTTGCTTGATATTACTTAAATGTCTAGACACGTTGTTTGCAACTTATAAAAGAATCATTCACTTGTTATTAAATCTCAAATATTTTGAAATATGAGGCACATCTGAATATTGAGGGATGATTAAATATGAAAAGTCATTTAGTGTAAAATATGCAAAACGTTATCTCAGCTATATGACTATGATCAACGACTATCTCAGTCATCCGATCAATGGTTATGTCAACCTTCCCATCATGATCGAACGGCTGAAATAGTCGTTTCGCATGTTTTTCACAAAATGGTTTTTTTTATTGGATCAGTTGTCTTCGTATATACCAAAGATATCACACAAGGGACAAATAAGTATGAATAGATTAATAATTTGGTAAGTTATTGTAACATTTTTCATTGCATGTTATACTTAATCCAAATGTTCTAATTTATAATCGAATCAGACCAACCAATCAGATCATCTATTTTATGCGTAAATAAGAATCGAAAATGAGTCTAATCTAATTTTAATGTATTAATCTAAAGATAAGTTCGATATTCCGGTAAGGTTGAAGAAGAGAGAATGGAGTGATTGGAAGAACAACATTAAGAGGATGATAGTTAATTAAAAAATCAGAAAGAATGCTCCATTAAACAACCCTTAAAGGAAAGGTTAGATTCAAACTACCAGTGGGAGTTCATTTTTTGCTTTTATCTGTATATCATGATCCTTCATTCTTCTTCTTCTCATTCTTGGCTCAGGTTTTCTTGAGGTGGGCAAAACCCTAACAGTTGTACAGTGATTTTCAAATGGATGGCCAGCTTCACTCAGAGAACCAAACTGACGAATGGGTTGGAACATTAAGAAATTCCACCTCTTTCTTGTCTCTTTATCTGATAATAGTTGTTGAAACAAGACTTAAGGACATTGAAGTGACTGCAAATCCCTCAAAAAGTGAGCCTTTTCTTTCCAAAATCCTACTGCTCTACTCTTTTCACTTATCAGTAAATCATGTTCCTTCATTCTTCTTCTTCTTCTTCTTCTTCTTCTCGTTCTTGGCTCAGGTTTTCTTGAGGTGAGCAAAACCCTAACATCTGTACAGTGATTTTCAAATGGATGGCCAGCTTCACTCAGAGAACCAAACTGACAAATGGGTTGGAACATTAAGAAATTCCACCTCTTTCTTGTCTCTTTATCTGATAAATAGTTGTTGAAACAAGATTGACTGAATGATGTAAGGACATTGAAGTGACTGCAAATCCCTCAAAAGTGAGCCTTTTCTTTCCAAAATCCTACTGCTCTAGTCTCTTCACTTTTCTTTTCAAAGTGGAGGTGATTGAGGGCGGTTGTTAGGGAGGGGACACCTCCAATAATTCCCCAATATTTAAATTGAGACAGCTTATCATCTTAATTACACTCTATCTTCTGTTGACTCTTTGAAAGGCATTTCCCAACTGCATCATTGCTGCTGCTTTATCCATGACATCACTTACCTATAATGGGTCTTCCAAGATCAAATTGTTTTTGGAACTAGTCGATGGTCATCAGTCCAAATCTGCAATTACTTTATTTGAATTTGTCGTTTAATTGAGGTCATAGTGTTTTATCTTTCTCCAAATATACATTCTTGGTCTAGTTGATTATGGTTTCTCTTCTACTTTTGTTAGTTACTTGCAAATGAGCAAATCAAACTGAATTTTCTTTCTTTTTTCCCCCTCATTCAGAGGAAAAACCCATTTGAATTCATTACTGTATCTAGATAGAGCAGATCAAACTGAATCCTCTTCCTTTTTTTCCCCCTCATTCAGAGGAAAACCCATTTGAGTTCATTACTGTATCTAGATAGAGCAGATCAAACTGAATTTTCCTTTTTTTATTTTATTTTATTTCTCTTTCAGAGGAAAACCCTGTTATGTTCATTACTTTATCTAGATAGAGCAAATCAAAATGAACTTTCAGTATTTTTCTCTTTCATAGGAAATCCCTTTTGGGGTCATTACAGTACCTAGATAGAGGGAATCAAGCTGAATTTTTATTTTTCTCTTTCAGAGGAAAACCCTTTTTGAGTTAATTATTGCATCTAGATAGAGCAAACCAAACTGAATTTTCTTTTCTTTTTTCTCATTTAAAGGAAGTCCCATTTGAGGTCATTACTGTATCAAGATAGGGCAAACCAAACTGAATTTTTGTTTTTTTTTTCTCATTCAGAGGAAACCCATTTTTTGAGTTCATTACTTTATCAAGATAGAGCAAACCATACTGAACTTTCCTTCTTTTTCCAGAGGAAAACCCATGTGAATTCATCCTTGCTTTATCCACTTAGGTGTTTTTTTTTTTTTTTTTGCATTAGAAATATGGGATAAAAAAATGGATGGAAGCATAGGATTCCTACATCAAACAGCCCAGCAGTCACTTGTGAAGGGAACATGACAGTCATGTCTACAATAATTGAATAGGTATATCCCCTACAAATGATGTTCTTTTCATTTCATTCTACCACTGAATGCCAAGCTAGGTGTAATCTTTCCTTCAATAATTAACTCTGTCCTTTGACCTTGCCCAAAGTACCAAGGCAGTGACTGACTAGTCTTGAATGGATTAAGAGTAACATCATTCCGATTCGGTGAAACCCTTAATTAGACCCAAATCTCATCTATGTCAAGAACCACAAAACTTCTGGTTCAACATGAACTCACTTCAGCTTTAAAATATATTCTAAATGTGAAACAAGTGAAGATAAAGCGGCGATACCGTTCTAACACAGAAAGAGAGAGAGAGAGAGAGAGAGCTCTGTCATTAGGGTGATCACCATTTATGTTTTGGTGGCATGGTTTGGGATGTTGGAAGCAGGAGTGGGAATGATCTCTTCATTGACACTAAACCACTTTAATTTGACTCACACTTCATAAACTCAGTAAAATCAACTCACTCACAAGATGACTCAGAACAGGATGAGACCAGATTAGAGTAGGAAGAATGTCACCTTCAGAGGATGGCAAGTTGGGGCTGTACTGGGAAAGGGAAGCTGGAAAAGTGAGAGCATTGAAGGTGAGAGGTAAGGAATGAGTGACCAACCCTGAAAAAGCTTCTGGCATGCACCTTCTTGTCTTCTTCACATTACAGCTCACATTGTCCCTTGTTTGTTGGTGTTGATATGCCAACTTCAAAACATACCCACTTGAAATTCATTAATATTTTTCTCTTTCATACCTTATTTGTTTTTTCCTTATAAGAAAATATCTTCCTCCAATTATTCAACCCTGTACAAACATGTACATAAACCCATCTTCATTCCCACCTCCTTTACTGCCTTCTTCTCATATCCTCTTCTCCCTCTAAAGACTCCTTGCATCAAGAGGTCTGCTCTCTCTCTCTCTCTCTCTCTCTCTCTCTCTCTCTCTCTCCTCTCTCTGTGTTCATAGGAAGAAATGTAAAACTAGTATTTTGTTCTTCAAGGGTTTTGATTATATAAATTTATTGTCTCGCTGAAATTCTCTCTATTTAACCAGAATTTTCAGAGACCCAAATCTGAATTTATCTGAAACAGCATCAACACATCTTGGTTTTTGCACTGTGAAAGCCATTTTTTGCTTTCTTTGATGCATTCAAACTGCTTACAGTTTACACCATCTCTCTCCATTTTCAGAGACTCATATAAACAAAATGAGGGAAATTCTCCACATTCAAGCGGGACAATGTGGGAACCAGATCGGAGCAAAGTTCTGGGAAGTCGTCTGCGACGAGCACGGCATCGACAAAAAGGGAAACTATGTCGGAAATTCTCATCTGCAGCTGGAGAGAGTGAACGTCTACTACAACGAAGCCAGTGGTGGTCGTTACGTGCCCAGAGCAGTTCTAATGGACCTTGAGCCAGGAACCATGGACAGCTTGAGGACCGGGCCTTTTGGGCAGATCTTCCGGCCTGATAACTTCGTCTTCGGACAGAATGGAGCCGGAAACAACTGGGCGAAAGGGCATTACACTGAAGGAGCTGAGTTGATCGACTCAGTTCTTGATGTTGTCCGTAAGGAAGCTGAGAATTGTGATTGTCTGCAAGGTAAGATCCGGAACTTCTGTTTCCATCCATTTTTTTACATGGCTTCTCTCTCTCTCTCTCTCTCAGAGTTGACTCTGAATCTTCAGAGATGACATAGGAGATACCCATTTTTGTTTCAGAGATCATTTGCTTAATTATCATGGAGTATGAAGAATTACCTCTGTTTCTCTCTCTCAGTTGACTCCGAATCTGAAGAGACGAGTTCTTTTACATAGTTCATAATTTTCATGGAGATATGAATTCTCCTGTCACTCACTCTCTCTTCAGTTGACTCTGAATCTTAAGAGCTAAAATGGGAGTTACCCATTTTTGTTATAGAAATCATTTACTTTAACTTTCATGGAGATATGAACTACCAGAGCGATTTGGATCAGTACTCATCAAGTGTGTACTGACGACTGCAATCCGTTTGTCTATTTGCAAATGAAGATTGCAGAGGAAAGTTAATCCTTTCAGTCCACTGTGAATATTATAATGATCTCTCATGTCACCAGCTGAGGGAATAAAATATACTGCCACCTGATTTTGAAAGATAGTCTTGGAAGTGACAATAAAAACAGAAAAAGAGGAGCTGGCAATGGACCCATTGGGATCTTTCAGGATCACTCCTGTGGATCATTTCATCCTAGATAGAGTCTCCATCAAGTTGGAGCTTTTCCACCCATATCTATCATGTTTCATGACTGAAATAATAATAATAACATTAGATTATTACCCATTGGGATTAACAAATCGTTCTCTTTCTTCACAGGTTTTCAAATCTGTCACTCTCTGGGTGGAGGAACTGGGTCTGGAATGGGTACCTTATTGATCTCAAAGATTAGGGAAGAGTACCCTGACAGAATGATGCTCACCTTCTCTGTCTTCCCCTCCCCAAAGGTCTCAGATACAGTGGTGGAACCCTACAATGCTACATTGTCTGTTCATCAACTGGTAGAGAATGCTGATGAATGCATGGTCCTTGACAATGAAGCCCTCTATGACATCTGCTTCAGAACCCTCAAGCTCACAAACCCTAGCTGTAAGTCCCTCATTCAACCAGCTTTTTAATGCATTTAAAAAGGCTCCCTGGACATCATCTTGGTCGAGTCGCTGACAGGTTTTTTTTTTTGTTTTAGTCGGTGATTTAAACCACCTAATATCGACGACGATGAGCGGCGTGACGTGCTGCCTGCGCTTCCCTGGACAACTTAACTCCGACCTCCGCAAGCTCGCCGTCAACCTCATCCCCTTCCCACGCCTCCACTTCTTCATGGTCGGCTTCGCCCCTCTCACCTCCCGTAGCTCCCAGACCTACCGTTCCCTCACCATCCCAGAACTCACCCAACAGATGTGGGACGCGAAGAACATGATGTGCGCCGCTGACCCCCGCCACGGCCGCTACCTCACCGCCTCCGCCATGTTCCGCGGCCGCATGAGCACCAAAGAGGTCGACGAGCAGATGATCAACGTTCAGAACAAGAACTCCTCCTACTTTGTGGAGTGGATACCCAACAACGTCAAGTCCAGCGTCTGCGACGTGCCCCCTACGGGGCTCCCCCTCTCGGCCACCTTCATGGGGAACTCCACCTCGATACAAGAGATGTTCAGGCGGGTTTCGGAGCAGTTCACGGTGATGTTCAGGAGGAAGGCATTCTTGCATTGGTATACCGGGGAGGGGATGGACGAGATGGAGTTCACGGAGGCGGAGAGTAATATGAATGATCTGGTGTCGGAGTACCAGCAGTACCAGGACGCGGCGGCAGAGGAGGAAGGGGGAGATTACGTGGAGGAGGCGGAGATGTAGTGGAAGAGTTGGGTGTTTCGGTGTGTATGTAAACCAAGAAGAAAGAGGATTTGAGATATTGTCGATTGTTATTATTTTTATATAATTAAATTTAAACAAATAAAAGTCCGGAGTCCATAGCTCAGTGGTAGAGCATTTGACTGCAGATCAAGAGGTCACCGGTTCGAACCCGGTTGGGCCCTTTTTTGGATTATTTTTAATTTTTATATATTTTTTTAAAAAAATATTATTTATTTAAATATAATCAAACAAAAAGGACTCCAGACCGACTTCTCCACTGCAACTTATCTTCATCTTCCTTACTTTTCCAATGGGCAGGTCTCCATTGCCCTCTTCTTGTTCAAATTCTTCTTCAGAAATAAAACCCAGTTGCTTAATTACCGAATCAAAGAGCTGTCAGACTATGGGTTTGACGATCAAGTTATTGATCTTTACCATTTTCTTCATCTTACGAACCGGAAATCCGACTACTTTTCCTCATGTCCTGAAGGCCTGTGCGAGAATGTCTGCCATTCAAGAAGATGAAATTATTCATGCGCAAATTTATGAACTTGGATTTGAGTTCAATTTTGTTGTTTCAAATTGCCTCATTGACGTGTATTCTGGATGCGATTCTTTAATATCTGTAATTTGTTTGGAGTACTTGGAATGCGATGCTTTGTGAGTTTTCACGAAATCGAGATCTGCAGATGGTGCTGAAACTACTCCATGGTATCAATTCTGAGTTCTGGAGAAGAAGTGATTCATGGATACATTATAAAACTTGGCGTTGATTTAGATTTGTCTGTGAACGTTCTGTTGTTAGATATGTATTGCAAATGCGAAAAAACTGATTCATCTTCTTGGCTTTTGAGTGGAATTTTTATTGGAAATGTTACCTTATGGAGCTCTGTCACACACTGTCTTGGAATGCATGGGGAAGGAGAAGCTGCTCTCATGGGTGGGTTTCTTCCAAATGCTGAAGAGAGGAGTGCAACCACATGAGGTCTGTTTCCTTCTAACCTTGTCTTTCATGCAGGATAGTAAAGGGCAGGAACTTTTCAGTTATATGGTTAGCTAATATGGGATACAAACCAAGAATGAAGCACTATGATCAGAAGACCGATGGAAGAGAAGAAACTGGAGAAGAGCTCAAGGTGCAGTTTGATTGAAATGAATGGTGAAAAATGGTGAAGCTATTGAGGTTCATGTCAGGTTTGCACGAAATGAGCAGCAGTTGGCTTCAATACATCTACTGTTTTCTCCCGAACCAAAAGTCAGAAAGTCATAGCCTGCCAGGTTTTCTTGTTTAGTCTTTTGCACAGGCAATGTTCATAAACTGCCAAGCTCCTTTCTCGAATTTCATCCATGTTCAAACAGTGCAGTCAGCAGAGTTTGCCAAAACTCTCACCTTTGACACAGAATTACAGACCCGGCGGATTTGTCAGCAAGCCACAAAGCAAGGGAATGTGGCTGGGCTTCTGGAAGCTATACATCATAATTTCTGGTGTTTGATCCCTGCTGCCAGTCCCTGGGGTTGGCATTGGTTGCTTAGGAGTCGGACTCGGTCAGATCTTGTGCTACTTTGGCAAGGGAAGGAGCATCGCCGGCTTTTCATCCCTGTAAAAGCCATTTGACATGTCAATACAGTCTGGTACACAGAACACTAACCTTATCTCTGTGGCCTCATGGAATTAGAGTTCTATCGTTTTACCTGCTTGCACCTCCCATGCTGACATCCCCACTGATAGACCGCTTAGGGGTGACAGTCACCTGTGTCTTGCTGCAGCTGCTTACCTCGGAAAACATCTACACCCTCAATTCGAAATGCATCTCACTGTCTGCCTCCTCTATGATAGGAATAAACTGATGTATCATCAATAAATTGCAGAGCTGTATCTGTTGCATTCTAAGTACTCTTAATAATAATAAAAAAAAAAATATTGTAAAAAATGTATATGAAAATAACTTTTAAAAAAGACTCCAAGTACTCTTCATCATATTACTTTTCCCTGAATAATAAAAAAAAATGGACAAGATTGTTTTCACTATGTATATCCAAACAGAATATAAAGAATGAGGTGACAGAAACAGCTCAGCTTGATCGATTTCAACTAATGCTAAAGAAGCTAATCAAAATGGTGTTTGTTTAGAGGGTTTCCATCTTCTAGATTACCTAAATAGAAGTTGACCTTCTGCCAGGGTAGTTGTAGCCCGATGTGCGTTTTTCTATGAAAGAGTTTATTCTACTTGTACAAGTGATTTTGATGTAACCTAAACCCGTCCTATGGGTGAGAATGGAGGACCTAGTGTAAAAGAAGGTCGGATTTCTTCTGCCCCCTTCATAGATTTTCTCTTTTCTTCTTCTACCAATGTTTCAATAAAGAGTCTGACTTCCTCTTCAAGAAGAACCTTAAATGAATTGCACTGCAACCTCTGCCTGTTTTTTTCTTGTCGAATAGCAGTTGAAACTTCCTGGCTGTGCAAAAGCGCCACACAGATTGAGAAGGCTTGCAATGAAGATAGCTGGGCATGAAAATCGACAGAATAATGTCCTTCAGCAATTACTGTTATGACTAACGCTGGTATCTTCTCTTTTGCCCCCTATTAAAAAGAAAAGAAACATAGCATAAGATTGACTAAGATTGTATACAATTAGTAGAACACAACAATTTTATACACCAAGAAAGGGGTCTAATTTAATAAAGTGTACAAATAAGTCCATTGCCATGAAAGTTTTGGGCCTCTGGCTTAATAGCTATATGGATGGTTTTCCATCCTGAGGTCCTGAGTTCCAAAAACATGCAATATTCACATTCAAAGAAAACAATCCAACCGGTGACAAATGTACTGGCAAACTGGATCTTGCCATTGATTCTTAACCAGTTGACTCGTTAATAGAACGTCAAGTGTTTAGAGGAAAAAAACTTTCTGTCAATCATATGCCTAAAAAAGCCAAATCAGTAAGATTAGTGAGAGATGTGAGTAATCTTTCAGACAGGCAGCCTCCAATGTATGAACATCAAGCAGTTCATGTTCATAGAAGAAACACCCTTTCTATCAACGTTCTATATAAAGAGAAAAAGCGCATGATTGACTACCATAAGAAATAATAATTGCAACACTCAACAGAATCCACTCTGATGAAATCATTATGATCAGATTCCAAAATGTAAAAATTATTAAATTTTATGAAGCTTACCTGAAGAAAAAGTTCCAATGGTTGTTGACTCTCCAAAATCGGGCAGTCCATCACATTTTCAACAAAAGGATTGTCAAAAACCACAAGTGGGCAACCCATATCCCATCCCCCACAATCACAGCCACCACCGGATCTCCATCGGTCAAGTAATGGTGAGGGTCCACACTCATCTGTGCTTCCTAATCCATGAGTCCCAACTGGAGTCACAACCTTCACTTTACTGGGACTCCTTTGGGCAGTAGTAGGAAAATCAGCAGGTTTCTCTGCATTCACCCCTGCATCACCTTCGTCACCTATCTTGCGTTTTGAGATGTGCCTTGACACAAATGGGGTCTGTGTCACAATAGCTGCAACCTCAAGATGAGGATGCAGATCTGTGGGAACCCATGGGTGAAGGGTGGAACCATTAGGTCCACAGTTATAACCATTCTGGCCCTCTTGACATGAAATGCTTTTTCTAGCTTGCCCAACATCATATAACACAAACTCTGTTACTGTAGAGTTATCCAGTGACTCCCCGTTCCTTATTTCTGAGCATAAATAACAGGATACCTGCATCTGTCCAACCATGGAACACTGTCTGTGTTTATCTTTTGCTCGCCATCCATTATTATCACAGTTTTTTCTATTATAAGAGTGGAAGGTGTAGACCCAGTTACAGGCTTTATCAGTTCTCCATGTTTTTGCAGAAAAAACATCTTCTGGATTTTTCACTGAAAATTCAAAAACTGGAACTCCATGGTTATGATCCACCTTAAGCACACCATGAAGATGAACTGGAGAAGCATGTGTCACCGAACTTGGGTTTTTGTTGACTGAATATCCATCACCCTCTGTCATTGGAGCTGTCTTAGAGAAGTCATGCAATAAGGACTTGCAAAGAGTTCGTGATCTCCTGATTTTGGAGGATCCATGATTACTGGACCCACCACCAAGTTTGGTAGAAGAGACTGCTGAACTTCGCTGAGATTTTGATTTCTTGATCGGATCAAGCGTCTTTTTAAATGGACTGAACCGACCCTTTGTGTATGGTTTAGACTGATCAATATCCAATTGACAGGGAGAATCAGGCACTCTTAATGTCTCAGATAAGGACTTTGGTAAAGTGAAAAATGCATCCCTTTCTAAAAGGCTGTTACCATCATTTTCAGGAGCAAATGTTAGATCACATTTTAATCTTGGTTCTTCCACCATATCTCTTTCACCTGGCTCGGCAAATGTTTTAGCAAAGCGCCCTTGTGGATCCCCCTTTGAGTCCAAAATTATCTCCAAGTACCCTTCTGAAGAATCATCTCTAACCACAAAATCGTTCATCCTACACTGTTCTCGGGAGTGACAGAAAGAGAGATCTAAGAATTTGGGAGAACCTGGTAGCACAATGGGGCTTGTGGATACCAAATTCCAGTCAGCATTCAAAGATGTAAGTGGCAAGCGCCGCTGATGAGGATTCACTTCACTTTTGCTAGGTCGTGCTGAAGAATCAATAACGGAGAAGGATATAGAAATATCACCATTACAAGAAGATTTTACTTTCTTCTTTTCATCTAGGAGTCCCATCTTTTGCATCTTCCTTACAGTTTCTGAGCTTTGATATATGGAACCCCTCTTCATGTCCAAAGCATCAGTAACTCTATCATGTTTTAAGGATAGACTTTTACAAGTGAGACTTGGAGTGTTGGTGAAATCTAATTCCATGAAGTCACTACTGGCATCTTTTAAATGGTAGCTCCTGCATATTAGCTTTTCTTTTCTTTCACTCTCTTTAATCTTGGAACGAGAAATTTTAGGGCTTTGTCCACCTGTTTGAAGGCTTTTAAATTCTACTGCTGAATCTAACCCCATCGACAGATGGCCTGCAAGAAATGGAAATAAATTGGTCAGGTTGTTGGTAAAAAAAGAAGAAGAAACAACAAAAGCAGCTGGATTGAATAATATTCAATTAAAACTCAAAATAGGGTTTGAAGCCCAAAATTGTTCTAAATACTCTTGAAGACTCTGTTATAGATAAATTTATTCCCACAACTCAAAGTCCAATAGGTCCATACTAAACATAGCTTAATCTAACTCAAAGTCCAATAGGTCAAGCTTACGTCACAAGCAATGTTAAGGAAACAGATATCCAAGCCCAATAATCTGAAGATATTAAACTTGTTAGCAAAATATAAATTAGTAAGTCACACTACCAATTAGCAGAAGGAAAACACTGTACCAAATTTCAAAAATCAAATAAAAGTAATGCACAAAAAGCCACGATTTGAAATCTAGACAGTACAACTGAGATGCAAGGCTTAATTAGCAGAAGCTACAAACTAGAGCATGACGAGAGAGAGAGAGAGAGAGAGAGAGAGAGAGAGAGAGAAGAAGAAGAAGAAGAAGAAGCAGAAGAAGAAGAAGAAGAAGAAGAAGAAGAAGAAGAAGAAGTAGAAGAAGAAGAAGAAGAAGAAGAAGAAGAAGAAGAAGATGGAGAAGAAGAAGACAAAAAAGGGAGTTTTTTTTTTATAAAAAAAGTGTGTAAAAAAGGGAGTTCTTAACACATATTGCACCAAACACCAGCAGAACTGAGAAAACCCATTAAATGGAGGAACTCTCCATTATGATAATTTTAACAGGAGATGAAACTAAACCATCAGAAAATTTCTACGGTGAACTTAATACCGTTACTTACTGAATGACTTCATATTACAAAACGACAATTGAACTTCACAATCCATTCACATAAACGACAATAAAACTTCACAATTCATTAACATAAACGACAATAAAACTTCACAATCCATGCACACAAGGACGACGCTATAAAGGAGAAAAATATACGGATAACATTTGGGGGGGGGGGGGGGGGGGGGGTGGTAATGCTTATTTTTCGTTCACCAAAATACTTCAAAACCATTTTTATCCTTGAAGAAAATCAAGAGAAAAGAAAAATAAGGCAAGAACACTGTCAAAGTAAGAAAGAACATTGAAATAAGCAGACAAAAATCAACAGAAACAAGAACATTGAAAATATCAACGAAACGCCTATAACCCATTCACACACAAAATCATCAACGAAAGAAGTTTGCACACGCCCTCAGAACAAGATGTTTTCCTTGCTTTCACTAGTGACAACTTAGCCACACATCAGAGTTCCGACCTTAGTATCGAAATAACCGATGAAAAGTAAAGAGAGAAGAAAGGTAGCCAAATGGCAAAATCCACACTGTTCCAAAGCTCAGATCAAAAGTCCAGCAAAATATTTGCCAACCACCATACCCCAGAACCAAAACAACAACTAAGAAACAATTCCTCCACCCCTTCCACTTCCCCGAAAGTCCTATCCCAACTTAAAGAAACCACACAAACAAAAACAACCACAGAAGACACTACCGCGCTTCCATGCATTTCAATCAAAACAATACAAGCTCCAGCGAAGAAGCCACACCACCAGATCTAAAGCACAAGAATGACCGCAAAACGAAGAATGGTTTTTTTCCTCAATCATTCAAGCTCCAATCCCAGAATTCGTAACAATACATTACAGAGGACCCACGACACAAAACCACCGATCTGCAACTCCGCACACGAAAGCAACAAAAACGAGAAACAACACACTTACTCAAACCAACTCTTCCAGAACCCGCCCACGAAATGCGCCAGCTGGGAACGGAGCCTTGCGAAGTGAAAACGAGGAAAGAGAGATACCCCAGGAAGGAAAACGAGAGCAGAAGAGGGAAAGAGAGACAAGAAGCTGACGTCGTCTGGTTTTGTCCGCTCAAAAGCGTAGGAAGTGATGATGCCTGATCTCTCCCCACCTCTGCCTTCGGGAATCGCCAATCTGAACTCTAATTTTTCCTTGTAGTTTACTCCCAATTAAAGTATGGAGAGGAATCTGTTTCATAACAAAAGTACTAAAATACCCTCACCTATTTTTATAATTCTTAAAATTATATTTAAATATTTAATAAGAAAATTTTGGAAGGGTAAAGAGTAGGCTGTAATGTAGATATGCTAAAAATATAAAATATCCCATTATTTTATTTTTAGAAATTTATAATTCTAGAGGGAAATAAATATTTGAAAAAGGGTATTTTGGTAAATGTGGGTGTTTCAATTATATGTTTAAAAAACAAAAAAAAAAGGTTAGGTAGTGGGAGATGGAATGAACCACGCATGCCATGGTAAAGGTGGAGGGGAGTGTCATAGACCATCATTTATTCTAACCCTCTAAATGTTTCCCCAACATTAGCTAATGGGGTCCACTTATGTTCCACATTATATGGGACCCACTTCACTGGACAAAAAAAATTTCATTAGAGATACAACTTTTGTTCCCCTTTTTTCACTTAATTAATTATTTATGTGTTTAATTTTGATTTTTTTTTATTTTAGTGACATAATTTGGAGATGAATACATACAAAATAGACCCCATTAAATTAAGTATTTTAATACCAATGTCACCATTTTTTTTAGTTTAAAATGGTTAAGCTCTAATTGGTCCAAACCTAATAAAACCGAAAAATATCCGAACATAGGCTAAACTAACTTCTTTTTGTCGTAAATGGTAATTGAAATTTTTTTTTAATAAAATTGATTAATTATTTGAGAATTTAAGAAAATAATTTTTTTTCATAATATATATATATATAGAGTGTTTTACATGTAATAAATACTCTTGTGTAAATGAGGAAATGTTGTATTTTTCTATCTTATTTTGTTTCTCATGTTTGCACCATTTTGGTAAATATTATATGGCTTTGTTGATCAGTTAAGTGCAAAAATTAATATTTCATTGCCCTAGTCGGCACAAAACATTTTTTTATGTGGGACAGCAAGAACCATGAAAATTGTCTTGCATATTTATGGTGACATTAACAACATTTTTTTTTTATTTTGCCTGCCTTTCCTCAATTTACTAAGATTAATTTTAATTTACCTTTTTTATTTGGACACCTACTAATTACTTTGAAATAATGAGATTAAAAAATAGAGAATTAAAAATAAAAAACTATTTAATTCTAAATTTTAATCAAAATTTCAAGTTCTACCAGTTCTTCAGCTTCAAGCCTTAATTTTTAAATTTTTATTATTAAAAATTGTAATATCATTTTTTTATTATAAAAATATACCATACCTTTACAAATTTCCTTTTGTCACACACATATTAGAGAGGTTCATAGGCCACACAAAATAGGCATATAACCTAATAAATATTTATTGTTGGGTTAATATTATTCACCCTTGAAATTATTCTCGACCAAACAAAGACTAAGGACATCCATTTAAGTGGGACACACATGAATGAATGACCCTAATTGTCGTCTCAGGCACATACCCATTTCAGAAAAAAAATCGTCGGAGATATGACAAGATTATTTAGAACATGATTATTTTATTTTTTCTTAATTATAAAATATTTTTTTATATAAGACCATGTAAAATAAATTTTATATAATTATTTATAATAAATATAGGTATAAACCCTTCATTTATCCCATTATTTAGGATTAACACATAATATATACCAAATTCCAATTTTTATAAAAAAAAAAAATTAAAATTCAGGTTTGGTGAAGCAATTACTTTCAAATTCATTCCCGTCTGATCAAATTTAGTAATATGTACAATCTCACCATGGAGGTCAATTTCGTCATTTAAACAAACTGACACGTGTCATTCAGGGATTGGTCCCATTACATACACATTAAATTCCAGATTCCAAGCTCATTAATCTTTAGTGGTATGAATTCTCTTTTATGTCATTCTGACCGCAGGACCAGATAATTCAGTATCGAGCAAGGGGTATTTTGGTAACTTCAAAAGTCACTCGGACACTGTGCCGGCTTGATTTAAAACTCATTAATTAACTCATTAGACGCATTGATAACATTGATGGGGGTATTTCGGTAACTTCGCAAAGAGCGCGGGTCGGGGTTCGCGAGTAATGCCCACGGACCGTACTGACGGACTTAATAGGGTTTAATTAAAGAAATGGGGCGAGAGCAGAGAGGGGTTGGGGTCACGTGGGGCCAGGTGGGAAAGCACGTGTCTCGAGGGGGTGGGAGCACGTGTCTCGTGGCTCTCTCTGAGTGAGAGGTTTTGGCGGGCACCGCCCGAAAACGGATTACGTACGCCAAAATCTATCTCATTTTCTCGGTCAACTTTTCTTCTTCTCGCGGTATTTTGAACGCTATCAAAGGATTCCATCTCGTTGCCATATATTACACTATTTTTATGTGTTGGATAAAGAAACAAAAATATATAGTTATTAATATTTATTGCTTTGAAAAATAATAAATAAAATTTACGATGAGATTATATTTTAATGTGAATAAATAAATATGAATTAAATATATATTTTACATAATATTTATCCATTACTTATTTAAGTGTTATTTTTATTAATATATTTTTTTAATTAATCGAATAGGATTTGCTGGTTTACGACTAACCTTCCTCCTCTTTTATAAGACCAATATTAGAAGGCACTATGTAGGTAATGGACCTTGTCGATTATGTGTAGGCAGAGGAGGGGTCTCACCCTATCGATATTATACATGTGTCAGATCGGAGATCAGTGGCTAGATCATTTTTATACTATTTTTAAAGCTTTATAACTCTATATTTAGAAAATATTTAGATAGATATGGATTCAATATTTTTGTGTTAGTTTTTATATGTTTATTATTTTTTTAAAATTTTAATAATCATTTTGGAAGAATTTTAAGTTATTTCATAAAATTTGAATTTCTCCATTTACCCCTTTTAACCCACAAGTAATTGGGTAGAGGAATAGGTAAAAAACATGGTTTTGGTCATTTTGAATGAGAAGAGTATAATTAATAATGGGTGTTAATATAATCTTTACCACATGGAATTTTTTGTATTAATAAATCATTAATTTTATTCAAAATATTATGATAATTTAAAGGTTTTTTGTGTTAGTATTTTTATGATTTTTTTAAAGCTTTATAACTCTATATTTAGAAAATATTTAGATAAATATGGATTCAATATTTTTTGTGTTAGTTTTTATATGTTTATGTTTTTTTTTACAATTTTTATAATCATTTTGGAAAAAATTTAAGTTATTTCATAAAATTTGAATTTCTCCATTTACCCTTTTAACCCACAAGTAATTGGGTAGAGGAATAGGTAAAAAACATGTTTTTGGTCATTTTGAATGAAAAGAGTATAATTAATAATGGGTGTTAATATAATCTTTACCACATGGATTTTTTTGTATTAATAAATCATTAATTTTATTCAAAATATTATGATAATTTAAAGGTTTTTTGTGTTAGTATTTTTATGATTGATAAAAATTTGATTAGGGTACCTTGTACCTATTTAGTTTATTGATCATCCAATGGGTATTTTATTTTAATTATTTTATATTAATGGTTTAAGAGCTTTTTTTTCACTTATAGGGATTTTTCTTGTGCTTAGCACTGGGATTAATTAAGGTAACTAAACTCTGATTAAATAAAGTTTTTTTGATAATTGAGTAAATAAAAAAAGGGCTATGATAATATGTCTTATTTCATTATAAAAATATATAAAACAAAAACTCTTCTATTTTATTTATTATATATTTATAGACTTTCACTAGACTTAGATTATTATATTACATAAAAAATTCATATAATGTGAGGGAAAAGTTTTTAAATCAAAAATACATTAATTTGTCAAGGATAAGCATTCATATTGAAGTGCCCTATACAAAATGTAAGATGTATTGTATTCAGGGGTACACATCCAAATATTAGGTCTTTGGTTTGTCTCATATTATGACCCTTAAAATTTAATAAAAATTACCTATTATGTAAATTAAATAAATAATTAGGGCGTGATATACGGGTTCTCTCAATTACGGTCTTGTATCGTCCCTTTCAAAATTCTATACAATTTTATCCTAAGTACGAGATGTATCGATAATATGGGCAACCCTAATTGTACTTTGTACTATACTATTAACATTAATTATGCTATGTAAAACTTCAAATACCATATTATAAAATATCAAGTGCCTAAAAAAATCTAATACAAGACAACAGATGTAAGTACTATAAGATTGGCTATGGTCTTATAACTATAATTTTATACTTTATTAATTTTAAAATATTATTTGGAGTTATTATAATAAAATTATATCACAATCTTAATTATCTTCTATTATAATATTATTTGGAGTTATTAATCTTAAAATATATATATTTTTTTTTGTAGACAAATAACTGTAGAGATGCCACACCTTGAAAGATCACAAGCATATTTGTGACAATAAAGATAGAATGAGAGTGTCCCATATGAGGAAGATTTCAATATGGCTGACACATCTATTAAATATAAGGGGGTGCTTAAAATATTATTCAAATCAAATCAAATAAATCCAAAGGCCTCCAAAGAGTACCATGCAGGGATAAGAACCCTTTTCAATCTTTAATCTAACTCAGTTCTTATATATTAAATTTGAACATAAATTCATCAATAAATGTTGTTCAACTATAAACAAAGAATAGTTCAGTGGTATAAAATATCAAATTGAACCATAGATCTTCTATTATTCATTCATGTGCTCATTGCAAATTCATTCCGCCTCTATTCGATATTTGACTTTTTTTATAAAAATTTAAATTTATATAATTTATATTATTTAAAAATATAAATTATATTTCTAGCTCTAATTCCGCTTCATTCGTAGAATTTTAAAATAGCAACTTGTTTTCTTCAACGAGAAGCCTATTTACCTTGCCACGATCCTATCTCTTGTCGGAACTCTTGAGTAGTCGCATGATATATCTGGTCTGACCAACTTGATGTAAAGTTGGATTCAAGTCCATCCTAAATTTTCAGTTCTAGTTAAGATTTTTTTTTTCCAATTAATAAATATGTGATTATTTTAATATTAACCCATATAGGATTATCCATATTAACCCTTGGTGGCTCTAGTTTTTGCTTTGTTGATTTAATCACAGGCTAAATCCTCTTGTTAGAATTGATTGATTGAGCTATCTTTAGAGGGGAGTGAGCAATTGGTACTTGAACTGAATTCATATTGGTTTTTTTTGTTCATTATCAATCACCTAACTCGAGGTGAATGGAACCAGGCTTCGAACGGCCACAGCGGGTCGCGGTGGTCGGAACACCGTGGATGAAACAGCCTACCCACTACCCAGTGCGGTTGTTAGAAAATTGAAATCGAGTAACTCCCATCGACTTCTTCTTCCTCTTATATATCCAATTCCCTGCATACATGTGTAAAGATCTGGGTCACAAACAACCGCTTTCATCATCCCTCTTTCCCTGTAACTCCCTCCTTTACTGTCTTCCTCACGGAAAACGAAACAAAACCATGCCCGCGTCTTGTATTCTGAAACCCCAGAAAGCCACTTTTACTTCTCTGTCACTCCAATGAGAAGTCTGGCTTCTCCCCTCAATACTCCTCCAAATCTCTCTTCTCACTCCTGTCTCGCTCCGCAACTTCCCAAACTTCTTCTTCCGTCTTTCCGTATCCCTTCCAAGCCAGCCGTTTGTAGAGTGTTTTGTTCTCAGTCACTTGGGTCTCCTCCTGACTCTGGTTCCGAGCGGAACTTCGACCCAATTTCCCTTTTCAGGTCGATCACCGACTGGTCTGACGAGATTAAAGAGCGGGGCATGCGGCAGCGCCGCTTGCTATACAACCATGGCAGTTGGCAGGCGCACCGTAGCTCCCTTCGTCACGTCCGCCACCTCCTCTCTAGCCTCACCTCTCGAGTTATTCTCTCCCTTGTACCCCCGGTGCTCGTCTTCACTGCCTTCGCTGCGGCGCTGGCTGCATACAACACCGCCGCGGCGGCGCAATTGTTGCCCGGGCCGTTCCCGGTGCTGAGGGCCTCGTCGCTGCCGTACCAACTGACGGCGCCGGCGCTGGCGCTGCTTCTGGTTTTCAGGACGGAGGCATCATATTCGAGGTTCGAGGAGGGGCGGAAGGTCTGGGCGCGGGTGATGGTGGGGACGGCGGATTTTGCTCGGGAGGTGATGGGTGGAGTGGAGGCGGAGGTGGATTTGGACTTGAGGAAGGCGCTGTTGAATTACATTATGGCTTTTCCCGTGGCGCTCAAGGTAAGTAGAGGCGAGCTCTGCTGAGAATTGGCTTTCAAGTTCATTATTCAAATTGAAAAAAGTTATTTTGTTTTCAAAATTTCCCCATAAACAGTAGTTGAAACATAAAGGAAATAAAACTTTTGCAGAATACGGACAACATCCATGTCACTTGTACGCAGAAATGGCTGAACCAAGAAAAAAATTCTGGGTTGTCAGGATTTCTGAAATACAGTGAGGAGAGGAAAAAGTAAGGAACTCGTATTCTTCTAGGTTGTATCCACTTGCAATTTGGCCTCTCCATCTTTTTTGTCTTATAACCGCCCTTGTACTAAGTTAGTTGCACAGCAGAGGTTCCTCTACTTTTCTTGTTTTTGGATTCTCTTAACTATGATGATTTTAGTGCTTGATTATGGATGATTTCTAACAGCTGTGAATCATACTAGAAAGACTAATGATGCTGAGGGTTGTTTTGTATAGAACTTATGTTATGTTGGTTGCTGGAAAGGTTTACAAAGATACTACTCTTCTTTGCAGTGTCATGTTATTTATGGGTCAGATATCAAACAAGATTTGAGAAATTTGCTTGAAGAAGATGATATTGGTGTAATTCTCGGATCGAAACATCGGCCTCGGTGCATCATCGAGTTCATTTCTCAGAGCCTGCAGTTGCTGCACTTAGATGAAGCAAAAAGGCATATCTTGGTAATTCCTTGTCTCCTAGGATCTCTAAAACATATTAAGATTTTGAGAAGACAGAGATGGCTTAGTGATGTTTTCTTTTGTAATTTATCTATTCGGTCATCACATTCATTTCTTCATGGCAAACTGGGAGTGGCTTCAATGTTTGCGATACGTTTTGTCCTAGAGGGGAAAAAAATGAAGTTTGATGCATTTCATTGTTTTCACTCACTAAACATTGTGCTGTGCTTACTGATATGACCGCTTTCTGTGAGCCATTAGCAGATGACATAACAAGTTTGTTATGTTGTCTAGATGAGCATCTAGTGGATGTTTGCTTGAATTTTCTTGTCATACCATGTTTCTTTTTAATGTTTATTTAATGGTTTTTGGTTCATAGTTGCATTTCTTCTCATTTCTCCGTCAGCTTTTCAGGAGTCAAAAATCTCTTGTTTCCATGAAGGCATTGGTGCTTGTGAACAGCTTATGGGTATTCCAATCCCTCTTTCATATACTCGTTTGACATCAAGATTTTTGGTATTGTGGCATCTTACACTTCCCATTATACTGTGGGATGACTGCAATTGGATTGTTGTTCCTGCTACTTTCATCAGTGCTGCCTCTTTGTTCTGCATTGAAGAAGTAAGTTTGTGTTTTTCTTCTTCTTTAATATGTCAAGCTACAGTACTCCTAGTTTATGATCTTTTATCAACTTGTTTATTTGAATTTTAATTGAGTATGGTTATGAAAAAATGTGATGGTTCTGCATTTTAATAAGTCAACATGTTCCAAACTGGAAATATCTGTATCCCAAGATTCTGAAATCATTTACCTGCTAAGCCAAAAGTACCTGATGGGGAGCTTATTCCAAGAAAATTAAGAATCTGTCCCAACTGACATTCCAAGAAAATTAAGAATCTATCCCAACTGACATTCAAAAGAAAATTAAGACTTTGTTACTTGATCTTTTTCTATATTTCACTGGTACTGACATTTAAAAGAATTATTTTACCGGTACTAAATTTCTATTCTTTACTGTTTTTCTTCAAATTTATGTTCAGATGACTACTCTGGGATGCCCAACTTATTAGTGTCTCAAACTTCCTAGAGATGGGTGCCTCCACCCTTCTCAGAGTGCACCCCCCTCCTCCCCCACTTCTCTCTCTCTCTCTCTCTCTCTTCTCAACCAGTTCTAAATTTCTGATTTATTTCTGCAGGTTGGTGTTCTGATAGAGGAGCCATTTCCAATGCTTGCTCTTGATGAGCTATGCAACCTAGTTCATGACAGCATTCAGGAAGCCATTGCCATGGAGAGTGTTGTCAAAGTACAGCTTCTATCGAAGAAGAAAAGCCATTCTAAGAAGTGCTCAACGAATGGTCGGCCGTCTAGTTCTTGAAAGGAATGAAACATGAATGCTGCTCCATTATAAGGTAGCATGGTCATCGAAATCACCATTAACGGTGAGCTCTGTTTATACTGTAATTAGAACTGGAGAGTTGACATGTAAGAATAGCATCATATTTTCATGAATGAGAAGCCTCCTTTCCTTGCCACAATCCTGTTCACTTGTTTGGACTCTTCAGTAGGAGCTTGGTTGTGACCAACTTAGTGTAAAGTTGGGTTCAGATTCATTCCATCCTTCCCCTGACTATGCAGAAGTTTCATACAACGAGGCAAGGGAGGCAGCTCTCTCTCTAGTAGTGGGAGAAAAGAGGGAAGGAGTGGAAATCCAAACCCTCCATTGACATTCTGCAAACCAAGGGAGATATCTTATCTAATTCTTTAGGTTTCTTAAATAGATTATGAATAATAAACTCATGGAGGTTTTCCTCTCCCTGATTCATTCCACAAAACGACTACAATCCTCAAATAAATATACATACTAGCTACATCTAGGGTGGCATAAGCCAAACCAGCCGGCAAATCATTCGAGTTCAGTTTGAAAAATACTCGAATCAGTTTAGTTCTTAGGTTTTTTAAATTGATTATTATATATTATTATGCTCCATTACAAATTCTTGAAATTCTCTGCGATATTTTACAGTTCAATGGTATATAGGTGAAAGCTCGAACCCAACTCAAGTTCGAACTTAAACTCGATTAAAAGTTTTGGACGCTTGATTTTAATTTTAGGTTCGAAGCTAAGTTCGAAATCAAACTTAGTTTGAAATATTTAGATAAAGCCAAACTAGAACATAGAGGTTTTAACTTAACTCATTTCAATGGCACCCTACATTGGTAGGTAATGTAAAGTGGCATAATCGTAATATACGATAAAAAAGAGCCCATTTTACTCCGGCGTTTTTTCCCCTATAAAGCACTCGACTTGGCGGGGACGAAGGTTCATGAATCTGCCACGCGCCGCGACCAACCATGCGAAAGAGGCGCTTCATTTCTACGAGTGAAGACGATGAGGAGGAAGCGCCGCCTCTGCCGCCACCTCCTCCGCCGCGGCCGTCGTCCAATTCCGACGAGCGGAGATCGAAGAGGAAGAGGTCAAGGCGAGAGGAGGCCGAGAGCCCTAAAAGGTCAAAACGGGAAGAGGAGAGGGAGGTAAATGGAGCTGGCGGAGGTGAAGAAGCCGAGGAAGAAGAGACGCCGCTGGAGGATGCGAAGCCAATTGGGGAGGTTGTGAGGACGACTGGTAAAGGGAAATGGAAGAAGAGTCACTTTGCCTCGTTTGAGTACGACGGGAACCGGTTTGATCTCGTGAGCTTTTTCTCTTGCTCTCCTTTTCTTTGGATACTTTATTTGTTTTTTTTTTTCGTGTTAATTCTGTTCTATTTCTCTTTTTTACTTCGCTTTGCTGTTGATGGTTGGGAATTATGAATTAGGAATTACTGCTTCGCTTCGTTGTCGTTGGACTTCGTTTGAGGTTATGACTTTTTTGCATTTTTTCTGTTGCCTGTTACTGATTTAGTTCCTTAATGCTGATCTTCTTATTTTGGTCGTCGCTTGGTGTTCAGACTTCCGTATGCTGTTACTCATTATTTACTCGTTTCCTTCTGAAGTTCTTTTTGTTCCTTTGTCCATCTTGAGATGCCTTAGGGTTTTTTTCTTATTTTTTAGTGATGTCTGTCCGAGGAGCTGTTGTTTCTATTGGATAATTGTTCATTTCTGCTCCTTCTCTCTAAGTTGGCTTCTTTTGGTTTTTTCTTCCTGTTACCGGTCTCACAAATTTCACCTTAAATGTGACATAATGTTTTTGAACATCGTTCCGTTTCTAATGGATTACATGCTGATTTTGTCAAGATTTGGTCTTAGCTGGTTTCCTTGTAGTTACATGAAGCAAAAATTTCGTCTTTTGTACGTATCTTCTCGTTGGACCTAAATGTGACACAGTATCTTTGAACGTGGTTTCCTTGCCGATGGCTTACATGCAGACTCCCTGAAAATTTGGTCTTCTTTGGTTTCTCATCGTTACCAATGTCACTGAATCTTTGGTTTGTATCTACTTGTTGGATTTCAACGTGATTCTACGTCTTTGAAGATAGCTCTCTTTTGGATGGTTTAGTTACGGTGTCGAGACTGTATGAACTTCTTTCAAGTTTTGACACTAATCTCTTTGGTTAATTGACGTTGGGTTTCTGTTTTCTTCTTCGGTTTAATTTCACCCATATACCTGAGAATTGGTTTAATTTATGTTACTGCGAGTGCTTGCAGTTTACACTTTCGGCTTTTTCCTTATTTATCATTTTTATCGTCTATATGTGTTATTATCGTATTTATTATAATCTTTACTTAAATCTTAATAATATGTTTTGAAGATTTAATTCCTAGCCCAAGCTTCTCTCATTTTGGTGTTTAATTGTTGCCACAGGAGGACTCTGTGCTGCTAACTCCAGAAGAGAAAGCACAGAAACCATATGTAGCAATTATCAAGGTGACCTCTTTACTGAATTTTCCTATTTGACGATTTATTCCCCAATTTCTTTACTTTCTTTTTTTTCCATGAGATATACCCATCATTACAATATGTAAAATTTTCAAGAGTAATAGAACCTGTTATAATCATTTTTAATTTAGTTGCTATTTGCTTACATTGCTCAGTGTTGGTTAATTGTTTTTATCATTGACTATTTGTAAATGTGTTTTCCTTTGTCCAGGATATTACACAATCCAGAGATGGCAGTATGATGGTCACTGGTCAGTGGTTCTACCGTCCTGAGGAAGCAGAAAAGAAAGGAGGGGGTAGCTGGGAAGCCCATGACACCAGACAGCTTTTTTACAGTTTTCACCGTGATGATGTCCCAGCCGAATCTGTAATGCACAGATGTGTTGTCCATTTTGTTCCCCTAAACAAAAAGCTTCCACTTCGTTCAGAACACCCGGGTTTCATTGTGCAGAAGGTTTATGATACTGTTGAGAGGAAACTTTGGAAACTAACTGATAAAGATTATGAGGACAGCAAGCAACAGGAAATTGATGTACTTGTTCAAAAAACTCGGCAAAGATTGGGAGAACTTCCTGATGTTGAGCCTGAAGATGGTATTGTCGAGCAGGAGGAGCAATTAAAGAGCAAAAGAGACCTAAGAAAGAAAACAGTGCCACCAATAGATGTTCCAAGGCATGAAGATGGGACTAATAGATCTGAGCAGCAATTAAGGGCTGAAACTCCTGGAAGCTGTTCAAGTGAATTTTACCAAATTCTGGCCACTTTTAAAGCATTAACTGGGGATTTGCATAGGGATAAATGGTTGGAGAAGCTTCTGGATGCAATTCAGGTTGCATGTGATTTGAAGGCTGATGATGGAGAAAAGAATGAACCAGTTCGTCTTGATCAGAATCCGTCTGCCAGGACCAACTCAGAAATAGCCGAGGAATCTCAAAGAAGCCTGAAGACCAGAGAGGTATGTTCTTTCTCTTGAATTATGGATCCTCTTTAAAGCATTGAGATGCAAAATGTTTTTATTTCTTTCTTTTTGAATGCTTTTTATGCTTTCTAAATATAAGTCTTTTTTCTTAGATGTTACAAACTTGATTATCATCTATGACAACTTTCTGTAAAGGGGCTTGAGAAGCCTTACTAGCGGTAGAAGTGGTACGGCCAGAATGGAAGAAGGGTGTTCAGTTTACTGTTTCAATTGCCGATTGTCTACTCTGTTTCCATTCCATTCAATTACAGTGTTCCTTTTCCTTTTATCTACCCTTTTACCTGTTGGGAAATGGTAAACAAACAGGTAAACAATAAAAAGTATTTCATTTTAAAAGGTAAAAAATAAGATAAAGAATATTTAAGGATTTAATAACATTTATTTATTTTTAACAATATAGATATAACACAGAAAAAACTTGAAACAAAAAAATGTAACTGCATAAATAACATAACATTACTGCCATTCAACAAAAAATAAAAGATATAAAAAACCTGTAACAACATAATATAAAACCAAAAAATGTATCATCATTTATTTACTGTACATAAATACAAGTTCCTTAAAAAAGAAAGAATTTCATAGAATTATTTACCCTCAGCCATTAAACATTATGATATTAAAAGAAAACTCTTTTCTCCACTATGGTGTGTTGTTACTTGAAGGAGAAGAAGTTAGAGAACCACTGAACAAGTTCAGGGGGAGAAGATAAGTGGAGAACCAAGTGCTGTTACGTGATAGAGAAGAAATTTAGATCTTTGGCTTTTCTGACATTAATATACTGATAAATAAGTTTTCATAAACGCGCTTCGTCATTGTTCTAATTGGGTACAGAATGACAATGACAATGACAATTACCCATATCCACTCCATTTAATACACAGTGAATAGGTAAACAGGCAAAATTACCCAAATCATTATACAGTTAAGAATTTTTGTTCCTTTTTACTTTAGAAATTGATGTGTTAATTGGATAAAATCGGCCCCCTAAGCCTTAATTCTTCTTCTGTGAACTTTCTTGCTAGAAGACAAAGGGCCTCTTAAGTTAATTTGGACCAAGCCCAGATGCTCCATCTCCTCCTAAGGAAATAACTAGTCTTCTGATTGTCTAATTTAATCTAACTTACACCCCAAAAATATCTGGATGAACAATATATATCCTGCCATGTAAATAACCACAAAGCCTAAACCAATGGTTGTAGAACCATCTAGCAGAAACTTACTTAGCAGAACCATAAATTGAAATCACTCTTCATGTATCAGCCCCGTCTTACAATGATTTGAAGGTTGATGAGATAAAAGACAGTAGATAATGCAATATTCTTATTATTACTGTTTTTATTTTTTTTAGTTGAGGAGCAGAATTTGTTGCAGGAGCTGAAATTGATGAACAAAGAAAAAGATGATTGCTATGATTGAAGTGAGAGTAGTTGTTGGGCCGTGCTTTGTTGTCGTGTTCAGTGGTCAATTGTGAATATTGGTCAAAACCAGCCATGACAACTGGTTATTAAATAAAAATATCCTTAGCTTGTAAGAAACTGGCAGACCTTCCAATAGATCATGGATATTGTTTGCTTTTTTTGAGAAGATATTGTTAGCTCTTGTAGTTGTGTTTGGAGTCATGTTCTGAGATCAGCTAATCATCCAGCTGACTCACTTGCTAAGCGTAGAGTCTCCTTCCAATCTCTTGTTATAACGGAGACTCCTCTTTGCTACTTTTGTATTCCTTGCATTTGGCCCTTTGCAGTAGAATCTTGCCTTTCTCAAAAAAAAAAAAAAAGAAAAAAAAAAAAGGGACTAGCCCGAGTTTCTAGTCTAACCCTGTTGAACTGGCTGGTCCTTTCTGGTTATACCAAAACTAATCAAGTTCCATTATAGTTCAAATTTCAAGTAATGAAAATATTTTGTACATCAAGTTTTGAGTGAAAATAACTCGTTCCTTTCTTCTTTTGCTAGAGGAATGCAAAGTCAATTTTGATGTCATATTTTCAGTCTGTTCCTAATGGGTTGGTCTGACCTGAACGCGGCCTCATGGTGGTAAAAATAATGATCTAGGCAGGCATGAATATTACTGAACTCAACCGTCTGAATAGTCTTTTGCTAACCCAGATGTTGTATTTTTTAGCCAAAACTAACTGAAGAGTTGTTTCTTTTTATTTATAGATAAACATGACTGCTTCATTAGTGGTTCATAGTTTTCCTTCTATCTGAATTTTATGGACCTTTAATTCAATTTTAGTTTGTTGCTCTGTTTGGCATTATGTTAGTTTGATTTTTATTTCTAAGATTAGTTACTAATTCTAGTCCTATGTATATTGTGGTAGCATTTTATTGTTAGATGCAACTGGTTTCTACTTCTCTATCTCTTCACCCTCACCTTTTGATATTGTGTCATTGTTTACTAGGGTGGTGGTGGCAATCTTTGGCCTGATAGTGTTGTGCCAGCAGTTACTGCACTTGAGAAGGCTTCCCATGATGCACTTGGTTCTGATTTTCATAAATACAACCAGAAGATGAGGCAAATGTGCTTTAACCTCAAGGTTGTTTTTTTTTAAGTAATTTAAATTTCATTGGTTGGCTTTAAAACAAATTGACATAACCTAGAAAGGCATTTTGGCCATATGCCTTTGACTGTTTTAGATTTTCAGTCCTTTTTTTAATAGGAATCTGCACCGCTCATTAACGTTTGCATCTTGCCGTTGGTTTTACAGGTTATGAAGTATTAATCCTTTTATACAATAGAAAAATTGAGTGTGGCTCCTAAAGGAGTAAGAGAGAGCGAGGGGGGGGGGGGGGGGGGGGGGTGGTTTACTTTGAAAAGAGAACCATCTATTCTAAGAGGGGGTTCCACTGGATGTTGGTGGAAGATCCCATTTCTAGTAAAAGGAATCAGCAAGATTGGCGACCAGTGTTTATTTTGTACATGTATTTGCTGATACTTTTTATGGATAAATTGAAAGCACGGATCGGCAACTACAAAGTATCACCACATTCTTAGTTTATTTTGAGTGGCAGTATTCTTCTCAGCTTATTTATTTATTTCAGAACTGATTTTTTTTAAAAGAAAGCCTACTGATGAAATTTTCTTAAAATAGTTACAGTAATTACCTTGGAGGGGCTAAAGCCCCTGACTGAGGTAAACTTTTAAATTGTGCTTTTCTTTTCAAGGCTGTTTAAAACTGCCTTGTTTTGGCCTTCTGTTTATTCTTGGTTATTCCTGATATGGGCTTATGCTTGTTACCCAATTTTGAACTGTTGGCTTGTTGTTACTTAATTAGGAAATGAGTCTGTGGGATGACGTCTGAGTGTTAAGGTTGCAAGTTTGAGTTTTCTTGTGATATTATTTTCACCATTGTCATAATATTGTTCATTAATTTCTGTAGAAAAGACAAAGTGTTTTTCTCCATTTTTTCCTTTCTCTAGAAAGAGTTTTTCAGCAGTTGTAGTATGCTATTACATATTTTTATTTGTATTTTTGAAAGTGTCCTCTTTGCATCTCTCAGCAGCCCTGACGTGCAGCCTGGCCAATGCTGATGCCGTGACATATTTCTTTATGTAGCTTACTAGCATTCTTGGTTATAAGGCAATCATATTCTTTCAAGGCTTGTGGTGACAAGACTTTGTGATAGAAGGTGGTTATGTACAGAGAATGGCTTAGATGAAGTATACAGTCTGAGAAAAGTTTGTAGCATGGTTACGCTAAATCATTTAAATGTTTTCCTCTGGAAAAGTCAAATTCCTAATGGTGGTTAGCTTACTGCATGCTATAACTGTGAGAAAGCATAACTGTAAGAATTTAATTATTCAATCTATAAGAATTTAGTTAATGAATAATCCTTCTGAATTGCTCATTTTTGCACTGTCACTCTTAGGATTTTGTTCAATCTACTTTTAGTAAGGCAGATGGTTTAGAGTTTAGCTTTCTGCAAATAGTTTATTTGTCTGAATTGAAAAAATTATGTACCAGCATTTGATATAAATAGTTATTCAACATGTGGTCTTGTTGTTCTTGGGAACTTTTGAGTAAGTTTTCCACACCTAGTACATCACTATCAGCTAATACTTTTCTTCTATTATTACTGCAGAAAAATGAGTTATTAGCTCGGCGTCTACTGAAGAAAGAGTTGGAACCATCAGTGGTTCTGAACATGTCGCCAATCGAGCTAAAGGTGCTCTCTCTCTCTCTCTCTCTCTGGTTGCTTATCTCAATTAGCCATTCATAACTGTGAGAGCCATTGAAAATTTGCAATTTTGTGGTGTTGAGTTTGTCTTCTTCTGTACTCTTATTAATTTTTGAATTTTTACTCTTGATATTATTTGGTTGGTCTGATGGGGATGGAGCTTTGGGCTTTACTTGGTAAACTTGGAAGCATTATGGATTGGAAATGTAAGGAGTCAGGGTTCCGAGTCCTTTTCCACTTTTAACTATAATGAACCAACGATTTTTTAAGTGGAGAAGAAAAGACTTAACATCAACAAGTCACCTTTAACTGTGCTGCTGATCTATTGAAAGAGGAAGCTCTGCCTCTATTGGTATGTGGCCTTTTATATCTAAAATTCGTGGTCTTTTTAGCTTGTGTGGCATCTCTTTTGGTTTCATCACTTGAGACCTGCAAACTTGGTTGCAGACTTGCTTGGTAGAGAAGCAATTTCCAATCAATGCCTTGTTGAGAACTCTTTTCATTTTCAGTTGCATTTGATTATTTTTGTAGTCTGTTTTTCTTCTTTTTCCCTCTTATTGTTTTCCCCTTGCCTCCATTTCTAAAAGTCTCTGTGTTCTTTGTTTGCTTAATGAATTCACTCCAAATACAAAAAGATTACTATTTATGGAGTATCCATGAATATGTCCTTCTGGAAAAAACCAACCATCTGTTCTGATTGGTAACTTGCATATCAGAAGGCTATTTGTGGATCTGTCTTGTTAGTAGGAAGCCAGTTGCCCTTCCTTGAAAGGGTTTGTTTTGAAAGAAAGAGAATAGGCTGAAAGGGTGGGAAATTTCTGTTCTGGATCAACCTTCGGTAGGTATCTTAATATTGGTGCATCCTATGACACAAAGTGTAGCATGTCCTAGGAAAATACTCAATTTCGTGTCTTTACAAAATTATGTGCATGTCTTATTAAAATTTATTTCTGTGGTGTTTAAGGATGGCCTAACTGCTGAGGAGAAATCGGCAAAGGAACCTGAGGAGGCAGAAAGCATGCAGGTTAAATGTCTTGATTTTTATTTTCAATTATAAAAATGTATCTTGTTGCAAGTATTGTTCCTTTAGTGGGGCTCCTAGCTTATTTCTGTTGTTGTTGGTGCATGAAACAGATGACTGATGTTGTCTGCACAAGATGCACCGAGAGAAAAGTGGGTGTTGCAGATATCATTCAGGCTGGAGGATCTGCTGATCGTTATCTGGTATGTTTTGTTTTATTTTGTTTAATACTCAACTTTCTGTTCCATTTTTCTTTTGTTTAATACTTATTTTTCGGTTCTAATTACTTTATCAGTTCATTTTTTTTCTTAACTTTCTGTTTTGTTTAATACTTTCTGGTATGTTTTGTTTTATTTTGTTTAAAACTTAACTTTCTGTTCCATTTTTCTTTTGTTTAATACTTAATTTTCGGTTCTAATTACTTGATCAGTTCATTTTTTTTTCCTTCGTAAATTTCTGTTCGATTAACAGCTTTCTACTGTACATCTTTGGGACAAAACTGTTCCTTACTGTTGCTATTCTTAACTCACCATGAAACAGTTGGAGTGCATTGCATGCGGCAATTCATGGTATGCTTCTCGAGACGTTATCTCATCGTTGACTGTTGACACTCCAAATGCTGTTAGCAATGTTGGGACTGCACCGTGGGCAACTGACAAGTTCGAAAATGTTGAGAAGAGGATGCTGAGTCCCCGAGATTCTGAAAAACCATCAACTGACAATTTCCAGAAATCTACAGCAGTCCAGAAGCAACCCATGTTGGAAACCCAGAAGTCTTTCAACAGAGCAAAAGCAGAAGAACCAACAACTGACAATGTTCAGAAATCTATAGCAGTCCAGAAGCAACCCATGTTGGAAACCCAGAAGTCTTTTAACAGAGTAAAAGCAGCAGAAGAACCAACAACTGACAATGTTCAGAAATCTATAGCAGTCCAGAAGCAACCCATGTTGGAAACCCAGAAGTCTTTTAACAGAGTAAAAGCAGCAGAAGAACCAACAACTGACAATGTTCAGAAATCTATAGCAGTTCAGAAGCAAACCATGTTGGAAACCCAGAAGTCTTTTAACAGAGTAAAAGCAGCAGAAGAACCAACAACTGACAATGTTCAGAAATCTACAGCAATCCAGAAGCAACCCATGTTGGAAACCCAGAAGTCTTTTAACAGATCAAAAGCAGAAGAACCAACAACTGACAATGTTCAGAAATCTACAGCAGTCCAAAAGCAACTCATGTTGGAAACCCAGAGAGCAAAAGCAGAAGAACCAACAACTGACAATGTTCAGAAATCTAAAGCAATCCAGAAGCAACCCATGTTGGAAACCCAAAAGTCTTTTAACAGAGTAAAAGCAGAAGAATCAACAACTGACAATGTTGAGAAATCTACAGCAGTCCAGAAGCAACATGTGTTGGAAGCCCAGAAGTCTTTTAACAGAGCAAAAGCAGAAGAACCATCAACTGACAATTTCCAGAAATCTGCAGGAGCCCAGAAGCCACCCTTGTTGGAAACCCAAAAGTCTTTTAATAGAGTAAAAGCAGAAGAACCATCGGAAAACTGATCCTAGATATACATGTGTTATCATGTACAGTAAGATCAAAGTTTTTTGTTTGTATAGCCCTTTTGTATCTCGACTTGGGGTTTGCTGATTATAAGTTATATTGGTTTACTTTTCATTTTATAAATGGATTTAAATTTTTATTTGTGTAAGGATTTTCCCATTTATCCAGTCTTTGTCATATTAAAAAATATAAATATAAATATAAATATAAATAAATATATAAATATGTTCTTATTATTTTTAAAAATATAAAATTTAAACATAAAAATATTTCATTATGACCCATTTCCTCTTTAAGAACATGATCTAGTAATAATCATGGTATATTATTTTAAATTATAAAAATAATATTGTTATTTATTACCTGTATAAATGAAAAATTAAGTTAAGTTAAAAAAGTTGACAAATTTAGTTAAAGATAAAGTAAAATTTTATGATTTTTTAAAAAATATGTTCATTATTTATTTCACAATAGTTGACAAAGAAATAACAAGAAAAAAAATAAATATAAAATTAAAATTTTTATATTAAAGTGATATTTAATATTTACTATTATAATTGACATTGAAAATTTTAATTCTATAAACCTTTCACATGGGTTTTATTATTAAAGGTTTTATTTTATGAAGTAAAAATTTGTATTTTGTCACAAAATGAATTAAATATTTTTATTATTTAATATATATTAATGAAAATAAAAAATTAAGAATAACAATATATAATATTTATTATTATTATCACCTTACATACTAATTTTAATATTGAAATATTTTTTAAAATTAATATTTTCTAATTTGGCATGAATAAAAAATTGAAACAAATATTTTTATTATAAAAAATAATTCTTTTATTTTAAAATTTAAAATGAAAATAAAAATCACCTAGTCACCAGGTTTGCTTGAATGACCAACTAGCTTTCTTCACCGATTGATCGAAAACTATATCATCATTTCTCCCCAAGACATCATTCATCTATCAAGGAGCTAGTTTTTTGGTCTTCCTCTGATTTAAGCAGAATTTACTCCTCCCAATTGAGATTAAAGTCATGCCTATCTTTATCAATCTTTTCCAATATCTCTCTTAAAGTTTTGATCTTAAATCATATTTCATGCTTGTCCAGGATTTGTTTTGTACGGGTATGAGAACATTTTCTTATGTTCTATTTTTTCTTCATAAGTTTTTATTATTTGAATTTTATGTTCTATTTTATAATTTTTTATTTACATTTTCAAAAATATTTTATTATTATTTATTTGTATGAATGGAATCCCATCACCAAACCACCTTTTTTTTTTCCTTTTTCTTTTCTGTACATAAGATTTCTGCCATGTAAATATTTCATAAAGACGATCAAAATTTCAACACAACCAAAACCTTTGTTACATAAACACTTCATATTTTGCACCTTTTACATAAATTATTTGGTAACATTTTACTAGAGCGAATAAATGTCATGACATAGAAATAACATCACATATGAACACAATTAACCAAAACACAAATACAAACTAAAAAATCTTTGAAATATGATACATACACAACAAGAACAAGATACATGAGTTTCACATTAGAGAAGGCTTAACCAATCATGAGTATTTGGTCATCTGTTATATATGTGGTTGAGTAGACGAGAAATTGATCCAAATGCACCTTTCATTATAATGTACCCTGAAAAATAAAAATAAAAAGAAAGAAAAATGTTACATTTACAACGACATCAAATAATATAAAAGCTACAAATTTTATTTAATCAATTTTAACAATTTTCTAAAAGAATTTATTACAAAGGTCTACTCATTATGAACGAGATAGAAAAAAATGAAAACAAAACAAAAAAAAAAAAAAAAGAGAAAGAAAGAAATAGGAGTTCTCACCTTGCCCTGATAGCATGTAAAAAATAAGCTAAATTTTCGAGGGAAGAGAGCTTGCAATTTCATACCTTTATACTGATACCTTTGTTAGGAGTTTCCTTCAGCCATGTCAGGATTCATTAAACTGAAAATTTTGAAATGGTTTAGTATTATTTGGCTCCTTAGTAGTATATATAGGTGAAAGTAACTCTAGAAATCAATATAGAGAAAAGACTATAAAAAAATTACCTCTTAAATATTTTTCATTGAAAGTTTGAAATGCTAGGGAATATAAATTTTTGGGATGTCAAACGTCTAGCCAATACTACCCAAAAGACTGATATGTTAGGTAGCGAAAACCAAATTCTAACACCCACCGTTCCCGGTTCCTACTGTTGCCCTCTGAGATTCGAACGCGGAATGTAGGACTTGGCTCTGATACCATGTCAAATGCCTAGTCAATACTACCTAAAAGACCGATCTGTTAGGTAGCGGAAAGTCAAGTACTTAACCCAAATCACAAACTATAACACCCACCGTTCCTGGGTTTTGTACCGCTGCCCTCCGGGTTTCGAACACGGAACGTGGTGCTTGGCTCTGATACCATGTCAATCGCCTAGCCAATACTACCAAAAGACTGATCTGTTAGGTAGCGGAAAGCCAAACTCTAACACCACGTTCCGCGTTCGAATGCCAGAGGGTAGTGGTGCAGAACCCAAGAACGGTGGGTATTAGAGTTTGTGGTATGGGTTAAGTACTTGGTTTTTCGCTACCTAACAGATCGGTCTTTTGGGTAGTATTGGCTAGGCATTGACATGGTATCAGAGCCAGGCATCACGTTTTGCGTTCGAATCCCAGAGGGCAGCGGTACAGAACCTAGGAACGGTGGGTGTTAGAGTTTGTGGTCTGAGTTAAGTACTTGACTTTCTGCTACCTAACATATTATTTTTTTCGGTAGTATTGGCTAGGCATTTAACATGGGATACATGCTATGTTGGCCTAATCCCTTCCATTTATACTTTTGCAACTTTCTTTCAACACGGGGCATTTTATGATTGTAAGTGACTTCAAAGACTTGGGCAACCCACATCCTGGTAGGGATGATATTGTAGGACATATGCGCAAACACAACCAATCAAGAGACCCGAGTTTCCCCAAATCCTCTGGTAAGGATGCTAGTTCTCGACAAAAATTCAAACGCAACTACTTGAGAGAGGGTAGATTCGACAACCAACTTGGTAGATAAGTGCCCCGATAATTCCACAAACTTAATGTTTCCAAGTTGATGTGAGGTTGGAGGTTTTCAAGCAAGTCTTCATCTATGGATCAATCTCGTGCCCCCTCCCGCGTCCAATGGCACCTCTTCCCCGTCAACGACATTTTGAAACCCTTTAATGGCAAGTAAACCTTTCAAACTATTTAATTCTTTGAATTCTACTATTTTCTTCCCAACTTTCTTTACCACAATGAACCAAGTTAATTCTTTTAAATTTGTAAGTTTTCCAATCTGAGTAGGCATAAAAGTCAAGCTATAGCAACGGGTTCTATTGAGGTGCCTTAAGTTAGTGAGGGTGGCTGTGTTATTAGGCAACTTCTTCAACATGGACCAATGTTCTAGGTTTAATGTTTGGAGATATGAAAGACTGCAAATTGAATATGACAATTCTTCAATTCCACTGCTTGAAAGATAAGGTACTGTAATAGTGGCAAACAACCAACAACATTTGGCAGTTTATCTATCATACCTTTTCTCAACCACATTACGTGCAAAAAATTGAGTTCTGCTATAATATTAATCCAGTTAAACCCAACAAAATTATCATCAACACCATATATATTAGTTAGGGCTACAAAGGTACGCAGGCGCCTCAAACTTTTTATATCATCAAAGCTTAGTTGTTCTGCATTCCGACTCAAAATCAAAGATGCATTATGAACTCTTTGAGGGATATTGTTCATTTCAGGAATTAGATCCAACTTGCCATCATGCAATCTGATATTCTCTTTTTTTGCCAATGATTCCACCAAGTCATGGACTAGATCATGCATGGTGTATTTATTTTCGAAATAAAGATAGTGAGAAAAGAAAGACCTCATCAGTAAATCATTGAAGTATTCATCCCCTACATTGTATGTACCCTAGTGCCATCCAGATTCTAATTAACTGATTCTTATCAAATATCCAATCTTTTGGAAAAAAAGAACAAAATGCAAAACATGGCTTCACCTTTGGTGGCAAGTGATGGTAGCTCAATTTAAGGGCAGGTAAAATACTATTCTAAAGGAGCTCTCGAGAACACTATTCCACTCACTTCACTTCTTGTATATGAGAGAAGGCCACCTAATGTATTTATAGCCAAAGGGACCCCTCCACAATTCTCCACTATCCTTTTTCCAATGTCAACCGATTTTGGGTATCTCTCCTCAAGAATAATTTGAGACAATCTTCATCGGATAAGTCTTTCAAATGAAAGGAAACAGATGTGCCCATAACTAAAGAAACTTTTTTACTCCTGGTTGTAACTATTATTTTGCTTCCCTTGTCTCCGTATGTAAATGGTATGCAAAAATCATCCCAGTATTTGAGAGCATTGTCCCATACATCTTCTATCACAATCAAAAATCGTTTCCCCTCTATCAAGTTCTTGAGGTGATCTTCAGGCTATATGACTTCACATTGATTTCCAGTTATTGACTCTACAATTTCTTTTATAACCCTCCTTCTTTCAAACCTGTGAGATAGACACACCCATCCTCTTACTTCAAATTAGTTAATTAATCGGTTATTATTGTGATTTTATATTTTCTTATTTATTTTAAATGATTCACCAAATACTGAGCTTCAGTGAGACAAAAACCAGTACTATTGAAGCTTCTGATGTGATTTTTCTAATAAAGAAATTGAGCTTCAGTGGAACTAAACATCGTTTACCAGTTTCAGATCAGCAAAGAATCTACATTCTTCAGAAGATCTCTATGCTGGAGGACTAATTCTTGAGTCTTTCATTGGATTCTCAGCACTCGCTTCATCTTGTTCCTCGATTGGATTATGCACTGCACGATTATCTTTCATTGGATCGTCACTTTGAACTTTGTCACCTTCGTTGCCGTTTTTTCTGTTGTTTTTATAAGCACAGCAGCCGAAAGAGTAGATGATGATGAGCAAAGCGAGTGCCCCGACATTGGTGAATGCTATCGTTCTCCACTGGCTTCTCAGGTTGTCGAGAAAACTGACCTTGCAGGAAGTGCAGTCGTAGCAGAGAAGATGTTGATCGTTGCTCCATATATCGCAGTCGGGCTCAGAAGAAGTTGAGTCGCAGGTAGAAGGAGGGTTGCAGCAACCAGACTGAAGAAATAAGAATATATGAATTCAGTTTCAAAGGAATGAATGAAGAAAATGGAGGTTCTGGTTTGAGAAAGAGAAATGTGTTTGCAAATTACCTGGATTGACGCGAGGTGTTTCATGTATGAACTGGTAGGAGTGCCCTGGCAAACCTTGGCATCACTGATGCAGCTCTTGATCTTCTCCCAGTTTGCAGAATCAGTCACCCTCTTCTGCAACCAATGTGAGAAATCGCCAAGCCGGTGCTGGTTGTAGCCCAGGCCTGAAACCCTGTCGCCGGCGGTTTTGTTGATGACGATGAGGGTGAAGAGGGTGAACACAATGAGCCCCAGAATGGAAACGAATAATATGAACTGGTATATAAACGAGAACAAGGTCAATCGGCAAAGCGATCCGAAAAGACCCAGTAAGGAGACGACGCAGAGGCAGGCGCCCAATATCAAAACTGGGAATTGGAAAAAGTTCTGGCACTCGGTTGATCGAAGGAAGAAAGAGGAAGCCATGATAGCCACCGACGCTATCAGTGTCAAGATGTTGAGAAAACCCACTAAAACATTCGACAGACGCGCCATGGCTACTGGTTTTTCTCTTCCTCTCTTCTCTTCGATTTTCTCTCTTCCCATCCATTCTTTCTGAAATTTATAGAAAACAGAGTAGATAACCAGATTTCGAAATCAAACTAACAGATAACATTGTCTGAGAAACAACGGAGCAGATTTTCTTTTCAAACGAAGATGGATAAAACCGGATTTGTTTGACATGATTCTTCAGTTCAGATATCAACAGGAAGATTTGGATTCTGAGAATATGTTTGAAAATGTTTACAAATAACTTGACAAGCACAGCTAAATAAAGAGAATGGTAATCAATTACCTGTAACTGGCAACTGCAGCCTTTTAGTGTGAATTGTGGATCTGAGTGAGGACCAATTCTGTGAGATTTATTATTTTATTGATATTATTTTAAAATCTAACAGTATAGGTCTGTAATGGCCGAATGACAGCAAGAAGCAGAAAATGATCCATGATACCTTGCAGATGATTAATATCTAACTGGGCTTATATGATGATACAAGCAGAAGTGGCACAATGCAGAACTTATGCAGCTTTTTGTAATCAGAATGAAGTAGAACTGGGCACATGTCATTACATTACATAAGGGGTATGGCACTGTTAAGATATTTTTAGATACTTGATTGGAATGTCAAACAACATCTAATTGGAATAAAGAAATCTCAAAATAGTACAAGAAGCTGCTTTCATCAATATAGAACAATGAAGGATAAACTTCTGTTTTCTGGTGACCACTGAGACATGACATCATATAGTGACGGAAGGGAGACAACTTTCAGTAGATGAGTTCATCCTAATTTTCTCTGAAAAACCAGAAATTTGTGCAAGGTACATGAGTTCATCCTAATTTTCTCTGAAAAACCAGAAATTTGTGCTAAGGTTAGAGCTCTCCAATCCTGCAGGTTCTCTGTTCCAGTTTGTTGTGGATCACCACTCAAATAAAAAAGGGGATTGTTAACTTGTCAAGATTCCGCCTGTTTTGTTGCTCACTACTCTCAGCAATCTCCTTCAAGCTAGACCAGCCTCTCCTCCTTCGTTTACTAGACCCACAGCTTTCTTTCACAAGTTCGGCTGAGGCAGCTAGACCAACCTCTCTACCCCTTTTTGACTTTGTTGATTGCGGTTCACTCTTCATTTTCACACTTGATGGCCGGATGCCTGTTTTCTGCAATGGGGTGACCGGACTGTTTTCAGCATGCGTATCTTTAATGGTCTTTGAATTTAACCCTGAAAGAGCTTCAGGCTTTGAAGAGACAATCTGCACTCCACACTTCTCGCTATTTGATTCTGAGAGGGAGTTTCCACTTGCAACCCATATTTCTTTCATGTGGCCTCTTGGTGTGCCCCTTTTCAGGTTTCGGTGCAAACAGAAATGACATGTGTAAACAACGTTATTCTGAGGCAGTTTGCGTGATGTTTTGTGATGCTTTATCTTAGCTGTGACCTTCTCAATCCGGACTGTGCAGTTATGGCCAGGTTGGAGAATGGTCTCACACCTATGCAGCAGATTTTGGTTCAAAGTGAATGAGGCATTGATTATAATCATAATATATGAAATTGTCAGAAAAAAAATCACTATATTATACTTCATAATCTTTTGATGACTCCTCCTTCAATAAAATTCCAACAAAAGAAATTATAATCAATCAAACGCAGATCATGTAATCAAGACACATAAAAGAAAGAATGGAAACACAAGTACCTCTGACATTGAAGAATTGATGGATCAAGTGGAATCCCCAATGCCTCTGCACCAGAAGCCAAATTGTGCCCAAACAGAGCACCCAAAGGAGGTATAGAGGCTTCTCCACTAGACCATGTTGCCAGTTTTTGCAAATGTTGCAATCTCAACATAGAATTTACATTTTTGAACCCTTTGATCTCTTTTCTCCCACTACTTTCCTCTCGAAGTGTTGTGCAATGAAATCCTGATGCAGTGCCTCCAGCTTTCCTGTTTCCCCTTTTCTTGGCCATTTACATGTGATATAATATAATGAAGTTTTACAGGTCTAAAACTAAACCAGATTGCGGTTATGCCAGTTGATAACCTGTAGACAATTGGATAAGCCAATCAAACATCATTTTTAGGAAGCAAATAGAAGAAAGGAGAAATTCTAGCATGATTCCATTATGATAAATCCAAACCAGACCTGCAAACCTGTCTGCACAAAAAGTAATATATATTCTTATGAAGGCAACTGATCCGTTTTGTCCTCCCCATTTTTTTAGCCTCTTAAACTATCATATCCATAAAAATAATATGTATTTTTATATATACCCTGGGACAGGTCGAACTTTATAGTATTAATCATGTCTCTGCGTTGACACTGCATGGGTTTTTTAAGGGAAAATTTTTAAGAGTAAAATGAGAAATCCATCCCCATTTTTAGCGATTTGGATTAGGACAAGTTCCCTGTTGAATCCACCCCTTTGTAATCTCTATTTATGATTAATACTTTCTAGCAGTAGCAAAAAGTTTGGAAGGGAAAAATAGATGTTCTGCCCTGCAGGTGTCTCCTATGTATGGAAACAACAGTTTAAAACTTTAATAGTGAAGAACAGTAACGGCAATACTTTTTAAAGAAAATACATGATCAGGAAGGCATCAGTATCAGTACTCTATGTAAATATCATAGGAGAAAGAGTAAACTATCTAGCTCACGAATTTCCATTTGTTTTGTAGACTAACTCCCATTAAAACAAAGCTTTCGTAAACAGAATAATTCACTTTGAAACTGGACAATGCAGAAATTAATCCAACTTTTGCTGTTCCAATGTCCCTTGCTATAAAGAGTATATATTTAGCATATTTCAACCAGAAAACAGGTCTAAAGTAATGCTCCGAGCACAATAGAAAAATACAGAAACTAAAGTAACCTGAGTAGAAAATTTTCAATCCTGAAAAGTTAGTAAATTTAAGGTTCAAAATTATAAAATTAAAGGATTAACTCGAACAAATTTTTTTTTTTTTGAAGGTTCTATCTTATCTACCCAAAAGCACCAATCACAAATTGGATCCTTCTCAATCAAAGTAAAAATCATATTTCCAATCAAAGTGGAACAAAAATAATAATAAGAACTATAAATAAAAGGTAAAACGTGGAATATATAAAATTTTCTTTTATCATAACAATATTTTTTTTGCAATAGATTGAAAACAAAAACAGAAAATCTAATTAAAGAACGGAAAGCAGATGGAAACTTACTTTCTCCCCTGATTACTTTGCCTTCGTTCTGGATAGAGGTCGCCGACAGGGGAGATGGGGCTCAGAAGGCAGAGCAAGACTAGGAAAAGGCGATGGGGGTGACGAGGCGATCACAGCAGGGAGATGGTGATGGGCGCGGCGGAAGAAGGCTGTGTCAAGAGGTGGAAGATCAAACCCTGTTTTATATCCTCCATTCTAAATTGAAGTTTAATTCCTGTTTTATAACCTAGCAACGGAGCCGGGCGTTTGATCTAGTGGTATGATTCTCGCTTTGGGTGGGAGAGGTTGCGAGTTCTATTCTCCTTGTTTTATTTGTCTAAAATTGTATATTTTAAAATATATTATTTTTTAAAATTATTACTTTATAAATAAAAATTTTTTTAATTAAATTTTTATTGTTCTTTATTTATATAATATACAAATACTTTATATTAATTAATTACCAAATATTTTTATAACATTGAAGCTTGAAAATGTGATGGATCGAAACAGGCTATCTCAAGGATACAGAGATAGGGCAAAGTTATAGGGATCAAGTCGAGGTTGAGGTTGCACAGATAGATTTCGAGTTTTCAAAACCTAACCCTAAATGACTCTTATCCAACCCTCGCTATATATAACTTAGGTGGGTTGGTTTTTCAGGCCTAATTCCATTGTAACCCTAAGAGTTTGTTTGGAACCTCATGGAAAAAAAAATAATAAGAATTTAACCATTATTATTTCTAAAAATAATGTGATAGGTCGAGGTAGGCTATCTCAAGAATACATAGATAGGGCAAAGTTATAGGGATCAAGTTGTGGTTGAGGTTGCAGAGATAGATTTTGAGTTTTCAAAAACCTAACCCTAAATGACCCTTATCCAACTCTCCCTTAATATAACTTAGTTGGGTTGATTTTTTAGGCCTAATTCCATCGTAACCCTAAGGGTTTGTTTGGAACCTCTTGGAAAAGAAAATAATGAGAATTTAACCATTATTATTTCTAAAAATAATGTGATAGGTCGAAGCAGGCTATCTCAAGGATACATAGATAGGGCAAAGTTATAGGGATCGAGTCATGGTTGAGGTTGTAGAGATAGATTTCGAGTTTTCAAAAACCTAACCCTGAATGAACCTTATCCAACCCTCCCTATATATAACTTAGTTGGGTTGATTTTTTAGGCCTAATTCCATCGTAACCGTAAGGGTTTGTTTGGAACCTCATGGAAAATAAAATAATAAGAATTTGACCATTATTATTTCAAAAAATAGTTAATAAGGGTGGCAATAGGTCGACCTAACTTAAATCTATTATGCAATCCAACCCATTTATTAAATAGGTGTAACATTTAGAGGTGAACCCAATCCCTTCAGGTTTCAATCGGGTTCGAGTTAACCCATATAAAATAATAAAAAATAAATTTACAAGAAAAAATTCTAATAAAATATATGTTATTATAAAAAAATAATAAGGGATAATTTTTTTTTTAAGTACTAGAAAATAAAGATCAAAGTGTCAAGTCCTCTTTAATTATATTGAACTAGACCATTTTAATCATTCTTTTTTGTTTTTTCAATCAATTAAACTAAAACTCACCGGATCATTTCATTAAACCGGAACCAGACCGTTTATTAATAAAATTAGGTCAATAACGTGCGCCCGAACTATGTATAACTTGGGTCGGTTTTCAATTCATAAAGACCTAATGAAGTAAAAATTTAAGGGTATTTTAAAATTCTTAAATTGTAGTGAATCTCATATTTAAGTATAATCATCTTAAAAACCACAAAGGCTACATTAGTGAAACCCATCCACATAATCCAAGACCTTCTTAATAACTATAACTACCGAAAGGCAATAATCATCACAACGGGCGTTTGGTCTAGTGGTATGATTCTTGCTTTGGGTGCAAGAGGTCGTGAGTTCGATTCTCGCAACGCCCCCGCCCCTCCTCTAGTCTAGCAATCTCAAACAAACAAAAACGCCAAACTACAAGAGGGGCTTTTAAGTAATAAATTTTTTTTTTTATTGTTTATTACAATAAATACTCAGATGCAGATGCAGAGACACGCCATCGCTACTGGTTTTTCTCTTCCCCTCTTCTCTTCGATTTTCTCTCTTCCCACCCATCCTCTCTGAATTTATAGAAAACAGAGCAGATAACGAGATTTCCAAACATTGTCCGAGAAATAACGGAGCAGTTCCGAAATGCCGATTGAGAAAAAAAATGGGATACAAATCAACAGCTACGAAATTGCATTTGAGTCTGTTTCGGGAAGAACAGCTGACAGTTTGTAAGGAGATGGGAATCGGAGAAGCTTCCTGTGAAGATGGTCATCAAGTAAGACTCACAGCATAGCTTGTCACCCTCCAAGCCATCAGCAGGCATCGTAGAGAATTGGTAAATGGTTTGAAAATCAAGTTACAAGGTTACAACAATCATGGCAGCTCCGATTCTCTTCTCGTAGTTGATCGGAGACCGGACAGGGGACTTCACAATCTGAAAAACACTGACGGGCAAGAAGGATAAACAACTTATATATATTAACTCAATCTTAAACCAAGCAGGGCGTTTGATCTAGAGGTATGATTCTCGCTTTGAGAGCGAGACGTCGCGAGTTCGATTCTCGCAACGCCCTTACTACGTTTCTCTTCAAAATTGCCGACCTTCAAAGTAATTGGTACTCGGTGGAAGAGAAACGTAGTATTTTTAAATTTTCTCCATCCTCTTTTTTTTCCTATTTTCTGTTTATTTCCTTTGAATTTTGAAATGTTTACAAAATTAAAATATAGGGGTGGAGACAAGTTTTTCCTATTTTCTGTTTATTTCCTTTGAATTTTGAAATGTTTATAAAATTAAAATATAGGGGTGGAGACAAGATTTACCAAAATCGAACATATTATTTTTTTAAATTATAATTTTATAAAGAAAAACTTCTTCAATTGAATTTTTATTGTTCTTTATTTTTAATATTGACAAATATTTTATGTTAATTAATTATCAAATATTTTAATTACTTTGAAGCTAGACTGTGTGATCGGTCGAAGTAGGCTATCTCAAGGATACAGAGATAGGATAGAGTTATAGGGATCGAGTCGAAGTTGAGGTTGCAGGGATAGATTTCGAGTTTTCTAAAACCTGGTTGTAACCGACCCTTATCCAACCCTCTTTATATATAACCAAGTTGGGTTAGGCCTAATTCCATCTTAACCCTAAGGGTTTAAATTTTCTCCATCCACTTTTTTTTCTTCCTATTTTCTGTTTATTTTCTTTGAATTTTGAAATGTTTATAAAATTAAAATATATACTTTAATATAGGGGTGGAGACAAGATTTACCAAAATCGAACATATTATTTTTTTAAATTATAATTTTATAAAGAAAAACTTCTTCAATTGAATTTTTATTGTTCTTTATTTTTAATATTGACAAATATTTTATATTAATTAATTATCAAATATTTTTTATTACTTTGAAGCTAGACTGTGTGATCGGTTCGAGTTTTCTAAAACCTGGTTGTAACTGAGCCTTATCCAACCCTCCTTATATATAACCAAGTTGGGTTAGGCCTAATTCCATCTTAACCCTAAGGGTCTATTTGGAACCTCATGGAAAATAAAAATGAGAATTTGACTATTATTATTTACAAAAATAGTTAATGAAAAATATAATTTAATAATTATCTCATTTTTACTAACTATTTTTGGAAATAATAACGATTAAAGTTATTTTTATCATTTATGTATTTAGTGTGAGTGCATTTTGTGAATTTAAAATTTTTAATCAATTTTACAAATAAAATCGAAGGGCTTCAACCGGGTTCGAGTTAACCCATATAAAATATAAAAAAATAAGTTTACATGAAAATTCTAATAAAATATATGTTATTATAAAAAAAATAACAAGGAATAAGTTTTTTAAGTACTAGAAAATAAAGATCAAAGTGTTAAGCCTCTTTAATTATATTGAACTAGACCATTTTAATCTTTTTTTTTTTTTTGTATTTTCAATCAATTAAACCAAAACTCAACAAATCATTCTGTCAAACCGAAACAAAACAGTTTATTAATAAAATTAGGTCAATAACATGTGCCTGAACTATGTATAACTTGGGTCGGTTTTCGATTTATAAAGAACTAATGAAGTAAAAATTTAATAACTTAAAGAGTATTTTACAATTCTTAAATTTTAATGAATCTCATGTTTAAGTGTAATCATCTAAAAACCACAAAGGCTACATTAGTGAAATCCATTCACATAATCCAAGACTTGTAATTTCAAAAGAGAGCAAAGTATCGTAACTATAACAAACTGAACTTAAAAAATATCTTGAGTTTGGTTTGTTATACTTAACGAACCTCATTCTAAATTTGAGTTTGAATCAAGCTCAAATAAAAATTGAATTGAACTGAGTTTTTTTTCAAACCAAGCTCGAATTGTTTGTGAGTCGGTTTGGCTAAGTGCCACTCCCAATAAGGGTCAGGGTCTTTAGAGTTTCTAAATAAATAGGTTTAACTTAAATGTAGATTTAAAAATAGGTTAACACAAACGTATAAATAGGTTAACACAAATCGAACTCTGCACAAGGTCGAAGAAGGAGAAGATGAGAAATGAATCAAATACCCTCTACCATAATGGCCAAATCCTTCCTCCCCATGTTGTCTCTCCAACTACAATTAAGAGTTTTATATAAATGACCTTCATTACTTTGTCAGTAAATGCTTAATGTCACAGTTTGTGGAACCTCATCTGATTTTGTGGGGTCTTTACCCATTTTGCCACCCCCATCATTATTTACCATCTCATTCAAAGGTGTTCTAGTCTATTAATTTTTCTTGATAGTTCTTATGAATTGAGGTTGAGGGATCAAGTCGAAGTCGAGGTTGAGGTTGCATGGATAGATTTTGAGTTTTCAAAAACCCGACCCTAACTGACCCTTATCCAACCCTCCAAAAGAAAAAAAAATGAGAATTTGACCATTATTATTCCCAAAAATAGTTAATGAAAAGGAGAATTTGATTATTATCTCATTTTTACTATTAACAAGTGAGCAAAGTATTGTAGTTATAGGAAAATTTTTTATAGGAAGTAATATTTAACATTAATGGGTTTTTGGTCTAGTGGTCTGAATCTTGCTTTGGGTGCAACAGGTGGTGAGTTCGTTTCTCACAAAGCCCCACTCCTCCTCTAGTTTGGACCATCAAATTATAAACGGTACTCTAGGCTATAGGAGGGTTTTTTTAGTAATTTAAAAGCAAAATTTAAAAATGATTTCCTTTGAAATTTAAATATAAAAATTTTACGACAAAAAAAAAAGAAAAAACATTTTGACAATCCTTGTGGCCTTGGATCTCTTTGAGTCACATGCTAGCTCGATGTAACATGGAGGTCATATTTGTTTAAATAAGATGTATTAGGAGCAATTAGTTGGTTCGATTCGTTATCTCTCGAGCTCAAGCTCCGAAATCAGTTCATTTAAATTAACGAGCCGAGCTCGACCGAAGCCAGGTTCGGTTCGTCAACTCGCGAGCCAGCTCGAGGTAAGTTGGGATCGGGAGTAGGAAAGCGGGATCGTGGGGGGGGGGGGGGGAGGGGGGGAGGATTTTCCTCGCGTTGGCTGTTGTCACCGCCTCTAACGCCGTCGACAGCTACTCGTCGGCCGCCTCTATGGTCGTCTGTTCGATTTCTTCCTCTCCTCGCCGTCGTAGCCGTCATCCCCGATGACAGGTCCTCTCCGGCGCCTATGAACCATATATATAAGAAAAAACAACCGCCTTGCCGAGGTAAGCACAATCAATCAGATAAACAGATATTGTTGCTTATATGGGGTGAAGTACCCTAAGTGGCCAATGTCAAATGTTCCTCTAATACATTTGAACCAAAAAAAAAAAAAATTCTCAGCCAGTGTTCCATCATGAAATTGTATATTTATATAAATCTAAACATTATATTTGAAAAATTAAAAAATAGGAATTTTTTTATAAGACAAGAAGTGAAAGATTAAAAAAAATTGTAAAAAATGAAAGAATTAATAGATAAAAATAAAATATGAGTTAAAAATCAGAGATTTTATAGTGCTCTTAATCCTTAATTCTAACCAAGTTTTTACAAAAAAGAAAAGAAAAAAAAACTCCATTGAAATCTATTTACGGTGGCTCAATGTATGAGAATGGTTAAGGCTGTCTGACCTGCAACTCATATTGAGAAGTTTCTAATATAAAAAAAGCCAACAAGAAGTAGGGGATGAAGGCCTCAAGATACCTGAGCAGAGACTCCGACGTCCCCCCTTGAGCAAGGCACTCCACCCAAGATCGCTTCGTCCCCCCTCCCCCAGCCGAACTCTCTGACGCAGAATCCTCCCCGTCAGTCTCTACAACACAACACCCCGCGCCACTCTGATCCAATACACCTACCAGCGACAAGGAAGATGCCGACTCCAGAAAGCAGCGCCTGTTGAATCCAGTGGGTCTACCCCATTCCCCCTTGCCTACCGGCGACAAGGAAGATCTCGACTCCAGAAAGCATCGCCTGTTGAGTCCAGTGGGTCTACCCCATTCCCCCATGGCTCCCAGTCTGAACCTGCTCCTGGGCGTCTATCCCTCTCATTGCCCAATGAGCAGTCCCGAAGGTTTATTGCAGAAAAACACCAATTGTCATCAACACTCATCCCTCCTCTTGGGGTCACTCTCCATTGCACTTCGAGAATAGTTGGCTGCATGATTGGAGTTTTGATGTTAACCTTGTTAGATGGTGGCAGTCTATCACAGCTAACCCAAATCCTGGTTAGGCCCTCCCCCTAAACTGAAGGCTCTTAAATCAAATATTAGATCTTGGTCCATCAATCGACATGCTACTACTGCATGCCACAAAAAAATTGTCCTCAGTTGGATATGTGAGTTCGACCTCCTTGAGGAGCAAAGATCCATTTCTGTCTGAGTTCTCACTTAGTAATGTTCCCAATCATGGGTTTCATGAAATTACGTACAACGAAACCATTCACTAGAAACAACAGGTCAGGTTACGTTGGTTGACAGATCGAGATGGAAAAACTAATTTCTTCCCCTCCATTGCCTCAGCTAGAAGAAGAACTAACTGTATCACCTCATTAAGCATTGAGGGTCAGGTGAATACAAATAGATTCTCAATCGTTAATGCCCTTGTTAAGTCTTTCACATATTTATACACTGAGGAACAGTACAATTAGCCTATTTTGCATTAACTCTAACATTGCTGCATCAACAGCCAGGTTGCTACAAGACTCAAACTCCCCTTCACCTCAACCGAAATTGACTACGCCAATCTCGAGCTGTCGACGGATCGTGCCTCAAGCCGGATGGCTTCAATGGGGAATTCTATCGTCGCTACTTGGAGATCCTCCGTAGCAATGTATACACCTTTGTGAAAAACTTCCACCGGTGCAAAATTACTCACCAAGCCTTAGGCACCTCCTTCATCGCCTTGATCGCAAAGAAGATCAGCACTGAATACCCTCAAAACTTTTGGCCAATCAGCCTAACTACCAGTACCTACAAGATCATTGCTCAAGTATTAGCCAACCACTTTTGATGCGAACTCCCGTAGATTATCCACCCCTGCCATAACACATTCATCAAATACCAAAACATCCTCGACTCTGCAATGGCAGCCTATGAACTATTTGACTCCTTCAAGCGCTCAAATCTCCCCATGATTGCCATCAAAGTGGATTTTGAGAAAACCTTTGATCAAGTCAACTGGAAGTTACTATACCATCTATTTGATCAAATGAGCTTCGGCACTCACTGGCGCATTTGGATGTGCAGTTGTATCTCTTTTGCGTCTTACTCCATCCCGATAAATGGGATATCCTATGGCCACTTCTATGACACGCATGGAATCAGGCAAGGCGACCCCTTATCACCCTTCTTATTCATCATCATTGTCGAGTACCTTCCCACTATGGTCCGACATGCCAAATATATTGGTTGGCTCACCCCCATTTCAAATGACATCAACCAAGACATTCTACAATATGTTGATAACACCATTCTTTTTGGATAAGGCACTATGGAGCAAACTATTCTTTTAAAGGCCATGTTGAACTATAATATGTTGATAACACCATTCTTTTTGGATAAGGCACTATGGAGCAAACTATTCATTTAAAGGCCATGTTGAACCTCTTTGAACTCTCTTTTGGTCAAAGAGTAAGTTGAGCCAAATACTCTATCTCGGGTTGTGGATCAAAATACTCTATACTCCATGGTTGCTTACCTCGATTGCAAAATCGCCAACCTTCCCAACACTTATCTTGCCCTACCTCTGACTCAAGACACTCTGAACAAGCTTTGTAGGTTTCTCATGCTTGAACGAATGGAAGGTAGATTAGCCACCTGGTGGGGAAAACTCCTTTCAAAGGTAGGTAAACTCGCCCTTATTAAATCTTACCTCCATGAGATTCCTAGCTACTTCTTATCCCTATTCCACTCCCCCGCCACTGTCATCAATCATTTGGAATTCTTCAAGCACCATTTTCTTTGGGGAGGATCCAATGGTAAAAAAGAAATATCACCTTGTGAAATGGTTTGATATCTATCAACCTATGTTTCTTGGTGGTCTTAGTATCAAAAGCATAGTTAGCAATAATTCAACATACTAACTCAAATGGATTTGGCACTTCAATACCCATCTTGCACTGATTTGGAGATCTTTGGTCGCTGCAAAAGTCGGCAAGCAGGATGGCTGGAGGTTGGAAGGAGGCCATCACTATAAGTTATCGCTAATTTGGAGGAAAATCTTCCTCCTCCTACCCAACTTCTCAGATATTGTTAAGTGCTTCCCTGAAAATAGGCTTCAGACCAAAATCTGGCCGGATTGGTGGTTGGGAGATAAACTATTGACCAATACCTTCAATTTTATTTCAAGCCTCTCCAACCTTCCTTCAGCCCCAATCGTTGAAATCTAGCAAAACCTTGGCGAATGGAATTTTCAACTTCGTTGAACCCTCACCGATAATGAAGCCTTGGAGGATTCAAACCTCCTCTCCAGCCTCGTTAATGTTAAAGTCAGAAACCATAATATACTTATTTGGACCCCTTGCTCCAAAGGTTCCTTCACTGATTCTGCCTATAGTCACATTCTAGGCATTAGCACTGCTTAGCCTCACAACCCAATTGCACTGCCCTAGTCTCCTCTCCCCGCACCCTCCCCTCCCTGGAGCTAAATTTTTCATTTGGTGCACCTACAAAAATATAGTCCTCGCCTTTGATACTTTGACCAGAGTGGGACCCATTTTGCCCCTTCTGCCAAAGCACTTCAGAATCTGCCACTCACGTCCTCCAAACATGATTTTCTAATCTCCACCTCATCCTGGTCACCTCAAGTTAAACTTCGATGGCAATGCCTTTGGTTGTCCTGGGCTTGCGGGTTTTGGTGGAGTAATTCATGATGACAATAATCGTTCCTTCTCTCCTTCGCCGGTCCTTTGGGTATATATGATTCCACCTCCGCGGAATTTGCTGGACAACTTCAAGGCCTTATAATCTTTCGGGTCTGATTCTTGGGTCCCCTTATCATTGAAGGAGCCTCAAAAGTAGTCATTGATTGGTGCACCAAATTCAAGCCCCTGACAACACTAGGAAGTCTTCCTAGATATATGCAACATTTCCTCCTCCCTTAATTGTACTTGGGTGCATGCACCCAAATCCAACAATCACCTTGTAGACTGACATTAAACAAGGATCTTCCCTCCAAACCCTTATTGTGGAGGGAGGCCCCACTTTTTAGGTTGTATATTCTCTCTCATTTTCTTTTATAAATTCACACTTTCTATAAAAAAAAAAGGCAACAATTATTTTTCAAGAATTTTAAAAAATGGAAAGGTTTTCTTTCTCAAATAAGTTTATAATTTAAAAAAAACATTTTTTTTCAAAAGGTCAATAACTTAAACTCACCTATATGAAAAGTGTAGAAAAACTGAAAGAATTACTTAAATATGACTTTTATGGCCGAATTTAATAAAATAATATTATTCGGGGTATTTTTACGTTGGTGAAGTGATCAATGAATCCTATCAAACTTGACTCAAATGGATTTTTCCATAGGATTGGGGGTTGTCCTCCTTGACCTCTTTGTTGCAAAGATAGTGGGTTTATTGTGTCTTGTCCTCCCTTTCTGACTAATAATAAAAAGACTAAAGAGATGAGCAAATTTCGAAAATTCACTTGGCTACAAAAATTTTGCTTGATGGTGATATACTTAATAATCATAGAAAATAGTAATTTTTTGAGAAAATTCAATTGTTTTTTTTCTTGTAAGTTTCAACTGGCATTCAACGTGACCCACACCCACAACCTGTAATACTACATTCCACAATGACTACTCGAAGTTCACACATACAACTCTAGGTAAACCATAAATCAATTGACTGGGCATCGACATTATAATATTTCAAAAGTGGTTTCATTTTAAGGGTATGTGGTTCAATATCCTTAACAAGGTCCCAAACCCTAAACTCTAAAACCCAAACCATCTCAAGGTCACACTGAAACCCTAAATTCCAAACCACCTCAAGCATACACCCACACCACTTAGCAAATCATATTTGGTTGACTACGTATAAGGGTGGCATTGAATTGAGGCGGTTTGCGAGTAGCTCGAGCTTGGTTGGTTCTAGCTCAGTTCGGTTCAATTTATCTCGATCTTGATTCGAATTTGAGATTGAGATTGAGCTCGTTTAAGTTAATGAGCCGAGTTTGAGTGAACCATGGTTCGGTTCAGAAGCTAGTAAGCCGACTCATATTTCTTAATTGAGACATGGACCAATATATCTAACTTTTCGAGTAAAGTGAAATTATAATTTATAAATTTATTCTAGATTTATTATTTTTATTTGGATGATTATAAATTGATATCGATATTTCAATAATATTTTTGTGTTTGATTATTGAATAAATTTTATGTATAATATTATGCAGTATTTATGAATAATTTATTTATGTACAGAGGTTATGCCCAATTTTATATAGAGGTCCTGTCCAATTTTATGTAAAATTTATGCATAATTTTATATACAATTTATTTAACATGTATTTTATAAAAAGTTTTAAATGCATATTGGAGTTCTAACTTGGTTCAAATTCGATTATAATTTTAGGTTCGAGGCTCGGCTTCATTCCAGTTGTTCGAGTTCGAAATATGTAAATCAAGTCTAATTTTAAACCTAAGATAAAAATATTTATTTTTCTCGTTACTCTAACATGTAATTAACAGTATATAAAAGGTTAATTTTGTAAAGAGGTGACGACGCTCCAACTAAGTCGGACTTCTTCCTCGAGGATTTCGTTTCAGTCCCTATCCGAACACCCCATTTTACCTGGTGAAGGATTGGCCCATAACATTGAGCTCTCGTTCAAGAATGCTCAATGCTGGTTCTCGTCTAGGGCCTATGCGCCGTTCGTGGTGAGAAATCTTTGGGATGGACTTATCGTCTTGTCTGTAGTACGCAGTGGTAACCAGATTGGCTCCTTAGCTCGTCAATGGTACCCACTACAAATAAATCCTCTCTCCCTTTTCTACTTGCTGTCTGAAATAAATGTTTGATATTATAGTTATATATGGTGAATTCTTTGAGTAAATCTTTCCTTTTGTCGCCCCTTCTGGTTGGAGTATGTTTTTGAACGTTTACATTGTAATTTGTCGGTCTGTGTTGTGTTGCTCTGGTAGTCTTTCGGTAAGGATAACTTAACTACTGTGTCTTCAATTTAAAATTTTGTGTCTTTTCTTTGTTGATTTCATTGGTTCCGATATGATCTTAAGGACGAAATAGATGCTGCTGCTGCTCTCTCGTTTACAAACTCTCAGAGGAATTGTAGAACGTTTGAAAGAAACAAGTTAGAAAAGCTCTCAGATCATCTACTTGGCAGAAAAAAAATCCAACATCTCACAATCAGATCATCGCAAAATAGAAGCAGGACACTGAAGCTGCTACTGTTCGCTCTCCTTTCTGCATTTCTTTACTGAATAACAAGACGTAGAAGAAGGTTAAATGAAACCGAAAAATAAGACTTGTTTTTCAGCTACCTTCTCTCATGGTTCTGTTGCTACTTATAGCTCTTTATTTTCAAAATTTTGTCCATTCGTAACAAAGTCTATTGTCATTGGAACAGAGTTGGCATAACAAAACTTGATGATGGGGTGACATATCTTTGAGGCTGTGTAGCTATAACAAACTTGTGGTAAAGGGGCCTGAAATATCTTTGAGGTTGTGCCTGCAACAATAACATTCCTTTCGCTTTCGAGACACCATGTTGTCATGGCCATGGTGGAGGCAGCCATAGATGACAGTGAAGTTCAACTAAACTAAGGGAAAGAAAGCTACAAAGGTTGACATTCTGGAATTAGCTCCTCAGTTTTTACTATGATGACTTTGTGCACATAGAGCTTGATTTTTTGAAAGAATTGTCCCACATGAAAGACGAGTAAAAAGATTATAGATTTATTAGTTGGGAAAAAGAGTTTCTAACTTGGTTAGTCATTTTGGGATGTGACTTGGACCCAACTTCTAACATGGTATCCGAGAAGGTGCTCAAGCATGTGGGTTCCACCTCAAATAGTAGGAGTCAGAAAAATGGGTTAACACGTGAGGAGTGTTGGAAAGAATTGTCCCATATAGAAAAATGAGTAGAAAGATTTTGGGTTTATTAGTTGAGAAAAATATTTCTTAATTTGGCTAGTCATATTTGGATGAGCTTTAGACCCAACTTTTGACATTGATGTTATCCAACTTCTTCCTTCAGTTAAAGAGATCAAGATGGAGGTTATCTTGGGACAAATATCATTGGCTTAGACTCTAGGAAAGTGCTTCACTGCAAAGAGGTCCCCCTGGTCATTAATCGGGCTTTTATAGCAAGAGGCCTACTTGTCCTTGGTGACCACCTTTGGTTTTGTGCAGCTAGATGAGTTTCTTCTTGTGAATGAGAGACCATTCATGAGACATTTCCTGAAACTTTTTCTTAGAATTGGTATCTTTCTCCTTTTCTGTGTTCTCAACATCACCCTCATCTTTCATTTCCTCCTCTTTATCATCACTCACCTCCTGCTCATGGTCTTCTTTGGTCAGATGTAATTTGGGTGACTGATGAATTAAAGAGTGTTTCTTCACCAATTGTTTTTCTCAATCTTTAGCGGGTAGCATGGATGTGTGATTGGGAAAATTGGTGAAAATCTTTTGTTGGATTTCATGAGAATTTGTAGAAGCGCTGTCATCTATCTTTTGAAAGAGCATTGAGAGAAGCCATGTCTTAGATCATGGTTGATTTGAGTTGAAGGGAGGCTTAATGGAAGCACCAGTAATCTGCCTAGTTGAAACATATTTGAGAACTAAGAAGAGTAACAAAGTATCATTTTCCTATAATAGAATACTGCTTTGAGCTCTTGACCAGTTTGTAAAGTTGGAAAAAGACAAGAAGTTCAATGGTCAACATAGAGAAAAAAAATAACAAGAAATTAAGAAAATGATAGAAAAAATTCTGTCTTCTCTACTTTGCTGCTCTAGAATAATGAAAGAATGACATGCAATTCAGTTCAAATAGGAATCGGTTGGGAACATAATCAATTGAGAAGTTGGATTCTCTTGCTAAATCTTCAAATATATTAGTCCTTACCCTTTGAGATGCCACATTTCCTTATGTCACAAGATGTAGGTGCAGTTTGAAGGTGGCCATGGAAGATGGTAATGTTTCAGTGAACTAAGGGAGGAGCAAAATGTTCAAATATTTGACAGGACGGTTACAACGCAAAGATATGGGAGTCAAGCCTAGTTACCTAAATCAATCCTCTCAACTGATTGTGTTCTCAACAAAAAAACAAAAGATTTCAGTTGTAGATAGAATTATAATAGAAAAACATGACATTCATGAATTGTTTTTGGGATACAACCTTCAACTTTATAAATAGAGCTTATATTGAAGCTCAGAGGAAAGAAAAGGTTTACAATTCTTCTTTTTATTAATATCTTTGTTAATAGTTCTCTATGGTGTCTTGTTCTTGAAATGAACAATCAAACTCCTTGTTTATTTTCAGTTTTATACTGCTCAAGTGCCATTAGTAGTTCTCTATTACAAAAATATGTTACTCTGTTTTGTGTTGTAGTGTCAATCATCTTGGTTCTTAACTATCTTCCCTGCTAATCATATAACAATGGTGTTTCTATTGAGCCTATCCACTCAAATCAACTTCAAACTCTATTGAATCTCTTGTAAATGATCTCCGACAGGGAGTCCACATGTTGCAAGAGTACACAAACTTATGCAAGAATTCATGGGTTAACAGTCATAACTCCCTACTTTTGAAGATCAACTTTCTATGTTGCTGTAGAAGCAGCAGTTTCCCTCTGGACTATCCAATCAACCTTTGCATCAGATAGGCCCATCAAGTACCATTTAAATAAGAGTGGAGAGGAGATTACTAGCTTGGAGTATGCCACAAGGATGAAGGAAGGACAGGACACACTAGATACTGGTGAAAGCAAGAAGGCTTTCAAGAGATGTCCCATCTTGGAAAGGCTGAACAAGAAGGGCTATGAGATCTTCCTCATGGTTGATGCCATTGATGAGTATACTGTTAGGTAGTAGGTGTATAGGGAAGAAGCTCGTCTCAGCTATCAATTAGTGTTGAAACATGATGTTAATGAGGAGGAAGATAACAAGAAACTGGGAAGAAGGATGCTTTGAAAGCTTTTGCAAGGTGATGAAGGACATTGTGATAGACAAGGCTGACAAAGTTCTGGTCTTTGACAGAATTCTTATGATTGACAGAAGCTCATTTCATCTAGCTGCTTGGTCCACTGATATGACCTTAAGGCTTTCTCTAATTTTCAGACTTTTGGAGGAACAATAGAGAAAATAACATAGGCAAGGAAAAAAAATCGAAGAAACTAACAAATCAACTACCGAACAGAAACTGTCCAACCAATGCACTGTGAAGCTGCTACTGTTTACTCTCATCTCTAAGATTTCTTTACGGAAACACAAGATGAAGAAAATATTTGAAGAATCTATTTGATTATTCATGAACTGATGTCCATTCATAACAAACTCTGTTTTCATCTGTTGTATGAAGTTGGTTGTGACAAACTTCCTGATGGAGCTTGGCATATCTTTGAGGTTCTGTCAGCAATCTCATCATATTCCTTCAATTTGTTTTACTTACACTTCTACATCAGGTAGATGGGGGTGTGTTGGGGACATTGTGGGGATTTTAATCTGCTAAAGCCACCTTTAACCCACCCCTATCAATTTTGGTACTTTGTCCAATTTTCTCAAAACAGATTATTCTTTTGATCCAAGAAATTTTATTTTTCCAATGATTTGGTGTTGTGATGTGCTATTGTTACTGGATCATTACTGTTGTGCTGTCTCACTAGTTAGACTAGGTACAGATAGCAAGGCATTCTTTAAATTGGACTTATGTCAAACTCGGAAATGTCAGATTTGAATATGAGCTTGGGATTGGGAAAAATGGTAAGATGGAACTGGCATCAGTAATACTGGGACCGGAAAGTTGTCTATAAAATTATCTGGTGGATATTGTTGTTGAAATTAGTCTTGTCATTTAATAATTTCATTTTCTGATTTTTTTATGCACTGACAGTTTCATTATTTTGTTGAGTGTATTACCTGGGTTGGTTCGTGTTATTAACTTTATGTTATAGGTCTCACAAACTGCAGTTATATTCTCGTCAATCTTAATTAACTAATGTGCAAACTTATTTCTTGAAGTTCTATGATTATGCATGCATATTCCAGTTACTAGGAATTTTCTGTTTGAGTAAAACGTGTAGAGAAAGAGCTCACATTTGCTCCATTTCATGATACAAGGAATTTGATGACAATTTCTCTCTTGCAAATGATTAAAAGTTCTGAACTCTAATTTAGTAAAATTGTGAGATAAGAGCTTCTCTAAGCCTTTCATTGTATCCCTTCCCCTTGGGAATAATTGTTTCACCAATAAACATATTTCTGTGCAGGTTTTGGATGTCCATATGCAGATGTGCACAATGACCTTTGGAAATATGATCTTGAGACCTGGCCTGTGTAAGCCTTCTTCAAAAGTATCTCCACACACATGGTTTTCTCATGTGCCTATTACTTTTTCATCTCCAGTCATCAAGAGTTGTTGGCGAGCACATCAAATAGTGAGGCACTGGCCTTTGACAGGTAGCCTCCATGTTTTCTGTAGCTTTAATTTATTGAGGTGATGAGAAAGGAAATCAAATGTAAAGATTGTGAGTGACACATAGGAAGATAAGTAGAGGTTATTATATTGCATATGTTTATTTAGATTCTTTCTCTTATGAATGCAAGCCAACAATTGGCCTGAAAGCTTGCATGTACCTCGAAAATCCACATGTCGAAACTCCGCCTTAATTTCAATGCATCAATATCTGATAGGTAGTCCTAGCATACTTCGATAACTCATTGAGGAAAAGGTCCACATCTAGTCACCTCCACTTGGACCTCCTCAACTAATGGTTAAGGCTGTTTTGTCTGAGAAAATTGGAGGTGTTGGTGTTCCAAAGGAGAATCACTAGGTGGAGCGGCTTACAGCAATGAATGGAGGCCTTCTTTGCATTATTTATCTTGTCTTCTCAATGAGGAAAAAAAAATCTTTCAGTTGCACTTGTTGACTCTCACTAATAGACTCACTTTTCTAGCAAGGTCAATTATCAGAATCTCACGTGGTCAACAAGTCAGTATAACATATTTGTATTTGTTCAAATTGCAGAACAAAAGAACCTGGTGCTCTCAACCACATCGACACCCTTGCTATGTGGAGATCATGGCAGCCTCATGCATACAATTCCGTCTCTACCTCAGCAACCCTCAGGGAGAAAAAGGTCTTTCACAACCCCTCGAGCATCTAAGGATGTTCCATTCAGCTTTCGCTACCCCCCAATGACTAAAAAACCAAGATGGTGGTGGCGAACCTTAGCCTGCATCCCCTATCTGATGCCCCTTCACGAGACATGGATGTATGCTGAAACAGCATACCATCTTCATCCCTTCTTAGAGGACTTTGAGTTTCTCACTTATCCTTTTCTAGGAACCATTGGAAGGCTGCCGAGCTGGTTCCTGATGGCTTATTTCTTTGCTGCATACTTAGGAGTGGTGAGGAAGAAAGAGTGGCCTCACTTTTTCCGGTTTCATGTTGTGATGGGAATGCTTCTTGAGATTGCACTCCAGGTGATTGGCACAGTGAGCCGTTGGATGCCTTTGTCTATTTACTGGGGCAAGATAGGGATGCATTTTTGGACAGCTGTGGCATTTGCTTACTTGTTTACTGTGTTAGAGTGTATCAGATGTGCACTCGGGGGTATGTATGCAGATATTCCTTTTGTCTGCGACGCTGCCTATATTCAGATTCCCTATGATTAATCATAGCTGGTGATGGGAGAAATAGAGGCAAGTTTTTGCAATGTTGAGTTCAGTGTTTGAATTTACTTTTGCTGTTGAAGCTTGCTATTCTGAACCTCTCCATCTTGAGCATTCTCCATGTGTTCCAGTAGTTGTTGTGCACTGTATTTGTTGGTGTAAAGGGTTGCATGTTGCCCAGGAATGGATGATTTGTGTTGAGCAGGTATTCTTCTCCATGTCTCTTATTGTTCCAGTAATGAAGGCATTCTCCTGGACATATTATTCGTTTTGACAGCTATCTGAATGCATCCTATCTTATGCATACCCCGACTTATCTTCGTCTTCATGATTATTCCAAGACAATCTGAATGAGGGAATGGAACACCGGTTGAGAGTTTTTTTTTTTTTTTTTTAAAATGTATTAGAGCAACATTTGACATTAGCCCCTGAGGGTACTTCACCCCATATAAGCAACAGTATCTGTTTATCTGATTCATTGTGCTTACCTTGGCAAGGCGGTTGTTTTTTCTTATATATATGGTTCATAGGCGCCGGGGAGGACCTGTCTTCGGGGATGATAGCTACGACGGCGAGGAGAGGAAGAAATGAAACAGACGGCCATAGAGGCGGTCGGCAAGTAGCTGTTGACGGTGATAGAGGCGGCGACAACAGCCAACGGGGGCTCGACGGCGACGAGGGGAGGAAAATCCCATCCCCCCCCTCTCTCGATCTCGCTTACGCTCCCGCTCCCCTGCTCCCGATCCCGACTCACCTCGAACTGGCTCGCGAGCCGATGAACTGAACCTGCCTTTGGTCAAGCTCGGCTCGTTAATTTAAACGGACCAATTTCGGAGTTCAAGCTCGAGAGATAACGAATCGAATTGACTAATTACTCTTATTACATCTTATTTAAACAAATATGACCTCCATGTTACATCGAGCTGACTCAAAGAGATCCAAGGCCACAAGGATTGTCAGTGTTTCTTTTTTTTTGTCATAAAAATTTTATATTTAAATTTCAAAGGAAATAATTTTTATTTTAAATTACTAAAAAAAACCTTCCTATAGCCTAGAGTATCGTTTATAATTTGATGGTCCAAACTAGAGAATCGAACTCACGACCTCCAAAAACCCATTAATGTTAAATATTACTTCCTATAAAAAAAATTCTTATAATTACAATACTTTGCTCACTTGTTAATAGTAAAAATGAGATAATGATTAAATTCTCTTTTTTATTAACTATTTTTGGGAATAATAATGGTTAAATTCTCATTTTTTTTTTTTTTTGGAGGGTTGGAAAAGGGTCAGTTAGGGTCGGGTTTTTGAAAATTCAAAATCTATCCATGCAACCTCAACCTCGACTTGATCCCTCAACCTCAATTCATAAGAAATATCAAGAAAAATTAATAGACTAGAACGCATTTGAATGAGATGGTAAAGAATGATGGGGATGACAAAAAGGGTAAAGGCTCCACAAAACCAGATGAGGTTCCACAAACTGTGACATTAAGCATTTACGACAAAGTAATGAAGGTTATTTATATAAAAAACTCTTAATTGAAGGGGGGGTTGACACAGAAATTATAGCTGATGAGGGAGAACCGGTGGAGAGACATCATGAGGAGGAAGGCTTTGGCCATTATGGTAGAGGGTATCTGATTCATTTCTCATCTTCTCCTTCTTCGTCTTTGTGCAGAGTTCGATTTGTGTTAACCTATTTATATGTTTTTTAAATCTACATTTAAGTTAAACCTATTTGTTTAGAAACTCTAAAGACCCTGACCCTTATTGGGAGTGGCAATTAGCCAAACCGACTCACAAACAATTCGAGCTTGGTTTGAAAAAAAACTCAATTCAATTCAATTTTTATTTGAGCTTGATTCAAACTCAAATTAAGAATGAGGTTCGTTAAGTATAACAAACCAAACTCAAGATACTTTTTAAGTTCAGTTTGTTATAGTTACGATACTTTGCTCTCTTTTGAAATTACAAGTCTTGGATTATGTGAATGGGTTTCACTAATGTAGCCTTTGTGGTTTTTAGATGATTACACACTTAAATATGAGATTCATTAAAATTTAAGAATTGTAAAATACTCTTTAAATTATTAAATTTTTACTTCATTAGTTCTTTATGAATCGAAAACCGACCCAAGTTATACATAGTTCGGGCACATATTATTGACCTAATTTTATTAATAAACGGTTTTGTTTCGGTTTGACGGAATGATCTGATGAGTTTTGGTTTAATTGATTGAAAATACAAAAAAAAAAGATTAAAATGGTCTAGTTCAATATAATTAAAAAAGGCTTAACACTTTGATCTTTATTTTCTAGTACTTAAAAAACTTATTCCTTGTTATTTTTTTTATAATAACATATATTTTATTAGAATTTTCATGTAAACTTATTTTTTTATATTTTATATGGGTTAACTCGAACCCGGTTGAAACCATTCAATTTTATTTGTAAAATTGATTAAAAATTTTAAATTCACAAAATGCACTCACACTAAATACATAAATGATAAAAATAACTTTAATCGTTATTATTTCTAAAAATAGTTAATAAAAATGAGATAATGATTAAATTATATTTTTTCTTAACTATTTTTTTAAATAATAATAATTAAATTCTCATTTTTATTTTCCATGAGGTTCCAAATAGACCCAACTTGGTTATCTATAAGGAGGGTTGGATAAGGGTCGGTTACAACCAGGTTTTAGAAAACTCTAAATCTATCCCTACAACCTCAACTTCGACTCGATCCCTATAACTCTGTCCTATCTCTGTATCCTTGAGATAGCCTACTTCGACCGATCACACAGTCTAGCTTCAAAGTAATAAAAATATTAGATAATTAATTAATATAAAATATTTGTCAATATTAAAAATAAAGAACAATAAAAATTCAATTGAAGAAGTTTTTCTTTATAAAATTATAATTTAAAAAAATAATATGTTCGATTTTGGTAAATCTTCTCTCCACCCCTATATTAAAGTATATATTTTAATTTTATAAACATTTCAAAATTCAAAGGAAATAAACAGAAAATAGGAAGAAAAAAAAGTGGATGGAGAAAATTTAAAAATACTACGTTTCTCTTCCACCGAGTACCAATTACTTTGAAGGTCCGGCAATTTTGAAGAGAAACGTAGTAGGGACGTTGCGAGAATCGAACTCGCGACGTCTCGCTCTCAAAGCGAGAATCATACCTCTAGATCAAACGCCCTGTTTCGTTTAAGATTGAGTTAATATATACAAGTTGTTTATCCTTCTTGCCCGTCAGTGTTTTTCAGATTGTCGAGTCCCCTGTCCGGTCTCCGATCAACTACGAGAAGAGAATCGGAGCTGCCATATTTGTTGTAACCTTGTAACTTGATTTTCAAACCATTTACCAATTCTCTACGATGCCTGCTGATGGCTTGGAGGGTGACAAGCTGTGCTGTGAGTCTTACTCGATGACCATCTTCACAGGAAGCTTCTCCGATTCCCATCTCCTTACAAACTGTCAGCTGTTCTTCCCGAAACAGACTCAAATGCAATTTGGTAGCTGTTGATTTGTATCCCATTTTTTTTCTCAATCGGCATTTCGGAACTGCTCCGTTATTTCTCGGACAATGTTTGGAAATCTCGTTATCTGCTCTGTTTTCTATAAATTCAGAGAGAAAATCGAAGAGAAGAGGGGAAGAGAAAAACCAGTAGCGATGGCGTGTCTGCATCTGCATCTGAGTAATAATATTTATTGTAATAAACAATAAAAAAATATTAATTACTTAAAAGCCCCTCTTGTAGTTTGGCGTTTTGTTTGTTTTGAGATTGCTAGACTAGAGGAGGGGCGGGGGCGTTGCGAGAATCGAACTCACGACCTCTTGCACCCAAAGCAAGAATCATACCACTAGACCAAACGCCCGTTGTGATGATTATTGCCTTTCGATAGTTATAGTTATTAAGAAGGTCTTGGATTATGTGGATGGGTTTGACTAATGTAGCCTTTGTGGTTTTTAGATGATTATACTTAAATATGAGATTCACTACAATTTAAGAATTGTAAAATACCCTTTAAATTTTTACTTCATTAGGTCTTTATGAATTGAAAACCGACCCAAGTTATACATAGTTCGGGCGCATTTTATTGACCTAATTTTATTAATAAACGATTTGGTTTCGGTTTGATGGAGTGATCCGGTGAGTTTTAGTTTAATTGATTGAAAAAAAAGGATTAAAATGGTCTAGTTTAATTGATCTTTATTTTCTAGTACTTAAAAAAATTTATCCCTTATTATTTTTTTATAATAACATATATTTTATTAGAATTTTCTTGTATATTTATTTTTTATTATTTTATATGGGTTAACTCGAACCCGATTGAAACATGAAGGGATTGGGTTCACCTCTAAATGTTACACCTATTTAATAAATGGGTAGGATTGCATAATAGATTTAAGTTAGGTCGACCTATTGCCATTAACTATTTTTTGAAATAATAATGGTCAAATTCTCATTATTTTATTTTCCATGACGTTCCAAACAAACCCTTACGGTTACAATGGAATTAGGCCTAAAAAATCAACCCAACTAAGTTATATATAGGGAGGGTTGGATAAGGGTCATTAAGGGTTAGGTTTTTGTAAACTCGAAATCTATCTCTGCAACCTCAACCATGATCCCTATAACTTTGCCCTATCTATGTATCCTTGAGATAGCCTGCTTCGACCTATCACATTATTTTTTATAAATAATAATGGTCAAATTCTTATTATTTTCTTTTTCATAAGGTTCCAAACAAACTCTTAGGGTTACAATGGAATTACGCCTAAAAAATCAACCCAACTAAGTTATATATAGGGAGGGTTGGATAAGGGTCATTTAGGTTATCTTACACTATATTTGAAATTGTATATTTATCGAGACACATGAAAATTCGAATCAGATTGGGATTAATTGGTCCGATAGTCGGACTTAAGGCAAGTCTAAAATGGCCTGGTCTAAAATAGCAGGGTCGAGTCCCTAAACCCTAAACCCTAGATGGCCTTAGCAAAAAACAGAAAGGTCGAATCCTTCCATACGATTTGACTCACCTAGTTCAAAATCTTATCCGATTCATCCAAGTCATGAATTGACTAGTGACTAAAAAACTATGCTTTTAATTTTGGAATTTATTATATTACACAATTTTTTTAAAAAATAATAATATAAGTATCAACTTTTAAACTTAATTATACAAATACCCAACTTTGATCAGTCAATTGCACGTGTCAATCAAATGTCACATGTAAGCTTACGTGGTGCCATATTTCACACTACATTAGCATCCGAAGAGTCTTACACCATGTCACATGCCATATCATTGGTAAGCCACATCATCTTCCATGTAGGGTGACACATCATTGACCTCCACATCATTTTATGTTTTTCTCCAATTTTCTTTTCATGATTGATTTAGGTTATTTTTCATTAATTTTTAGTTTTAGAATATCTTACACATTTCATTTCATTACCTTCACTTTAATATAATAAAAAATATAAATTTTGATTATTATTATTTATTTCAAAAATATTTTTAATGTAAATAATACTTTATTTTACTTAATACCTTCATGTAATTATTTTACTTTAAGATATTATCAATTTAATACGATATTTAGTAAAAATAATTTAGTCTTAAAATTTTTATTTGTTGGTACAAAAATTCTACCTTCTTTTTAATAATAAAAAACATAAAATTCTTATATTAATTAATTAAAAAAATTATTCTTACCTATTTAACACATTTTATTGTCGATATAAAATATTTTTAATTGAAAATTTTATTTTAGAGTTTAAAAATCTAATTTATCAGTAAATTTTTTATTACCTTATATTTAAAAATATTTTATAATAATAAATTTTAACTAAAAATTATTTAAATCTTTAAAATATTTAGTTTTTTAGAAAATAAATATTTAATTTTTAAAAATATTTAAATTATTTTAAAAATATTAAAAATATTAAAAATATTTAAAAAATTATATATTAATTAATTTTTTTAATATTTAACTTCCTATGGTGTAGGACTCTTCGGGTGATTACGTTGCGTGATGACATGGCACCATGTAAGCGCTTAAGTGTCACTTTTAACCGTACAATTAAGTTCAAGAGTTAGTTATTTGTACAATTAAATTCAAAAGTCTGTTACTTGTATTATTATTTTTAAAATTTTGGATAATATTACCAAAATTCCCTATAATTTTTAGCAGTCCTTTCGGAAATTTAGGGAATTTCTTCACTGCCCTTCTTCACTGTGCAAATTCTTCGGTCGCTGTTATAACTAAAATAACATCTCCACCGTCTTCTTCTCCCACCATAGTTTCCACTTACCTGCAAATCCGAGATTCGTCTTCCACCCTGAAACGAAGAACGAAGAGAATTAACCATGGACGTCTTCTTCATCATCTCCAACGACGAGCGATTCTCCATCGAAGTGGGGTACTTCGATACAGTCCTCGCCATTAAAGAGAAGATCCAGAGGTACAAAGGTCTCCCCGTCGCCTGCCAGACTCTCGTCTTCAACGGCCAAGTCATGTCCGACAAGCGCGACACCGAGTTCTATGAAGTCCTCCAGGGCTCCGAAATCCAACTCATCCTCAAACCCGAGTCCTCCAAACCATTCCAGAGCTCCGAGCAATCATCCCCCACCCTGCAGGTTCAAGTGAAGATACAGTCGTCGAAGCGGCAGTTCACGCTGATAATGGAGCCCGGGGACACCGTAGGCCGGTTGAAGGATCGAATTCAAGAAGCCGAGGGAATACCCACGAACAGGTTTTCTGTTTTTCTCGGAAACGTCGAGTTGCAGGATCAGAAACTCTCTTTGGGCGAATGTGGAGTATCGGAGCAGTCAGAGATCACGGTCGCGGGGAGGCCGTTGGGGCCGGGGACAACGAACGGTGCGGTTTCGAAGAAGGTGAAGATAATGGTGCAGCCGAAATGCGGGACAAAGAAGATTCCGGTGGAGGTGAGTCCGAACGATAAGGTGAGGGAGCTGAGGAAGGAGTTGCAGAGACTGCACCACCATCTTCACTTTCATCTTCCCCAGGATGGGTACTTCTTCATCTACAAACAGAACGTCATGGAGGAGGATCAGACCTTCCGTTGGCATGAGGTGCGGCAAGGGGATACGATCGAGATATTCAACGGAAGTGTAACCGGTGGATCGTGACTTCAATTCATTCATTTTCGATCGAAATTCTTTCCACTAATGAATTTTTTTGTTGACGTGTGAATAATAACTGAGAACAACAGCATTTTAACGAATTTAGTCATTCAATTTTTTTTCTTACTGATCAATCCTATAACTAGTCGCCATGAAATCAATCAAGCGTTTGACTTCTTCCACTCTTTTTTTTCCTGGATAGCAATAAAAACGATATTACTTAAAACCTATGAAGTACTTCCGTAAGGATTAAGTTTCAGATATCAAGATTAGAATTGTTTCAAAACTGATTCATGAAGGCCATTAGGTTCAGCCGCCATTGTTCAGAAGCACAGAAGCCTTTCAGAAGCAGCAGTTGTGTACTACCACTGTCAACTGAATCCATTGCCACACTACAGATTTTGTTCCAGAACTAGAACCCTGAAAAGCTCATCTCTTCCATGGGGCTGGTTAATACAACTGCTGCTGAACTTAAAACCTATGAAATACTTCTATAAAGCTTAAGTTTCAGATACCAAGCTTAGAATTGTTTCAAAACCGATTCATGAAGGCCATTAGGTTCAGCAGCTATTGTTCAAAAGCACAGAAGCCTTTCAGAAGCTGCAGTTATGTACTACCACTGTCAACTGAATCCATGCCCACACTACAGATTTTGTTCCAGAACTAGCACCCTGGAAAGCTATCTTCTTCCATGGAGCTGGTTAAGGTGCACATATATTCAACAGATTGGGGAATAGACAAACATTGAAAGAAGATGCATTGACACAAAGCAGTAATACATTGTATCATGAAATGGGGAATCCAATACAGACTACCCAATGTCTTTTTGTACACAGATTACAGCAAATAAAGGCTTTTTGGTAGGGATGAAAACATATACACAGTTTAAAATGATTAAATGAGGACCCATTGAACCCTAACTACATGGCATGAGCTAAATAATCAACTGTATCACTGTACACATATACTACATATAATTGGTAGGGTAGCAGTTCACCAGAAATTATCATCTAATCCTACTGAGCTAGGTGGAAATGAGCCCCTTTCCTCCTCTTCTTCCATCTCCAGCTCAGGTTCCGGAGACTCGAACTCTGCTGAATCGATGTCTGCAAGGTTCTTTAAATCAACCACTGAAAGCTCATTTAACATCCGGACCACCAAGTCTGCTGCCCCTAGCTCGTATATCGGATGCTTGCTTGCAACAGCTATACACTTCATTCGTGCATCATGAGCTGCCTCTACCGTGGAATTTGAGTTCCCGAACACAATACACCTTTCAGGTATAAAATTCAGTTGTTGTGATGCATAAATAAACATCTCTGGGTCAGGTTTGCCCCTATAAACATCTTCTGCTGCCACAATTATGTTAAAGAATCCTTCAAATCCAATCATGGATATGGCTGTTTCAAGGTTTTTCCTGGGCCTGGTGGAGACCAAAGCCATTGGAATTTTGTAGTTTATCAAAGTGGTTAAAAATTCTTGTGAACCAGATCTTACTCTATAGAATCCCCCTAACAAAGATTGGTAAATCTCCTCTTTTCGGTCAGCCATTCTTCGCAGCTGTGTCGGATCCCTTGACCAGCAAAGCACTTCAGAGATTGCTTGTTCGTTCTTCATTCCTTCGATCCTTCTCAAGATGAAGGTGGGGGGTGGGGATTTCCCTTCCTCTTGGGATAAGACCAACCAAGCTTGTTTTTCAAGATCAGGATTATCTTCAACAATTACTCCTTCCCATTCAAAAATTGCACCCAACCACCCACAACCCATTCGTTCTTGTCTGAGCAAAGGGTTGTGCAGCTTGGGATTATCAGCCTTGTTTGCCGGCGGCCAAGAACTGAATCTATTGAAACCAGTATCGACCAAGTAATTTAGGCCCCTGGGTATTTTATCTTCTTCACTAGAAGAAGGGGTTTCTTTTGTGATCTCCATGGCTAGAGCTCGGGTTACAGAAAGCATAAATTGATGAAATCGACTCCTGATTCTTGATGGAGCCAAGTAAACTTGACGGCCCATGAATTCATTTGCCAGGAACCGACAAGATCCGAGTTTTGGCCTTTGAATCCTGTCTCTGTAACAGGACAACTGGTATGACGGCCCATAGCTGAGAAGAGACGTGGCAACTGAATCTACCATTTTGCAGAATCCAATTGTCAATTACAAAATTTGCACACCCTTTCTTCTTAACAGAATTTTTTTGAGTTTGACCCAGTTACGTACAAATCTAAACAAGCAGTTGGATTGGCTCCACTCTCCCCCCTAATCCACAACTTGAAATACTCTTCTCTTAAACCTAGATTTCAAGAGAGAGCAATACCTGTTTCATATTCCTAGACAATCCCTCCGAGTAGAAAACAACACAAAGGAAAAGGAAAACAATTTCAACTTCAAGTCTTCAAATTTCCCAAAACAGAAACAGAAGCTCTAAAGCTCCCCTGCTTATCTCCAATTCCAAGACGAAAACTCTCACACACCTTTCCAAAGTATTCAGCAACCGCACCCAACCAAAAAAAGCACGAAAAAGCTCAACGAAAATTACCTTATACTGCTCCAATCCCTCCCCAAATTCCTTCCGCACAAAAAATCAGCAGACCCAGAAACTGTTTCCACGATCAGATGTGAAAAAACTGTGTGTCGGATTACGCAGGCAAACAGATAAGCGTGAGAAGATACATCTACATAAACTATTGGACGGAGAGAAGGAAGGAACCCGGAAAGATCGGCCCGCCGAAAGGGATCGGGCGGCCAAGAGAGAAGATACGTCGAGCACGTAACAGGCACAGAAGCCAACCGAGGACGCAAACGCCAGATTCTTCGGAAGGATCTTTCGTACGAGTTTGCGTTTTTGAGGTCGTCCCGCGGCCATTTTTCTGGACACAAGCGACTCTCAGGAGACGTGTCAAAGTTTGTGAAGGAGACTATGAAAATACGGATTTACCCTTGCTTATGTACAATGTACATGGTACAAACTTGTGAATGTTAGTCATAAAGGCTTATCAATTAATTTTTTCTTAATTTTTATTAAAATATTTCCATGCAATATTTGCTTAAAATCCTTTTTATGCTTTGCTCAAACTAAGTGTCAATATTGTTAAACTTAGATCAATAATCCACTTAAGTAACAATAGTTCAATTTAGTCGAATCAATTAATACCAATAATAAATTTTAAAAAATAAAAAATTTAAGTCGAGTCGCTCGACCCCTACTCTCCCGACTAAGAAGACGATGGAGGAGGTAAACAAATCTAGTTCGATTAATGGTTGAACAGGAAAAATTAGCTAGGTCTTTTATTTTTTAGGATTTTTATTTTTTTATATATTTAGGACTTGGAAAAGAAATTAGATTTAATTAAACTTGATTGAGGCATATCTCAATCTTAGAAGAGAATACATTTATTTCAATATTGTATATAAGTATTGCCTATTTCATATGTTCATTGAAACTATCATAACTATTTATTTATGGGTTCAAAGGGGTCTAATTATATAAATTTAATAAAGGTAATTTTATTTAATTTAAAATTTTATTTTTTTAAACAATGAGGGGATCATCGATCCAAATATCTCTATTTTGTCGTTCTTCTTGAGTTTTTACATAACAAGCCAAAGAAAGAGATTTTTGATATTTTAAGTCACGTATTATTATAATATTGAATCAAGGTCGTCCATTCATGTAGACCCCATGAAATGAAAGCCATGTATCTATCTCAATCTAATATGTGGCTCTAAAATTGTGAAGAGAAGAGAATAGTTGCAATTTATTATAATAATTCAAGAAAATAGACCATTTGGATAAAAAACGACAAAAAGAATTATTTTCTCTTTGACCAATATTTTATTATAAAAATTCTCTTTGACCAATGTTATTACGATAACATCGACATGGAAAATAATAAGAAATCTTTACTGAATGTTTATTGGGATATAAATTTCCAACCAGAGACACCAACAAAGCCTAAGAAATGAAACAAAAGTTGTATAAATATTTTTATTAAATTATAATAAAGAATTAATTACTTTATACCTCTAAAAAAATGATTTGTACACTTTATAGTAAAATTAGTACTTATTTGCCCTAATAATATGATCAAAATTATGTATATGCCTTAGTGTTTAATTTCTATAATTAATGATAATGAATCAATTGGACCCATAATATGTTGTTGGAATGTAAACAACAAATCAAGGGTGTTTAAGTTATTAATGATAAATATTAATTTAATCACATTAAAGTAAATGAAAAGTAATTAAACAAATTAAACAAATTAATTAAAATAATTAATTAATGTTACAAATACAAGTTCCATCCTTCAAAGTAAATAACATAAACATGAAATAAAACTTTTTTTTTTATCATTAGCCTATGCATTTCATTTACAGGGATTCGACTCGACGACTTCTGATCCCAAGTCGGATCGGGTAAGTTGGGTCGACTCACCCAATCCTCATACTGAGTCGCCTAGTAAATTTTTACTGGATGAACTATGACTCGCCTTGACTCCATTCCCGACCTGGTCAACTTCGTTACCTAGGGTGGGTCAGGTATTCGGGTCGATTCGCCCCCATGAATCGACCTGCTACCGGCAAAATCCGGGTCAACTCGCCCAAGTTGGGAAGCAACCCACCAAGTCCCCAAACCATGATTTCATTATATGCATGCTATTGGCTAACCATGAGATAATTCAACTACTAATCAAGAGTGAAAGTACAGTTGAGTAGTATCATTACCAGTCTCCTTTCCACTTGCTTGTCTTAATTCGCTCAAACAAGATAATGCTTTCCCATCGTCCGCTTCAAAAGAAATCTGACCAGAGTGCCATAGAAACTGATCCATGTTCAATGTCTGCTTTGGCTGGGAAAGAGCTCCAATTACTGGTTCAACACAGCAGCTGCTAAAGACTGCATTTGTCACCAGTCAGTCTCAGATAAAAAATGCAAATATGGATATATGTAAAGCATGAGCACAGAAGGAACCTCTCCCAGACTTATCAACTCCTTCCTGCTTTCCCTTCCTGCTGATTATGTTTCGCTGCTTGGCAAGATCTAAACCTCGCTTTTGATTCACCATAATAGACAGGAAAAGTTCCAGGAAACATGGTGAAGTTCCATCCAAGTCGAGAACCACCAATGACATAAGTTCCATCCAAGTCGAGAACCACCAATGACGTAAGTTCCATGAAGTCCTGCTTCCTGATCCATCAACTCCTTGTCTGCTTTCTGTATGTAATGGTGGATGTGTTTGTTTATCTTCTTGTGTCCTCTCCATGGATTCTGGATTGCTTTCACCAGGAAGGTGCTGCTGAGCCTCGGTTGGTTTCTGAGAATTTCTATCTCCTTCAACTCCATCTGCAGTTGCTTTGTCATTTCCATCAGATTTTGTTTCTCGGGATGTGCAGCAACAAAAGGAAAACCTTGTAGCAGCTTGATTAGCATTTGTCGCTTGTTATCTAGTCTAGTTCGTTATATGAATCATTTGCAAAGAACTAGGTCCGAGTCATGTGGACCAACTACTAGGTCCATCCATTTACAGGCTCAAGTCAGATTTCAACATCAAGCAATTCAAATCATATACAATGAACAGATAAACTATCTTATTCAGGCACTTTAATCACCAGAACGGAAAAAGAGAGAGTGGAAGAGATGCAGGAACAGGAGCATGATGGGTGATAGAAACAAATGTTACCCTGTTAGGAAGCTTACGTTTTCGAATTTCATCACCAGCTTTGCTCTCTCGAAAATTTGGGGCGCACATAACCATCAAGAGAACAAAGTTTTCGCTATTAGTCATAACACGAGCAAATTCAATATCTGAAAAGATGACATCTCCCAATGTTTGATTATGGTCAAAATATGCTACGCAAACTCCAAAGCAAAGGAATTTTTTTCTGTTTATGTTTCTAACAAATCTTATACATTTCTACAAATATGTTGTCTCCAAATAAATTATCAAAAATTCATTCTTAAATGATTAATGTCTTCATGTGTTCAACTGAGGTACTTTCTTTCATTCCAGCTGTGAACAATTTATTACTGCAGAGAGATAACAATACCTAAAGTAGGGCAAGACTGGATCACAGGTAAAGATAAACTCTGGGAAATATTTCATCAGGTCCAAAACTTTCTTTCAGTGCAAAAGCATTGTCATCCTCACGACCACCAGCATTTGCGTAACGCACATCAGTGACATCGACTTCGTAATGATTCCAATTTGTGGAATCTAAAATCCATGAACACAGGAAGTTTCAGTAAATTACAACCTTAGACTCTTGAGGAAGAAAGCATACTGAAATTTCCTTCTGGTTAATTTTTTTAGACCTAGTCATCAGATCACCAAAATGGGATATAGATGATCTTTTCAGCAAATTCTTCCAACCTGGTTATTTTCTGTCAAACGAATTCCTTGATGAGACAAAAGCAAACATTCCCAGATAGCTTCCTGAAAGAAAGTATCCACCTAAAGCTATCAGAGAGTCAGTTGATGCCCCTAAATCCACATTTAGACAATCCTAATTCTCATCTAGGAAAAGTAGAAATTGCCCAACAGAAGTTTAGGTAATATCAAGATTTACAATAAAATGAAACTTAACCACCTAAACAACCAATGGTGCTAAAAAAGATGAGAATATAGCCCACCCAATCTCCACACAAACTACTATCTGCCTCATCAAGCACCTCATAAACGTCTATGTAAAGTGAATTTCTATAGTTGATGGAGCATACTCAATCAAGTGTCAAAATGAAGAATAAATAGAAAAATCAAATCAAAGAAGCATGGAACAGTTGGGATCAGACACCCCAGGTAAATAAACGGAAGAAGTAAAAACCCATTAATCACCAGAAATGCTAGGTAGTATCCGCAGTTGCCCATGAAAAAAGGAGAAAAATTCACGAAGCAATTGAATGGTTTCCTTGTATAAGAAAAAGATTTAATTAAAATTACAATAGCCCATAAAGGAATTACATGAAACTTGCAACTTCCACATGGAAAGAAGAGCTTTTCTTCGACCAAAAGCAGGAGCATTACCGAAAGTTACAAACACCCAGAAAACAAATCACAGTGAACTTGAAAAATATGCAAGAAAGAGAGGAACCCAGAAGGGAATTCGTAAACACCTCGAGGAAGATAAAGAAATGGACTTCCACCTCCAGTTTTTCTCCGCCAACAGTGTTACCTCGATGAAATACGGTCGGAGGTCCTTGAAGATTTTCCGGATCTTGAAGAAGGTGAAGTTACGATAATCCCCATTATTGACCTTTCTCTTCCTGGTGGTTTGGGGCCGGAGGACGGAGGCACTGCCGCAGTCTCTGAGGTTTCTGAAGGTGGGGTTCCGGCTGCAGGTTCGATTCCGGGGTGGTTTATTTGGGTTGGTTTCTCGGCATGGTTCTCGGAGAGAGAGGGGGCTTCCTCCATGGGACCAGCCTGGAAGAACGGAGCAGTTTTCCTCCCTCCCTCGAACGGAGATCTACAGAAAAATCTACTCTTATTAAACTTTTTCAGACATTGAGTCAAGGTGTCAATTATTTTACAGTTTATTAAATTGGATAAAAAGTTAAAAATAATAAACTTTTTACTGGATAAGGTATTAAAGCAATTCTAGAAAAATAAGTATAGGTTGTTATATACTCAAAAATCGAATTTATCTGGTTATATATGAGGGCAATAAATCTCTATTCCTTCTATCCCTTTCTTTTCTGTATGATTGTGGCAGTGGACTTTGGTAAACCCTATTGTGTGATTCATTAACCAGTTTGTTTCATACACTTTCATCGACCCCATGTTAACTAGAGGTTGGTCCAATGTTCTTTCCGTTTCGAAAATAATGGGTTAACGTCTTTCATAGAAAACGTGGTACCGTTTCAGAAGACCACGTTCCCACGTCCATGGAGGTTTAAGACCCACGTCCTCCCATCGGCAGCTACAGAAGCCGATAAGCTTGATGGGAGTTTGGCTTATAAATAGAGGTTTGGTCCCCAATCTCGTTCACTCATACAAAACCTTCAAAGAAAGTGATCAGAGAGCGGGATTCGAACCCTTGTGCAAACACTGAATTTGGCGCGTATGTCTTAATTCTTGACATTTAGATATGTATTTTTCAGTAATATGTTTTTATGCATTTTTGACATATAGTTAAATGCATGAAATTAAAGTTATGCATAATATTATTGTTTTCAAATTATGCATATATTATGAGAATTTTTGTGCATAATGATCACTTGTTAGTGTTAGTTAAAATTATGCAATTCATATTATTCTCATAAAAATTTCGCATTATGCGATTTAATGTCTAGTGATCTATATAATTTTTTATTAATTAGAGAGTAGCCACAACATCTTTAATTGCCTATAAAAATTATATATTATGATTAGGATCACATCTAGTATATTTTAGACATTAATTGTAACTAATTTGACTTAATATAATAAATTTTATCCTACTTGATTTTTTATTATATTTGAGTTTATTAGTTAGGATAAAATATCAAATTATTCATAATTTATCCACATGAATTATGACTTCATAAATAATTTGTTAGTTTTATCATATAGTTTAATCATAAAGAATAATGAATTTGTTTGAATTAAAAAAGTTAGCCCACAGGCATGTTTTTATGTCAATAGATTCCATTTTTAAGCATGATTTACATTGGTAAAGCATGATAATGATTCAAGCCTCAATTTTAACATAAACATGTCATTTGTAATTTTATGCAGTTCTACAACCTGTCAATTTCTTTGATATTCGTTGTAAAATCCCTGATCTTAAGGGAGAGAATTTTCTTCATTTAGGGTGGATGGATATTGACTATGTTATTAGGAAAGACGAACCACCAGCAATAACTAATACCAGCACTGCAACTGAAATCATGTTTTATGAACGATGGGAGCGATCTAATCGCCTCAGCATGATGTTCATTAAGACGAGAATTTCTGCTGGTATTCGTGGTTCCGTCGACCAACATGAAAAAAGTCAAAGACTTGCTAAAAGCCATTGATGAACAATTTGTCACTTCAGACAAGGCTCTAGCAAGTACCATAATTATGAAACTCTCATCCCTCCAGCTCACCAGTATACGAGGTATGCGCGAACACATCATGCAAATGAGGGATATTGCAGCACAATTGAAGAAACTTGAGGTTGATATGTTAGAATATTTCCTAGTGCACTACATCCTTAATACCCTTCTGCACCAATATGGACCCTTCAAAATATCCTACAACACACATAAGGATAAATGGTCAATTAATGAACTTTTGACCATGTGTGTTCAAGAAGAAGGAAGACTGGTGATGGAACAAGGGGTACTTAATACTCTGGATTTTACTGATTTTGAGACTTGTGTAGACTGCATTAAGGGAAAGCAGACTAACAAGTCAAAAAAAGGTGCCCATAGGAGTTCAACCATATTAGAGATCATACATACTGATATATGTAGTCCAGTCCAGACATGGACTCACATGGTCAGAAATACTTTATCTCTTTTATAGATGATTACTCATGATATATGTATCTCTACATGATTTCTAACAAGTATGAAACATTAGATGCCTTTAAGATCTTTAATGCCGAAATAGTGACACAATGTGGTAAGAAAATTAAGATCGTGAGATCAGATAGAGGTGGAGAATATTATGGTAGATACACAGAGAATGGACAAGCACCTGGGCCATTTGAAATGACAGTGTATATATTAAACCGAGTTCCAACCAAGACTGTTCCTAAAACGCCATTTGAATTATGGAAAGGTTGGAAACCAAGTTTGTGACATATGCGCGTTTGGGGATGCCCGTTTGAAGTGAGAATTTATAATC